>NW_028250382.1:0-530000 GCF_964263255.1 Lissotriton vulgaris
TCATTTACGTGCTGTTTAAAAATGTATGGGGTTTACGGGGACACAAGGGAACCCAGCGGGTAGTGAAGGACCGTGGGTAGTAATTTCAATAGCAACAATAGTCTTTACGAGGAACTATAGGGACATATAGAATAAAATATAGACTTTAATGAGACCTATATTCATTGGTGTCCAGCCGGACACAATGTAATCAATTAGAAAAATTCAGCAAATATTCGTAATGGAACGAACAAACATTGCAGTGGGACACAATCCTGCATCTGATTCCCATAGAAATCATAAAATACAAAGGGACACAATCCTGTATCCGATGTAAACAGAAATCACACAAACGAAAAAATGAAAAAAACTTAGGTTAAACAAAAGGTTTTTCAGGCAACAAATAGGCGGGAGCTTTGGTCAATGAAAATACAAAAGCAAGCTATCCACGATAGTTAACACACTGATAGGACACATTGGTTGACTGTGTGAAACTATACATGTGGTCGACGGCATTTCGATCCCTTACAGCGTACATTGGGATCATCATCAGGACGGTTGTATTCACATGCCTGAATTAAATTTCTGCCTGTTGAAACAAGCAAGGATAGAGAGGGCAGATATGTGTGAGGGCAGAGAGAGAGTAAAGCTTGCCGAGACGAATTATATGGTTTAAAAGACCATGCACTAGTTATTTAAAGGCCATGCAGGAGTACATATCTAGTGGTAAAGTTAGGGAAACTGAAGGATGTCTTAGGTGGAACCAGGTTCATGAAACGACGCAATAATCTAAAATGTGAAGTGACTCCATTGGTGCACGGAGTTACAAGTAGGGAGAGTATACGTAACCCTATTGCAACTGAAGTGCTAAAGGATGTGAGTAGTGATGAGATTGCCCGAATACGGTTGACAAAAGGAGCTAGACAGTCATATTGAAAAGGGTTGTTAAGGTGATCGCGGATGGTGCAGGCGGCGGTGGCTGTGATATAGATCTTCGTGCTGCCAACCGCATTGTCAAGCGAGGTGGAGATCCTAAATGACAAGAGTGGAATAGCGGTGCTCGTCATGAAAATTGCATAGTGTAACCGAGAACAGTAAGGCGGCACAATTAAAGGGAAACCTTCGAATTGTGATCCGCCTAGGAAGTATGTAAACCGAATAATAGCTGGGAGACGCGGGTAGAATTGCGGTGCTGGTTGTGATACTAGCATGGTGGTATCGAGCCTGGTACCGTGGCTCAAAAAACAATTTCTCTATGTTGTGAATTGCATCTATGCATGCGTGGGAAAGAGTCCCGAGGAGTGCAGGCAGATGTATGGACAGCGGTAGAAAAAGTGCTCAGAATACGTGGTGGGGCCGGGAGTATGGCAGACAAAGTACTTACAATTTTAGATGGTAAGGATACGTCTACAGAGCACAGTAGGTGAGAACAATGTCATCACCTAAAAGGGAGAAAAACGAGATATGGACGTGGCCCGAGGACAAATGGCGGGGTGAAATTACGGTGAAAGCGGCAACGGTGGTTACCATAAAAAATTGATGAGGAGACTTTCAAGGTGCGGACGGACTATTCCGGGATATGGCGGTGAACAGGTTGCTGGAGTAATAATCCAATTGGCAACCATCCAAAGAAGGGCTATGCCTGAGGGATACCCAAGGAAGGGAAGGACTCAAAACTAACAAAAAACTACAGGCCCATCTCGTTAATAAACTTGGATTGCAAGCTTTTGGCCTCGATCCTAGCAAAACGCACCCAGAAGGTGCTCCCGTCCTTAATCCACCCTTCACAAGCTGGCTTCTTGAAAAATAGATTGTCAAGTGACAATACCAGAATCCTAGCTCATGTAATCGATAAAGCTAAGCTCCTCTCCACGCCCACTACGGCAATTACACTCGATGCAGAAAAGGCGTTTGACAAAGTGGATTGGACATACCTGGAGGCAGTCCTACATAAATTCGAGTTGGGTCCTCTATTTACTAAAATGGTAATGTCGCTATATGCTTGTCCCACCGCTAGAGTAAGGACTGGTGGAGCCTTTTTCTCCCCTTTCAAACTAGAACAAGGGACTAGACAGGGATGCCCCTTGTCCCCATCCCTATTCCTGATGGCAATTGAACCCTTTCTATACCAAATCCGGGAGAATGCGGACATCATAGGAATTCAGTTTAAGGAATGTACTATCAAACTCACGGCTTATGCAGATGATGTTTTAGTCCTGAGTGAACAGGCGGATAGAGCTATACCTGCCTTGCTCTCCACGATCGAGGAGTTCTCCTGTGTGTCCGGATACTCCCTAAACAAGGACAAAACCGAGGTGAAAATTCTAAACAATATGAGCGATAAAAATATTCTAGGCGATTCTGGGCTTACCTGGCAACCAAAGAGCTTCAAATACCTGGGCCTGGAGTTTGAGAGAGACTTAATCACAACAATAAAAATTAACGAAGATATACTATTCAAGAAAGTACAAAAACTATTGGAAGGGTGGTCCCCGAAATTCTTGTTGTGGTGGGGTAGAGCGGAGACATTAAAGATGATGGTCACCCATTTAATTAACTGTATGGCAAGCATGCTCCCTATGACCTTCACAGAGGACTTCCTACAAAAAATAGAAAAATTACTTAGTAACTTCCTATGGAAGGGGAAGAAACCCAGAATCTCTATGAAAAAACTGCAGCTTCCAAAACTTAAAGGTGGTCTAGTCTTACCCAACTTTAGAAACTATCAAACCACTTTCTTGTGTAAACAAGGGACTTTCTGGCTCGTCGAAGATCCTGGCTACACGCCATTGTGGATCAATATAGAAAAATCAATTATAGGCAAAGCCCCTCTCGCTGCAACACTCACCATGGATCTATCACACCTCACACACTCTAAGTATATCATGCTTAACACCAAAAGAGCTCTTCTAAGACTAGACCACACTCATAAATCTGGCCTCCAGATAAAGAAGTCGGCTTCCTCATCTCTATGGCGTAGCCCGCTTATAAAGATCAAAGGCTCGCCCCTTAACTGGGAGCATTGGTCAGACAAAGGAATCAATGTGGTATTGGATCTTTACGATGGGCACATGACACTGCCTTTCGCATCGATCCAATCTAAACATTCCCTTCAGCCAATTGACTTCTACACATTCCTAAAATTAAAGTCAGCTTTGTCCACACGTTCGTTCACACTCTCAACACCTTGGTTAAAGTCGACGCTCCCTCACTTACAATCATCAGGACTTTGTTTCAAAAGTTTACAAATTGCTTGCGCCGACGCCAAGCAAATCCCTGAGACGAAACGAACTTAAATGGGAAGCAGAACCTAACAATACCGGAAAAGTTATTAACTGGGACAGAATCCACGCTTCTGCACTTACACACAAAGTCTCACCAATCCTCTCGCAAACCAAATACATGATACTTAACAGGGTGTTTTGGACCCCACAAAAATTATTTAAACTTAATCTAAAAGATACCCCCACGTGTTGGAACTGCTCCATAGCTGACTGTGACCTGCCTCACATGCTATTCAATTGTCCTATGCTACACAAGTACTGGTCCAATGTCTTTCACCACATTGAACACATACTCGGCATTAAACCGAGGAGGGAATGTATCTACATAATTCTGGGGGCCATTGACCCGATGTTAATAAGAGACCATGATCGCCAACTCCTTGACCTCCTACTAACCTTGGCGTGTAAAGTGGTCCTCTGTCACTGGAAGGCAGCCTCAGAGGTCTCTTTCACTGCTTGGAAGGAGTGGTTATCTTGTATCAGAGGAGTGGACAATCCTGCATTACACTCTTCTTCCTGGCAAGTTACCAACAAGAAACTCTGGACCTCCCTGGATGCAGCCTCCTTCTCCTTTGACCCGCCGTAAAATGCCCAAGTCAGCACTAGACACCAGAGAACACCCGATGAGTAGCCACCCGGAGACAGGCCAGAAATAACATACTGCTACTCTATAGTTGTCCAACATACTACCATACTCTATCAGTAAGATCTTGAATTTGCTCTGTTGAGCTCCACTGTGGTTTCATAAGCCATATTCTTGACATATTAGGCATGAACAAGACGGTTGCTTGCATGCTGTATATTTTGGAAAACCAATTGTTAACCAAACCCACACCGAGAGCATTGTGATGCTGTACCCTCACATTGTACTGCGGAACTGTAATCTGTTTTTCATAATCATTTCAAATGCATCTACTGTAAATACAATGTCTTCTCATGTCGCAATGTCATCCTTATGCTTGGCTGTATACCATCCATATGGTGTGGCTATGGATCAAGCACTGGGTTACTCCACTTTATTGTTTATTTAATATTTATTATTTGTTATCTATTATTTGTTAGTCTTAATTCTTATTTCTCTGACCTTAGCAATGTAATGACATGATTGTATGTATTATTGGTCCACAACTGGTTTCTTTTCCCTTTTCTCTTTATTGTCTTATAAAAATGATTTGAACACAAAAAAAAAAAAGAATTTGTTTGGTCTCAATTAAAGGCATGGAAGAGCTTATTGTGGTAGCCAGTTGATCAAGATGGGTATTTATTGTGGCATTAAGTCGTTGTTGGTCCAGTTTTAAGGTATTATAATTATCACTAGGGCTGACTGAATTGTTGAGGTTTAATTTTGCTGTACGTGAAGTTTCTTGGGTTTGGAGTTGAGTTGGAGAGCTTGTTTTCTGTGGTAAAGGTTGAGACTTTATCTTTAAATCTTCTATTAAAGTAGGCATTATTTCGAGCAAGTACTCACGTTTTTTTATTAAAGGCTCACAGATACAGTTTGTCTGAGCATGATTAAGGTGCGCGGTTGTACTTGCAGACAGTTCTTGGCTTGAATGTACTGCGGAGTTGTAATTTTGTCCGGCATTTTTTTGAGCTCGTCGTATCAGTGAGTTTAGCTGTTCCAGTTTAGAGTCTATACCCGTTATGGAGTCTGCTAATAATTGCAAAATGATTATCTGTGTCTCCACTTTATCCGCGTGCATATTGGCAGCATTAGCCATAGAGTTCAGAGCTTGGTTAGTGGCTGCGATAAGCATTTCAACTTTAGACGTTCCTGGACTAACTTGAGAAGACCCTTGTCTAAGGTCTGCCCGGTAGAGATTGTTTTCAATGGGATGATTACAGGCAAAAGACAAGTTGATAGAAAGGTGAGTTTGGTCTTTTTGAAGATTTTTGTTAGGGTCGTAATTGAGACAGTAGACTTTAATTCCGGTTTTTGAGTTGTTAAAGATTGCAGGCGAAGCTATAGTAGGACTTGCTTTGATCAGCGCCTCAGGTGAGGCAGTGTTGCTGAAGGGAGAGAAATGGGATACCCCATTAGGAATAGGGGTAGATGTTTGTGATAGAAAGTCAAAACTATGTTTTTGAGTGCAATCATTTGGTAAGCCCTTTGGCAAATTTGTCATATTTTCACGCGGTAATAGGCTTTGCAGGGTTAAGATCTTTGATGATTGAGTCGAGGAATGTGATGATGAAATCCAAAATATAGAATCAACTGGGGTACGTGCCATGGTTTTAACATTATATTTCTCTTTTCCCGGCTGAGAGAATGAGTTTTCTTTCTCTACGTCAGAAGCGATAACGAGGCCATTAGCGTGCGATGGGACGGGGAAAGCGGACATTGACATGGGTGATGACGCATCAGACGATTTGCTTATACGTGATTGGAGGCAATATTCTTCTGAGGGAGGGGAAGGGATAGTGGTGACGAAAGGAGGGGTTGACTACCCGGTGAGTTAGCTTGTGCGTTCACTGGTATGGTAACAGAGTCAGAGACTATAGTCTTGCGACAAAAGGTTATTTCAGGGTAGAGAGACATTGGATTAACGGACACTGAGGAGTTTATAGATTGTTGTTGTGAGTTCATGTTCTTGTTTCGTGGGAAATGGAGATCAGCTTTTTTCAGTTTGCCCATCCGGGGAAAGTGATCTCTGATATCAGTGGTCCCACTGGTTTTTTCTTTTGGCGAGTGCGAAAAGCAAGCCGTTTGCGCAAAAAGGCCGATTGTCGCATTTCCGGCCTTAGGGATTTCCATTGAGGCACTTGAGAGCGATTCAACAACCTCTTCCATACGTTCCAGTTGCAATGGACAGGAAGAGGATTGGTGATCACGACCTGCCTCCTGGGGATACAACAGCTTTGATTTCTGGCGCTTGGCAGACTTATGTGGATGGTGTGTGGATTGCAATTGGAGACAACTCCTGGTGCGCATTCTAGTAGGACCGTAGTTAGTATGTAACTAGTCGTGAGTGCAACGGGGGTATCTCCTAGATGCGGAGGTGGTTGTAGCGTCTTAAAGTGTAGTGCCCTCAGTTTTCAATACGTCCGGCGTTTCTCCCAGCGACGGCAGCCTTTGGTAGAGACCAGCTGAGACCAGCTGGGGGGCAGCAAGAGCGAGAACAAAATCGAGGGGAGCATGCAGGGGGAGGCCACCGGCAGGATCAGACCTAGTCGGACCAGCCTGGCCCACTACCCCTGGGCTCTTACTTTGCAGCAGCCTCTAACGGCAGCCGCGCTCACCGTTTCTCTGTTGAGCAGGGTGATCCTGAAAGGCCTTTCCCTTGATTCAGGCCGGAGTCCCCAGAGATCGCTATGTTGTAATTACAGGTGCAGATGGTTTCCCTTATGGTTCGCTTACACGAGGATGAATCTCTTTCACAGGACTAGCAGGGGGTCTCAGGCTCCTCTCGCCCCTTTCTTCAACATTCCCCCTCAGCGTTCCACCCCTTGGCGCCGCAAATGTCCTACAACGATTCGCGGGGGGTAGCCTGCACGACTATTGCCAGACTTCACTGGGGAGAATCGCTTTCGCTCTCCCTTGTCTCCCCCGAACAGCCTCCTGTTTCCGAGGTGAGGCGGGGCGAGGCAAAAGTGGACAGTTTGTGCAGATGTGAGGATTTTAGGGTTATCGGGCTGTTACAGGATTTTGCAGATTTTCGCGATATGCGGCAATTGCAGGAACAGGATAGAATAGTGGGAAGCAGGGGAGGCAGTGGCAGTGGCAGAGCAGATGCTAAGGGGGGCGATGAAAGAGGCTGGGAGAGGTGGGGAAGCCGCACCAACCTGCTCAGCTACTCGTCCTCGTCCAACGCGGCCCCTCCTTGATTACCCCCACTGCACAGTCCTGCACAGTCCTGGTCCGCGTCTGGGCTCTCTCAGTTTTTTTCGTTGCCGCTGCTCCTTTCCAGGCCAAGCTTTTTCCAAGCCTGCTCCTGCTTGTTCCTGCTCGCTCGCTCCTCGCTCGGGAACCCGTTCAAGCCGCCTCCTGCTCCTTCCACTCCTACTGCACAACTACTGCTAACTCCACCTCCGAGAATAAACCTGTGGATGTCAGCTTGGCAAGCTAATCAGGGGTGGCACAATACATGCTACTGCCCCTGGTAGGCCTAGGGTGCACCTATGCCCTGGGTACCTAAGGTACCATTTAGAGGGGCTCACAAGGGTGACCGAGTAACTAAGCTGGTATGTACCTAACGTACATGGAGTCCATTTTATAGAGAAAGCAGATAGACTGGGGCCCTGAATAGCAGGGTCCCAGTCCAACTAAGTAAAAAACCATCAGAACACCAGATGCAATTGTCAAGGTTCAATCTTCCGAGCTGCATTTCATTGGTCAGTGGTGACTAAGGGATTGTGGCTATCAACAGGAAATCAAGTAACTGACTCTCTGGAGTTCGCCTCTTCTGTCGGTGGTTTGGGAATGTTTTTTTCTTAACATGGCACCACAGGCACAGTCCTCTCTTTGCTAACCCTGAGCAACAGGTGCAGTTCAGTCTTTCGAGCAGCACTTCGTTGCGAGGTCCAGGGATGAGCAGGGAAGTCCTTCTACAGGCCTCTCCCCAGCACAGATGTGATCTGCTTCCTGGGTGCCAGGAGTGCCACTGTCAAGCTCACAACTTGCCTTCAGGAGATGCAGTGACTACTAGCCAATGACCTACCAGGTGCCCTCCTGCCTGATGATGACTACCTGCAATGCGTAACATCTAAGTATCCCAGAGTGCAATAATCTGCCCACTCCCAATATGGCAGAGCCCTTCTCTCAGTGTGTGGAGCTTGGAAGCCCACCCTGTAGGTTTGCCTACCTTTAGGACTAAAGGCTCACTGGAAAACTGGTTTGGCAACTGTTTCCTCCTTTATGGCTCTGATGCCAACCTGTCTGCCAGAACAAAAGAGCTGCCCCTCTCATGTGTGTCCACCATTTGCCCTTCAAAGACAGCTTCCCAAATTAAACTTTTGGGCTCACACTATGTTGAGCTTCCTGCCAGGGAGAGGCAACACCTCTCCCAATGGCAGGCCTCTAGTGTATCCTTTCCAGGCAGTCATTCACACCTCCCCCCCAGGAGAGCAGAAGGCTGTCTTGTGACCAGCATCTTCAAATGGCCATTGGAAATCATAAGCAACAGATTGGCAACTTTCTAAAGTAGCATTTTACTCAAAATTTACATTAAATTCATCTTGGGCAGCTAGACGGGTTTAAAGTTACAATCCTTTTGATACTTTGAAGTAACAGCTTTAGAATTCCCATTCCGAAGTTATCACAGCTATCACAGCTGAGTTACAAGTGTTTAACCCTGTACTCGCCAATGTGGCTACTTGTCATTCCACAGTAAAACAACAATATGGGGTTTTTACTGTTAGGACATATAAAACATGTTGCACTTTTTAATAAATAGCATTCTGCCTTAGGGCCATCAGGCCTACCTTAGTGGTGATCTATATATTTATATAAAAAGGATAGTCTGTACTTTGTCATTAGTATAAAATGACAACGTTGAGTAGGCTGGGAGACATGTTTTAACCTGTCATGCACATGTCTGCACAAAAAGTGCTGCTGCCACGAGGGGCAGTTTAAACTCTACGTCCTGGGAACCCCTGATACCATACACTACAGACTGAGAAGTTATTGTATCTGAATTGGGCATAGGTCAATCAAACATACTCTTTTGAGGATCAGATCACTGGTGATGATGTCTGGTTAGCAGGCTTCAGTGCACTCTCAGAGTAAAAAAGCCAGCAACATCAGTCCAAAACTTTGGGGTGATCATGCAAAAAGAGGAACTTCCTTACATTGTACTTTCTGGAAAGTCCTCATTCTTGGCCCATGATTACAATCTTCACTCCCTGTAACAAACGTAGTTGTGTTGGTCACCTCATCTAATGGCAAATGGTAGACACACATTGATCCTTTCAGTATACCGGACATGCAACTCCAAACATCTAAGGGCATCACAGAGCTATTATTGATCAATCTTATGTGGCTGAACTTCAATTCACGCCCTAAGAATTTGACCTCTGATCTCTGTAAGCCACATAACTAGTTGGCATGAATGAGTTTTGTTTGTTATCTAAATTAATCAGACAAAACACTGCACCAAGAACAATATTCCATCACCTACGGAATCAAGATACATTTATCAATCTTTTAATTCTTTCTGTGTCCAGGCTGGATACATTTTTCTGTGCTGAGTCAAAGTAGCAGCAAGTTCTATACCTTGTGGTGCCCTTCATCGAATTTGTCAGGTTTCAGTTTTGCAACCACACTCTTCCCTAGAAGCCAAAAGCCTTTGGTTTCCTAGAAGCTGCTTGGCAGGCCATGGCAATACCATTGCCGGATCCCTGGGCAGCATCATTTGTGGTCAATATACGATCATCTTCAAGCCTCTGACTATTGCTCTTTATCAATGAAAACATTGATATTGCTTAGGTTCATAGTGCACCAGTATAAGAATTCTGAATCTAGTGTTGCAATATGAATGCCCCTGTCCTTCCCTCCTAATGTTGGCCTCACTTTCAAACCCTATAAAAATAGAGCAAGACTCCTATTCCATTATTCCTAGCTGAAGTTTTCAGGTTATCGTCCTGCTCTGAACACTCACATTTTTTCAAAGTAAATTCTTCTGTCTCCCAAGGCACTCAGTCAAAGGCGTCAAGTGCACCAAGAGCTGGAACATGCGGTAGTCCACCTTGCAGCGGCTCCTCCCCAATATGTTACTATAAGTATTTTAACTGCAGCACCTTTACTATACACTACAAGAGCTGGGATTACAGTAGCGGCTTGCCCTTCTATGGATCCTCATTGAGGGAAGACAATGTAGCCTTACAGCTAGAGTGGTATACCTTGAAGCTGGGTATCTGGGTTCGAGTCTCGGAAGGGATGATCACATCCGGTAATTCTGGGCGAATCGATTAATTTCTCAGCGCCTTACAAAAATGAATGTATTCATTCATTAATTAATTGTGGGTTTGTAATGCGCTAGAATCGACTCCCGAAGGAGTATCTCTGCGCAGTAGACCGCTGGGGAACCCGTCCTGGCTTTCCCTGTGAGATGGTCCCTACTGGGTATCTCCAAGGTGAAACCAGGCATCCCCGGCGTATGTGGGGGGCCGTTGTGGAGATGAGGCAAGCTAATGCCCAGAGTTACCGAGTGTGATCCCTGGTTAGAGTAGGCACCGAGGTGAGAATTATCGAGTCCGTTGACCCTGCTCCACGATCCATCTGTAACGAAACTGGTGCTCATGTAAAGCACTCTGATATCTTCGGGTTGAGTTGTGCTATACAAAACTCTAAAAAAAGATTTGAAATCAACTAAATCCAATTGCAGGGCCTATAAATAGTCATATATTGTTATTTTTCACCACTAATTCTTTGAGTTGGAAGGGGGTGATTTGAATGTTTGCTACCTTTCTATTAAGTGGTAACCATTTCTCAGGCTTCCTTTCTGAAATTGAACGCTAATTCTTGATTCCCCGTGATCACCGCTGTAACCACAAAAAGCACAGAAAGTATCATCAAAACTGAAGGGGCAGACGTATGAATGTATTATCAACATCACAGAATTATGAAATTAGCTGAGGTTATATAAAAACACCAAGACAGAATGGTCAGCCTGGATTGGTCTTAGTCTGAAAATATAAATGCATCCTTCCATGGTAAGATGTATTTGCTCCTAAATTACCAAAGTTATTCAAGTAACAGATGGAGGAATTAAAGCAACCATGCCTGATTTAACAGGGCATTTGCAATTTTACTGTCCCAACCATGGGTACATACAGATACATTGACTACTATTTGAGACAAGCATATGATACTGGCAGACTCAGCCAGTTAATCACAACTGCAGGAAGAGGGAGCCACATGGCTGTCCTGGACCTTCCATTGCACCCAGACCTCTATGGGTGCCGCCGTTGTCTATCACGGATGGGTGGACAGTGTCATCTTAAAGGCAAAGGTGGCCCAGCCTGCTTCACAGCAACAGAAAAGAACAGAAGGCAGAAGCACAGCCTGAACATGACATAGGAGTTCTTGTCTCACATCCAACATGGTTAGTGGGGATACCCCAAGGAACCATCTTTGTGAGCTGTTGGAAAGATGGGTGAGGTAGGGCAATGGCATGGCAGATGAGGCTCAGACCACCAGGCAATATCTGTGGCTAACACCATTAGACCCCATCCACAGGCCAGAAGGGAGCGCATTTCTAGGCTGCTTGGCATCTGCTCTGCTAGATGGGAAGGCCCTCTGAGTGGGTCTTCCTTAAAAGGCACACCCTTAAAACAGATTGTCCTAGGCAAAGTGCATGCTCTTTGCTTTAAAAACACAGCTGAGGATGGCCAAACAGTTAGTTCCCACACAGGTAAGTATGCCCTCTCCATCAGAGTATGGTGCTGGTTAGACCATCCCCGAAGACACAGCCCTGCTTTGGATTTCTGCTTTGCAAACATGTCTGCTTTAGGGGAAGTCAGGCACACTGAAGTGCCATTGGGGCAGTTCTGGAAGGCAGCTGAAAAATTACAAACCTAGGGGCACAATATGGGGGACCTTGAACTCTCTAGGTAGAAAATCCCAATTAGAAACAGATCAAGGCTACTCTCACTACTAATCTGGAGAAAGGTTTCCAGCTTTTCTCGTCATCTGAGCACACTTGGTGACTGAGAGGTTAGTTGAAGCAAGTGTATCCAACCTCTTGGAACCCTGTCTCAGCCTAAAGTTTCAAATGGGGTTTCATTGGCATATCCAGGCAGTTCGACCATCTGCTTATACCAGGCGTACCTATGGCATGCGCATCTAGATGACATTCTCCTAGAAAGACCATTTGGTTGTAACATGCCTTTTAAAGCTAGATTTTGCTTAACATTCACTGTGACATGTGCCATGGAGGGTTTTATCAGGGCAGCAACCATAGCGCAGGCATGTACTTAGGCCTTAGCTAGGCATTGGGCGTACCCACTAATCTGACTAGGACCAGGTCGCAGCTTTCTGCCTTAGCAAAGGAAAGGAGCCCTCCCCCGGCTGGCCGAGTCCCATCCTGGGCACTTTCTGATACCACTGGACATGAATGGTGCTCTGGGTCTGCTTGAGATCTAATTAGGGCCCAAGGAGAGTTAGAGCTTTCCACTTCCCTCACTGAACCCCATCCTGGCCACGTACAGAAAATAAAAACCAAGACCCAGGGACCCACCCCACCAAGCCTTCTTGAGCTCTGACCAGGAGCCTTGTCAGGCGCTTTCCACCCCACTGAAGAAGGGAATCCCTACTGGGTCTCAAGGAACCCTGACCTGAGCACTTTCTAACACCACTGGCCAGCAAACACAACCCTTCGCCACACAGCGAGGCCTTCTGGACCAATGAAGTGAAGGTTTAGAGCTTTACAAACTGTAGAACCAAGGGAGCTCCCTCCTGACTTATGAACCCTTTCCTGGGCATTTTGTAACACAACAGGCCAGCAAATGGATCCCAGGTCATCGCAACCAACAAACCTGTTAGGGCAATGAACTGGGTGACCTGTCAAAACGTCTCACCCCAATGAAGCAGGAAGCCCTCCATACAACAGCAGAACCTCATCCTAGGCACTTTGTGTCACCTGGGGCAAATGGCGCTCGAGCATAGTGCCTTCACCCAGGGCTTCAATGAGGTCTGTCAATAGAATCAGTTGGAGCATTCATCCTCGTGCTAACATAGTGAGGCCTCCATGAACTTGTGTGTCTTGGGTAGCATTGAACACCTATAGTCAGTGCCTGGAGCTCATGGTAATGTGCCCATGCCCCAGGCCTTTTGCAACTCTTACTGGGACTTGTTAAAGCTTCCAACCTTCCAGGAGCTGGAGAGCTCTTCTCATGCATCTGTTTCCCTTTCATGGTATGGAAGACTACATATGGTTGGTATATGAGTCAGGCAGAACCTATGAAGCCGAAGGACAATCATGCCACATCCTCTTGACAGGAAGAATTATGTGAAGGTTGCAGCAGTCTCTCTCTCCCTCAACAATAACTATTTTGAAGAAAAGAGGATATGTTTTTGTGAAGTCTGGGTGCACAGGGTGACAGAGAGGAACTTCTGAGCAGAGGCATCTGACCTCATGGTGCCTTGGCTGCACAAAACATCAAGCCACACGTGCAAATCATGTGATTGTTTATTTATGTTTTTCTTTTGGGTATAGAACATCACCAGTCACCTTTTTGTAACAAGTTTCCTACACACCTGGCAGTGATAAATGGCGCGCAGGTGTAATTTCGCATTCCTCCAACTAAACCTCACGGCCACTAGGGAAACCACTGTATACAAACTGAAGCAAAGCATCTTTGCCTTGCCCAGAGGCCAGAATGTAAAAAAGTTAGGCCCTCGTTTCTTTTCTTTTCAGCTTTTATCATGCATGATTGTATGAGGTGAATTGGAACTTAATATATTGTCACACTGACGCGTGATCTGTTGCTTTTTGCCTACAACCTTTGTAAAGAATATACTGTGCATTTATTTTTAATCTGTTATTTAGAACCATACTAATTACAGCACTTTTATGTGCTTTAACTGAGTAAACACAGTTAGAAATACTGGAACATGACCAGATAAAAACACTGTAGGATGTGCATTCTTCATCTGACCCAAGGTATTCATATGTTTTGCTCTCTTGTATGGCTTTTATAGTAATGAGTTGTCTGTGGTCTCCAAGGTGTTTTTTCCTTTGAATTGAACTGTGCCATCTGCTTTCATAGTATCCTCTATTTTCCATTTTTTCTCATCCATCATCGCCAAGCTAACCTTGAATAAAGCTCAAGGGTGCTTTAATATTTGAGGAGAAAAATCCTTTATAGAATTATGTGGAAAGATACAGGAAAACATGACCAAGTGAAATCGATTTGAATTGAAAGCAGCCATGTTGCCATTGTTTTCTAGACGTGTACTTAATATATAGTCTCGTACCTAGTGCATCACGATGTCGTTTATATTGAAAAACTATTTTCTACAAGGTCATTGGTAAATTCGATTGAAATGAAAGCAGCTACTTACCAGAGTTTCGAGCAGTGCCATGTTCACTTAATGTCAGTGGTAAGTGAATTCGTATATTATAGCTGTATACTTCCTTTTACTAGCTGAAGCGGCTGTTTGTTGTTAGATTTCACGTCATTTATGTTGGTTTCATTCGCTGTCAAGCGGTTGCAGCGCTACCGACCTCCTCTCAGGCTGAGGGAACAAAGGACCCTGGACCTTATTTATGAAGGCCTTGCGTCAGTTTTGCGCCGCCGGTGCGTCACTTTTTGTGACGCACCAATGGTGTAAAAAATGCGCCTTGTTGTGCCATATTTAAAAAGTGACGCATCTAGGAAGATGCGTCACTTTTTAAACCCCTGCGCCACATAATATAGGTATAATGTATGCAGAGGGGGCGTTCCCCCGCAAAAAGCCTCGTAATAGTGACGCAGTAAAATCTATGAGATTTCACTGCGTCACTTTTAGGACGCTGTTGCGTCAAAATCTTGCGCCTGCCTCACAGCAGGCGTAAGACTGACGCAAGCCCTTTCACATGGGGCTTGCCCCATGTGAAAGGACGCATTGCTGGAGTTGCATCACTTTTGCGACACACTCCAGCAATGCGTCACTTTTGCGCTTACAGATACGTCAGAAATACTGACGTACCTGTAACTCCTTGCGACATGATGCGTCATACATTAAATATGACGCATCAGGAATGTCGTAAGGAGTGCGCAGTGAAAAGTGACGCATCGCTGTTTTCAAGCAGCGATACGTCACTTTTCATAAATGAGGCCCCCTGAGTAGAAATGGGGAAAATTGCACTTATTTCATGAAATATATCGGAATTCCACCATTTGTTAAATTATTTATTGAGATCAAAATGTGGTTGGTAGTGTCTCTCTCATACGACTTTTTTTTTACACTAGTTGGCAGTTTGCTCAATAAAGAGTTGTGAGATACTGACAGGAAACTGGGTAAAGAAGAGACTGTCTCTCAGCGATATGTTTTCTACACAAAAGAGCGTCCCGCCTGCCAAAAATATGCAAAATTGCGAAATAAGAATGTTTGCATACACATTGAAAGATGAGCAGCATACTGTTTTTGTAATCATATTTGCATTGCAGTGAACATTAAAAGAACATTCACAATGCCTTGGTACGTGTTAACTGAATGATAAAGGAATACACCTATAAAGAACTCTGAAGTCTTTCAAAACGGTCTGGCTATTCAGACAGCATCCTGGAAATGCAAGTGGCGGCATTTACGTCTAGTAATACAATGTGATGATTGCCTGCTGGCTGCACTTGTTATGTTTTCCCATCATTTATCAGCACCTTAGACTTTTATTCGGTTAGTATTCAGCTGTTGAATCACCCGCTGCTGTTTCATGTGTTTATCAGCAGTGGGTATTTTTTCAATTTCATAGCGCATATATATTCTGTTTACCTGTACTTCTTTTTTATTAGGATTGAAATCAATCCCTATTACAATGTTGTTGCTATTTTACGTTTCTATGAAAGATTGATTTTTTTCTCTCATGGATTTTCGATCTGCATAAAGACTCCTTACTCCTAGAACAGTTGTAAGGCAACCTTAGTTGTGTATGCTGGTTACAAGTGTGGCTTATTACTCATTTGAAGTATTGACAGTTTTTCACCGATTTATCAGTGACGACCGGTAATGTTAGCATGGAGGGCTGGCCGGACTGGCCGTAGCGGGCACCGGGCAATCCCCCAGTGCGCCGCACGGGTGGGGGGCCGTTTTTGTTACAGGGCCGTTTTTGCAGCTTAGCTGCAAAATCGTCCCTATAACAATATCGGCCTAAAACTGGTCCTGGCAAAGAGCTCGGCGGCACCCCCAACCCCACGGGGGACGGCCAAGCACTTTGGAAGGGCCGGTTTTGGGTCCCAGTCCGGCCCTAATGGAGGGGGCAGAGGGGACATACACCCACACTTACACACACACCCACACACATCAATTCATAGCACTCGCTCCCAAATATTCATATATACAGACAAACGTGCCAAAAAAATCACACTTACCTGTGCAGCTTTATCTCGGAGAGCCCCCGAGTGTTGGATGGCTACCTTCTCTTACTGGCTGACCTAGTCAACCAATGAGGGGAACAGTAGTCCCTACCATGTCACAGACTTGCATGGGGTTAGTAACAGTTGCAGTCCCCACCCCACTCTGTGAGTGACGACGTTTGGGCAATTCAGGGCTTACAACTGACACTTCCAAGTCTGAGTCAATCAGTGACGCTCCCCCTTGTCACAGGTGGAGGGCCTCAAGGTGCTTTGCCAGGCTGAAGAGGTCATGCCCCAGCGGCTGCGGGCAAAATTACAATATGGTGGGGCGTGATGCAAAAACCACCATCTATGCTGGACCTGCTGGCCACAGACTCTGAATGTGGTCTCCTTCATCCTCTGGGCACTCTCCTCAGCGCTAGTGTAGGTGGAAAAGGAAGGACTTCTCTTCTTGTACAAATGCTAAACCTACCAATTCGGGAGCTGCAACACAGCTCCAGGGTTGGTAAGAGCAGGCTAACCCAGGGCTCATTTTGAGGCTGGGGGCCTGCTGCTGCAATCACTTGACTGTTTCTCGGCTCAAGAGATTGCAAGCTCTCAAGTGCGAAGGTCAGATTTTCTGGCTCCAGACAGCCGGCCAGTCTGACATGTGCACTGGCAAGGGGCTGCAAAAATAGTTCAATTGCACTCATCAGCCCTGGCCCTGCCTTCACGCTGTAACAGAGTGAGCCTGGGACACATTAATAAAATTATATGTATTATCTTTTTATTAATGTGTGTTCCTGCTGCACCCGCAGCAGGCGGAGAGACGATCCTCCGCCATAACGGAGAAGCTGCCACTGTCATGCCCACAGGAGCTGTGACATTGTCAGCCAGGCAAAGTTCAGCTCAGCCTGCCAGGAGCCTGCACATTGAGGGGCAGATTTATGGTAACAGTTATTTTGCGCCACTGCTCCGCCACCCATGGTGCGCCGCATTTACAATGCGGCGCACCATGGGGCAAAAACGGCACAGATGCGTGACGCATCTGTGCCGTAAAGGTGGCACATTGCTGGAGTTGCGTCGCAAGCGCGACGCAGCTCCAGCAAGGCTCGGGGGTGCCCCATCTTTACAATGCTGCATCAAGACCTACGCCTGCTTCAAGCAGGCGCAGGGTTTTGACGCAGCATTGGCCTGAAAGTGACTGAGTGCAATCTTAAAGATTTTACTCAGCCACTTTTGCGAGGCGCGCCTGCCCCGGATCGCCCACTCTGCACCGGAACACCCACAAGTGGCGCAGGGCTTTACAACGTGATATCTCTGCCTAGATGCGTCACGTTGTAAATGGGTCATAGGGATGCGCCACGTTTATGCCGCAGTTGCCTGACGCAAACGTGGCGGATTCCCAACATAAATCTGCCCCTTAGTGCGTCTTTAGTTCCTGCCTTCTTGACTTGAAAAAAGCGATGAGCAAATGTCAGCCTGACAGATACTCTTCTTTTTGGACAAACTGTGAGGTACATGACCTCTCAGCCCTTTAGGATGGGTGACAGCTACTGTGTATATATGTATATCATTTTGTAAATGACTTTGCACCGATTTTTGTGAAAGCTGTATATCCTTGAAAAGGGTTTTCTTGGTATGTATGGTCAGGGTTTGTTTTCTTTTTTTACTGAACTAATTAGGAAAAGTGTAATGAAGAAAATGTGCACAACCTTTTTATTCCTCCTTACCATTCGTTTTTATCAGTGCAATGTCACCTTTGTGGCTTCAAGGATTAGAGGAAAAACGAAAAGAGTTAAACCAGTGTGGGCATTATCTTTAAAGAGAGATGATCCCATCTCCTGCCATAATTTTTTCTTTGTTTAGGCCAGTGCCTGAGATTATGGTGGCGTTACTCGATCTATGTATCCGTTGCCCCGATCGTAGATAGCCCACACCAGTTTTTTAGGTCAATAACTGCACATCAGAGATCATGAAAGCACCAAAATGAATTTTACAACGATATAGAGAGAAGGGATCAGGCTGTGCCCCTCTGATGATTTCCTTTCATACTGACTTTTTATTTTGTGTAGCAACTATGTTAGCCCATCTATGAAGTAGTTTACTGATCATTGACACTACGCACATTGTTATCGTAGGCCACATGTCATGTAGAGTACGAAAGGGCTTTGTATTTTATAATACCATAGCAAACCCTGTATGATGGGTTCCATGGTTGAATTCTCTGACAACTATATTTGGAAGAGTTTTACATGGTGAACTCTCTACAGCAAATGGTAGGAAGGGGCTTTATATTGCGAACTATGCAAGAAAAAACAGGAAGAGAATTTCTATTAAAAACTTTGCGACAAACACCTTAGAAAGGGGCTTTACCAAACTTAGCAACAGAAGGCCTTTTTGCACTGTTGATAGATCAGGAGAGGTTAGAGAGGTATGCTATTCAGGTCCATATTTACTAAAAAGTCACATAACACAGTGCAGCAAGACAATTTGCTGCGCTGCGTGACAAGGAGAGAGCAGGAACGCACCATATCTACTAAGATTTAACACATACCCTTGCACCATGTTGCAACAGTGCCTGTGTTGCACGCAGGATTGTTTGTGTGCAGGAAGGGACCTTCCTGCAGAATAACATTTGTCAGAGAATTTTCACTCTATGTGTTTGTACAGAATGCAGCACACATAGCAGGTAGAAATAAACCCATTTCTCCTTGTTACTCCTCTGTTGTGATGTCATAGCATTTTGATGCATTCCCAGGTTTATTACCCTTAGTAATCCATGGGTGGATGTGTGGGAACGCCAAACCCCACCCATGGAACACGTTCCCAAATCAGAGTATGGCAAGGCAGCAACTTGCACTGCCTTACATTACTTTGAATATACCAAGCCAGGCAGAGCCACGCAAGGTGGCTTTGTTTTTCTTAGTAAATCTGACTTAAGGGCTTGCGTTGCCTTGTGTTGCTTTACGTGATCCAAGTGCAATGCAAGCCTTGAATAAATCTGGGCCTGAGTGTGTACAAGTGCTGCTTTCTCTAGTTCCACAAGCTGACTTCCCTTGTTCTGATGCTCCTTTTCCCAGATGGATTTGCGGATGATGGAGATGGGGATGGGATTCCTGATGGGTTTACATGATTGTCTTGAGCTCCTCTTGTAGTCGTATAGTCCAGTGAGGCACTCCGTTGTCCAAAGACACTTTGTTCAGCTAGATTGGTGGTGGGTGGAAATACATTTTCTGACTTGGACATTACTGTCTTGTGCTCCACTCTTAGACATACACTTGGGTCAAGGAATTGAGTATGGAGACCTTAAGTGGTAGTGCAACATGCCCCAGCTATGGAGCAGAATGTGCATCTGGATGCCCCCCATTACCGGGAAATAGAAAGCAATGCAAAGAAGAAACCAGTGGAGTTCTTAAGTTATCCCATGCTAGGAACGTAGTCTTCCACCGAGTACTTTGAGATTAAGGCTTGAATGCTCCATTCTGTGACGACAGCCATACTCTGTCACCATACTGTGGTGACATAGTCCCAGCATGAACCACAGTGATATCTGATGGCCATGTTGGATGGGGTTCTGCTTGTATATTGCCCATAAAGATGACTGTTAAATGGAAAAGGGATTTTAAACCACTCGGAAAAGAGAACATTGGTAAAGTCTTTCATTTCTACACACAACCTGGTGAACATATTTTTATTTGACACTGCTCTTTCATTACTTTGATATAAAAATGTGCTTCTATAATCAGGCAGTGGTAACATCACCTCTTTTTTTTCAGTTTAGGAAATTTTTATTTGGTTTTAAGAAAACACGATACAAGATAATAAAATAGTACATGAGAACCGAATGAGAAAGAACATGTGATATAAAAAAGACTATAAAATAAAGGTTCAATAGGAAATGAGATGAGAAAGGAAAAAGAAAAGAGTGGAAAAGAGAAGAGAGAAAAAGAGACAGAAGGAGGAAAGAAGGAGAGGACAGTACAGGAAGAAAAAGAAAAGGAAGAGAAAATCAGTATCGGAAGAAAAACGGAGTAAAAGCAATAGGATAAAAGGGCTCAAAAATCAGCCAGGAGAAGGGGACGAAATATAATTAGAAAAAGGGAGCCAGAGAAGGATAACATCACCTCTTTAAAGAGCTCCGACACCAATTTTGGTCATGGTCACACTATATAAACCTGCAGCATAAATAAATATTTCATATTTAGTTAGACGTGAAAAACAAAACGTTTTCGATTTTAAAGTAAAACGTGACGTGAAAAACAAAACAAAAACGTTTTGTTTTTCACGTCTAGTAGGCTGGGATTTGACTTAGTAAGTCTTGCTTTTAGGAGTTCTGATTTTGAAACCTTCATCACATCCAAAGTAAGGATTTAAATGTCCTGCCTCGCTACGTTGAGGGTGAAGCGCTACATTGAGGGTGAAGCGCAAAGGGAGTTTCCTCTCATCTCAGTTTAGGTCCATTAATTAGAAAGCGTGTGGACTACAGAGGTAACTGGCTACTGTCAGAAAACTAGTTATTAATTTGCGAAGGGAGAACCATTATTAACATCATAAACACACCCTGGTAATGTCCCAGCATAGATTCTTGGCAATATTATGTGCAACCCCTGTTAGTTGTGGCACAAAATGTAGGCAATTCATCGGAGAAATGAACCCTTATATGAAGTTGTGTTAGCAGTTTTAAATACAGTAAAGCGCGATTTTAAACAAAATTAAATCCCCAAACCAACAAAGAAATAATTGATGGGCAAAAATACACCAAATGACTAAAAATGGTACTTGGGGGACCCTGGAGATGAGTTTTTAAAAGTTCAATGCAAAAAGCCCCTAGTAAAAATATAAACAACTAATGTAAACTTTCAGTTTTCACTTGAGCAAGACCTAGGCGTGATTTTAGGCTGACCATGATGGAGCTGAGGTCAGATACATTGGGGAGGTGCGGGGAATGAGATTTTGATATCAATTTATAATTGTGATAAATTTAATAAAGAATCCCATTCATCTGTTTTGGACCGCTCGTATCTGTCATTGAGGAAAGGACCACCCCCCGCATTGGTTAGACAAACCCCATTAACTGACGCCACTCTGAAGAACCACTTACAACTGATAAAGTTTTAAGAGTTTATATAAAGATTAATTTGGATGCGATACAATCCACTCAGGATAAAATCTCAAAGTATACAAAATACAAAATCAGTTTCAAGATCAGCCTCTTAAGCTTCGGTGCGAAGTGGTTCCTTCTGCGTCATCTGCAGTAAGATAAAAACATCATCAAGTTAATCTGTCCCTACTCTATGCTACGTGTCAACCCTACTTCGCAAGTTTCTTCCCTAAAAAGGTGTCAGCAGTTTGACTTCCAAAGAAGTTCACACTCTCTTTAGCCTCTAAAGGAAATCTTAAGTTTCAGAAGCAGTACCCTATCTGCCTACCCATCCGCTCTCTCTAAGGGTCCTCGGCCTACTGCTCCCTTGCGCTCTGATGTCTTAGCGCATCTGCTCAAGGCATCTACCCTTGTCTTCGCTCTCGCCTTAGCCTAATGCTAATTGCTCTGCTCTTCCCTGATTGCTCTCCTCCTCCCCGGGGTGCTGTCCCTAAAATACACAATCACCGTGTGGGTGGAACGCCCCTTGACGCCCACCACGGACTTCCCCCGATGATGTCAACTTCCTGCTTCTTCCATTGGTCCATTCCTTGCGTCGTTCGTTAAGTTGACCCTTCTCCTTTCGATGTCACCTTCATCATCTCATCGTCGACTTTTATTGACTCTTTCAGCTCAAGTGTCATAGAAACTTAGACAAGGTCTTAACTCTATGTCTCTTAACTTGACCCTGCTAGGTCCTGTGAATGGTCTTGTCAAAACATAGTCCACCTCAACAAGTGTCTCTCCTCACGTTCGAGCAATAAGCTTCGTCCGGCATTGTCACCTTAAATCTAACAAGTGCTAGACTTCTCGGCTCTCACGTCCACATCAAGCTATTTACGACTTTTACAAGCCCTCTAAATTACATTCATGTGACTATGCTCCTTCGAACTCTTGACCAGTTAGGTTACAAACACAAATGACCTAAACTCTTCCAGCATTCTTACAGAAACCCTCTACACAGTATAACCTTTGGCATACATTTATATACTCGTATTTTAGCAAAAGCCCTAGTTATACTTAAATACATTCTACATTCAATATGAAATACATAGAATACGACTACATAGAGTATAACTTATGCATTCTCCTTGGTTACATTGTCATGTACGTTCCCTACATTTCTCCACGTTATATTTCTCCACGTTTACATTTCTCGCCGCTTCTCCATTTAAAGTTACACACGTACACGAATTCTACTGTGCACGTCCTACATTTCATAAGCATCTCTACATTACCCATCATGTATACAGGCCGTCTAAATCTAATGCATTTTAACATGTGAATACATTTACGTTTCCTATAACATGTTATCACATTCGTTGGCTCTTATGTTATAATTGTCAACTTTATATTACGATATACGTTTCATTCCTACGTTTATAACATATACGTCTAAATATGGTTACGATGTACTTTGCATTCAAATTGCGCTCTCTCAGTTCCCCCCTTTGATGACTTTTAGGAGTCATCACTAAAAGCAATTTGAATACATCACTTATACCGAACTAGTTACATCAGTTCCTCTTTTTATCGATTCAAGTGTTCTCAGACTTTTATACTGTTGATCTTGTAGAACAGCTAGTCTCCTTTCTTGGTCTCTCATCGATCTTTGTAACTGGTTCGACCTATACCATTTATACAGTTTTACTAATCCTAATAATGTAATTATGCAAATTAATACTATTAATACAGGCTTTAAAATATACCAAACTATACTTTTGCCTAGATTAGCAAACCAACTTCCAACCTTTCCCATTCCATTTCCTACTTTTTCCCAAACATTTACTTTTGATAAATCTTCAATTTCTTGATGAATCTGTGTAATGTTCTGTATGACTTTCTCAAGTGGTTTTGAATTATCAGGAATATAAGTACAACATTCCTGAACTTTCAAAGCTTTACAAACTCCGCCTTCCTTTGCTAATATCACATCTAAAGCAAGTCTGTTCTGTAAAACCATTGCTCTAATCGACTGCATCTCACCTTCTACTAACATTAATGATCTTGCAGTACTAGCAGACAATCTATCCACGACTGTCGCTAACCTTCTAATCTTAACATCGTTAAGAATCAAACCTAACAATGGAAACATCGCTCCAAATACATCTCCTACTACTTCTGCATCTCCTACTTCCCTTTTCGTCCTCCTCGAAGCCTTTCCTTCTATAATCGCTAAATCCTTTGCATGATATATTTTGGGGAAGACAATTGCCAAGTAACACGAACCATACCAATTGTCAGGCAGTTTTACATAGGCATTTCTCCCACATACAAAATACACATTCGGAATAGCTTGCATTCCTTTCATAAAATCTTTCGTGTAGTACTCTAGTTTAAAAGAGTGCTCGCAACTAACCTCACCTACAAATTCACTCTCGTAATACGTTTTGCTTCGAGCTAAACATAACTTTCCTTTCTGCGTTCTATCCAATGCTATTGGACCATTGCTACCTTTCTTTTTATGTGCCTTCTCTTCTTCTGTCCAGTCTATTTTCCATTGTCCTGACATTTTTAGAATCTTCTGCCGTCTGCATCGATCATCTACTTGTGCTATAAATCTTTTCTCCACTTCTGATACTTTGCAAGTCAGATTATTTCTACGTGCATATGATGTATCTAATGTGTCCCAAGGAAGAAAGAATTTGGCTAGTCTATCCTCCTTTTTGTAGTAGTCCCACTTATTCATTTGTTTATAATTCGGAACTTCAGGCAGTACCGAATCATAATTTGAAAAGTAGTACTCAAATCCTTCTCTACCATAAAATACACTAAGCAGTAAACTACATGTTATCCCATAAGTCAATGGGAGATGGTGATATCTAATGCCTTCGTCTACAGAAGCCGGCAATTGCATACAAACGTAGCAATCTTTGGCCTCCATGGCATCGATATATTCGTACAATAATTTGGCATATGCATTTGACCTAAAATTTCCCTGTGACTCGTCTATATGTAATCTACGAGCTTCATCTGCAAGTAACGCCTTTTCACGTATAACATTGCTCTCCTCCTTCTTTCCCACGAGAGCAGGTTTCAAGGTCGTTACAATTTTTACATTTGCTATTCTTTTATCATTCTCATGTCCTGTCATGTAAGATATCGTTACTACTAAAATTATAAGGAATATCACTATTGCTATAAGTGTACCTACTATACATCTAGCTTTTCTGTTTGGGTTGCCGTTCTCCATGTCATCAAAACAGCGTACCTCGTTCTCTAGCGAAAATTCTCTTTCCAATCTTTGGTTGCTTGTTTGCTTTCACAGTCTTTAAAGTGCTTTTTTTTTTTCAACAGGTATCTTTTTCATCACAATGTCTTTTTCTCTTCTTAGCAGCAGACAACCCTAGCCCTTCTCCGTCCTCTAAATGTAATCCCTAATTTTATTCTTCTTTCCACTCGGTGCTAGGTTATCTTCTTCTTTATAACATACGTACAAAAGTCTTTTATGCATCAACAATTATTTTCGGACCTGCAGCTTTCACAACAATTATTAATAGTTCAAAGCGAATAACTTTTTCTTCTTCTTCTGTCATTTGTTGACCAGCTGTTGGAAACTGTAATCTTTTTAGCACTAGATCTTGAATTTTACTCAAACGTGGGGGTATGGGAAGTGTGAAAGTCAGTAACCCCTCAGTCTCGAGTCCAGGTGCCAACATCCATATCTCCACTGCCACAAATGGATCGAGATCGATTACTTTCACGCTCTTCACTCTCCCAGATTTCTGTCCCCAATACATCTGCTAGATAAGTCCACTCTGGGGTGGCGTACCTTCTGCAGGGCACACGTACCCTTCTCGATCTTCGTGGACTCTCAGTTCCTGAATCTATCGTTTCTTCCTCCTGATCCGATTCTTCAGCGATAGGAGCAAGGGTTCTTTCGTTCTTTCCTTCCGAACTTGGCCTTTTCCTTCTCTCCGGCCAACTGGCTTCGTTGCTTTCCGTCTTTCCGCTCCTTGTTCCAGGACCCGTCTCTTGGTCACTCTCAGTTTGCTCGATATCTGTGTCGGACTCCCAATTACTTTCTTCTCCTGAGGCGACTTCGGTCCCACTCGTGTCCTGACCTTCGTCGTCCTGTTCCAACACAGTTTCAGCTTCTTCGATCACCTCCACAGCTTGGCTTTCCCCCTCTATGGCTTCTCCGCTTCCCGCCGGATTCTCATCCGAGAGAGGAGCTGTGTCTTCTGGAGGTGTTGGCACTCTTCGGGTGTGTGAGGCATGTATCCAGTTCGGCAGACCTCCACACTTCACTGCGGTATTCGTTACAAGTATGACTTGAAATGGTCCTCGCCAACGCACGTCTAAGCAGTTCTTCCTGACATGCTTCTTCACCAGGACCCAGTCTCCTGGACTCAGGTCATGGCACAAGTCTTGTACTGATGGAACCTCTGCAGCCTGGACCTGGAGGGACACAGAATTAACGGCATCAGATAGTCCCTTGCAGTAGTCCAAGATCAAATCGTCTGTGATGTTCACTAGCGCTGCAGTCGGAACCGATGGCAATCTCATGGCTCTCCCCATTAGCACTTCATGTGGAGAGAGGCCTGTTCTTCTATCAGGTGTGCTACGTATGCTCATAAGAACTACTGGAAGTGCGTCTGGCCAACTCAGGGATGTCGACGAACAAACTTTAGCCAGTCTGGACTTGATAGTACTGTTAATTTGCTCTACGATCCCTGAAGCTTCTGGTCGATAGCTGCAGTGTAACTTCTGATCAATATTCAAAGCTGAACACAGCATCTTCACCACTTCGCTATTAAAATGAGTTCCTCTGTCCGATTCCAAAGAGGATGGCACCCCAAACCTCGGTATCAACTCTCTAAGCAACAATTTTGCTACTGTAAGTGTATCGCACCTACGTGTAGGGTAAGCCTCAACCCATCTAGAAAATATGCAGACAATCACTAAAACGTATCTGAGTCTGTTGCATGGAGGCATTTCTATGAAGTCAATCTGCATCCTATTGAAAGGCCCCCCAGACCTTCCTATATGACTCAAGGTAACTGGTGTTCTCTTTCCCACATTTAGTTGCTGACAGATCGTACATCGCTGACACACTGCTTCTGCCGCTATTCTAAACTTAGGATTGAACCACGTTTGTCTGAATACTCTCACCATAGCATCTCTTCCTATGTGTGCTGATCCATGCAATTTCCTTGCCATTGGACTAATGAGTTCATTTGGTAAAACTGCCCTTCCGTCGGCAGAAACCCAAAAGTTCATCTCACTTTTCCCGCAACCTGCTGTTTCCCAGCTCCTCTTCTCCTCATCTGGTGCATTTTCCTGTACTGCTCTCAATTCATCCCATGTATCTACAGTATCTAGTAACATAGTCAATTCAGTTCTTTCCTGGATTCCCCCCACTTTCACATCAGTGTGAGAATATCCCTGCTCTGCGCAGTAACGCGCTACTTCATCTGCGTATTTGTTTCCTAGCGATACAAAATCAACATTTTTGGTATGTGCTACACATTTGACCACGGCTATGGCCATAGGTTTTTGCAAAGCCTCTAACAGAAGTTTCACGAATTCTCCATTCCTAATCGGAGAACCCGAGGAGGTCATGTAACCTCTCTGAGACCATAACTGCCCGTAATCATGAACTACGCCGAAACCATACTGGCTATCGGTGTATATAGTGACTCGAAGTCTGTCGCCTGCTAGGCAAGCACGAGTCAAAGCCACAATTTCAGCTACCTGTGCGGAGTGGACTCCTTCCAGGCAAGCGGCTTCTATAACTCTGGTAATCGTGCATACTGCATAAGCTGCTCTCAGCTGACCGACATCGTTTCTTACGCATGAACCATCAACGAAGAAAATTTCGTCTGGGTCTGTCAATGGCTCATCTACGATATCAGGTCGTGGTTTGGTACATAGTTCAGTCACATCGAGGCAGTCATGCTCTGTACAATTTTCATCGTCCACTTCGTTCGGAAGTG
The DNA here is from genome assembly GCF_964263255.1 of Lissotriton vulgaris. NCBI lineage: Eukaryota > Metazoa > Chordata > Amphibia > Caudata > Salamandridae > Lissotriton > Lissotriton vulgaris. Next base: position 27,318 of record NW_028250382.1, read on the forward strand.
GCATCAAAGTTGCAGGATTCAAGACAGAGCATCTCTTTAGGGTCACATTCTCGGCAGCCAGTATGACCTGCTCGTAGCGTGTGAGCCTGCTATTCGTCAGATGCTGAGTCTTCGTCCTGGTCATTAACAGTTCTACAGAATGTGGTACATACACCTCTAACTGATGACCCATAACTACGCTTTCAGATCGTTCAATGCTGACACCCGTTGCAGCTACGGATTTGAGACATCCGGGCAACGCTGCGGCTACTGGATCTAATGTAGCCGAAAAGTACGCCACTGGCCTGCGCGCATCTCCGTGGACCTGTGCTAATACCGCTAAAGCGCATCCCTCTCTCTCGCAGCAGTAAAGCAAAAAAGGTTTCTTATAATCTGGCATTCCTAAAGCCGGGGCGCGACATAAGTCCTCCCTCAGCTGCAGAAACGCCATCAAACAATCTTTGTCCCATGGTACCGGATCACTTACTCCTTTGTGCGTCAGTTGCAATAACGGTTTGGCCTTCAGTGAAAAGTTTGCTATCCACTGTCGACAATAACCGACCATACCTAGAAACATCCTGACTTCTCTTTGTGTTGTAGGCGCGTTCATTTTCATAATCGCCTCTATTCTGTCTGGAGACACCTTCCGCTTTCCCTTTTCAATCCTATGGCCCAAGTATTGCACCTCAGTCTTACAATATTGCAATTTACCTGGAGACACCTTGTGTCCGTTCTCGGCCAAATGATTTAACAAGGTGATGGTGTCTTCTCTGCAAGCTTCCTCAGTTTCTGACGCAACCAGGAGGTCGTCTATGTACTGGACCAGAACTGAATTCTTGGGCAGTACTAGACTCTCAAGATTTCGTTTCAATAACTGGTTAAAGATCGACGGGCTTTCTGTATACCCCTGAGGGATACGACACCATGTTAAGACGCGATCTTCCAGTTTGAAAGCGAAAAGATATTGGCTCTCTTCATCCAACGGTATCGAAAAGAAAGCCTGGCACAAATCTATCACGGTAAACCATTCAGCTTGGAACGGTATCTGAAATAATATCACTGAAGGATTCGGTGCCACTGGACAACATGAAACAACAATGTTATTAATCTTTCGGAGATCCTGCACTATCCTGTATTTTCCACTAGGTTTCTGCAAACCCATGATCGGGGAGTTACATGGACTACCCACGATCTCCTTCAGTATTCCCTGCTTAATCATGGATTCGATCACAGGCTTGATCCCTGCAATCGTCTCTGGCGTTAGCTTATACTGTGGTGTTCTTGGATACTCAGCATGGGGTCTTACCAAGATTTTTACCGGTTCTACTCCTTTAATCAATCCTATTTCTTCCCCAGTAAAATCCCATACCTCAGCTGAGACTTTCTCTCTCAAGTCTTGTGGAAGCTCCTCCACTGTCAAGGTAGGATAAAGTTCCACACACTCTTTTGAGTTTACGACTTTAAAATCAGCGTCCTCATCATTGGTCTGCACTTCTACTCCTTCTGGTGTGCAATGTATCGTGCAATTTAGTTTGCACAGCAAATCTCTCCCTAGTAAGCACACAGGACTAGAATCGCAGATCACGAACTGATGTTCGTCACTGTAATTCCCTATTCTTACTGACACTGGTTCGGTCAAGGGATTTGTCATCCTTTTGTTCGCGACTCCTACCACCTGTACCGTTTCTCCTGATATTGGCAGACCCGGGACTACCGCAGATCTTAACGTGGATCGAGTGGCCCCTGTATCCACCAAAAAGGTTGTAGGACATCCCGCTATTTCCGCCTCTACGTATGGTCCTCTCTGATCTACTTCCAAGGCGGCTCCTAGAGTGCAGTCTTCTTCCCTACTCGCCCGCTGCCCTGCAAGAGGATCAACGTAGTAGCATTCCTCTCCTCCTACAAACAATGGCATCTGTCTGTAGGTTTTCCCTCCGTTTGAGATGCGAGGTGGTTGAGGAACGGGGCTCGAGGAGTCTGAGTCCCCCCTTTGACAAACTTGCCCTTCGGGACTGTGGCTCCCTTAACCACGTTGTGCTGAACCTCTTCCTCCTCCCGCTCTAATTCTCCTGACTCAACATTGTAAGGACACTCGCGTCGCCAGTGTCCCACCTCATTACACTGATGGCATCTCGTCGTCTTTTTCAGTGTCGCAATATCCATTCTCGGTCTTGGTCTTTCTTCCTCATCTCTGCTCTGATTATTCTGTTTCTTTGCCTGCGTTCCTGTTCCCTGCTGCCGCTGTTTATCCTTCCCAGCAGCTTGCATTTGCACTAGCATTAACTTTTCTTTAAGCTTCTTTGCCTTAGAGTCTATCTCGTCACTACAATACCTTGCGTATCTCAGAATCTCGTCTAAAGGTTTGTTCTGCCAACAGATCAGATGCTGCTGGATCATTAGGCATATTTCTGGTCTCAATCCGAGGACAAACTTTGAAACAAACTGTCCAATGTCCTTGGGATCCATTACGTCTAACCCGCTATACTGCTTGAATGCTTTCAGTAATCTCTCATAAAACTCATGAACTGTTTCTTTCGGCTCCTGAGTAGTTCGGTCTATCTTTACCCAGTCTATGTCTTGCACCGGCACTTTCTCTTTTAGCCATGTTATTACCCTTTCGTATTTCTCCATGACTCTAAGTGATGGACCATTTGTCCGAGTATCTCTCGGTGGCTCACAGGTAGGCCATTCAACACTGAGCTTGCACGCCGTCCACAAGTCTCCGGGTACTACGATATCGAACAGTGTGTTCAAATCGATCCACAGTACCTTCGAGATCTTCACGAATCTTTCTACCTGCTTATACCACTCAACAGGATTATCCCTAAGCTTTGGGAAGGAATTGGTAAATGCCGCCAAATCCCCCCTACTCTAGGGCACATGAACGTAGCTTCCATTCGCGATTTCTCGCAACGGGAAGGCTTCCATTCGCATCAAGTCTGCGTCCTGGGAGTTTCCAAGCACACTCCGTCTAACGGAGCCCTTCTTGGACCATCTTTCCTCCCATCTATCCAGATCTCTCCATATCCTGATACTTATGATCAATTCCCTTATGTGTACCTTCAGCGCGATCGTTCTACGGTCATCCAAATCCTGATCCGTGCAAGTTAGCCTATGGTTGCTCTGTAAAGCCTTAGTTCGTGACAGGTCTACCATGTACCTGTTGGCCAAATTAGATAAGTTCTCATGAGCTGACCTCGCTCTTCGAGTAATATCTTTGGATAGAAACAGTATCTCATCTGGTGTATACGAGGCTAATCTCTCTAATGACACTGTACCATCAATCAATTCATCCAGATCTGCCTTCAAACTCATTACGTCAAGTCGTTTTGCTTTTATTTCCGCTTTCAGCATCTCAGTTCTGTGTTCTTCTCTCATATCTCTCTCACCTCCACTATGCGCCCTACGCCTGAGCACAGGTGAGTTATGAGGAGCTCTGCTTCCTTCTCTTCGTTCCCACCCCTCGAGATCCCAAGCCTTTCCGTCTTCACGTGGGGTATGGTGGAATAATGCTCCATCCTCCAACCCTACATTCCGTCTTCTAGGCTCGGTTTCTCCAGCTATGAGATAGGATCCACCGTTCTGTTCTAACCCATTATAACTTGCTTGTTGTCTGGTGTCGCTTAATAATATGAAAGGCCCTCGCCGGTCTTCCATGTTCCCGTGATCTCTTCCGTGATCACCGGATGGATGGCGAGACGTTTCGCGACTCCCTATGTTTTCATGACTCCGACCACTATCACCAGATGCATGTCGAGACGCTTCGCGACTCTCCATGTTTCCGTGACTCCAATGTCTCACATCCTCACCCGGGGCATGGTGTGTGCACCTAAAGGTATTCCGGTACTCCTGTGTCCTACGTTCCCCTTCACTGAAGGTGACGCGAGGCACTTCGCCACACCCTGTACTTCTGTCTTCGCACATTAGCCTATTGCTGTTATCAGTAGGACAAATGTCTCTTCTGCTTTCTTGACTTCCTCTCTCCCACTCGGGGCTGCTTTCACCAGCTCCACAATGAGAGAGAATCCTGTTGTCCTGCTCTCTCCACTCGGATCCCGTTTCTAAACTTCTATTCCGCGCTTCTTCGGCAGCGTCCCATTCTCTCAGGTATTCCCTTAATTCCTTATGGGTTTTCGGTTTAGGACCTCTCAAATCCATTGGCCCTCTCCGACCTCCCTGTTCTACTCTGGGACCTGTTGTAGAATCTAATGGGGTACTCCGACTTATTGGTGCTCGTATTTGCCTGTGGGGATTCATTGCGGCATTCCTATTCTCCTCTTCTGCTCTTTCATTGTCCCATCGTGCCTGTTCCTCCTGCTGGACCCCTTCCGGGTTGTAGATTGACACAATAGGGCCTATGGTGACCGGGACCTGCAAAGCGTCCGGCATTTGGTACGACCTAGCGCATTGCGTCTCTGGAGCCTTCTGGACCACAAATCTTCCCACTACTCTCTGTTCCGAACTAATTTGGGGTATCTCCTCAGCCTTGGTAGCGTCCCACTCTGTTACTGGGATCGACTTATATTCTCCCCACCTAGCTCCGTCCGTTTGCGGTAATATGGGACTCGCAAGTTCACCACTGTATGGAGGTGGTCTATCTGTTAATAGCCTATCTATCAGATCCTCCTCCGACTCGCTTTCCTCATCTTCCTGTTCCAGAGGTTTCCTTTCTCCCGTGGCCTCTATCATGGTGAACAGTTTGTCGGCCTCTATCTTTTGTACTCTCCACTTCTTAGCTTCCTCGTCCCATTTAGCATCCTGCACCGCCTTTACCGATCTTCTCACTCTTTCTTGGCGCCTCTTTACGCCCCTTTCGTGTGCTGTTCTAAACCACACACCAAGAGCTTCAAATTGTGTTGGCCTCGGTAGAGGTCTCATTGAAAGCATCGTTGCCTTCAGTTGGTTCAACACTTCTAATTTAAACGTTCCGAATCTTGGGAACGCCAGTTCTTTTTGCCCTTCAGTTAGCCTGTGCCACTCGGAAATCCATAATATCGAGTGTAAGCCTACATTAACTGCCATATGATATGCTGGTGTGCCTTCTGGTGGAGCTTCTTCTCCAATATATAAATTTCTCCTTTTTCTTTTAAAGATTTTTCCTAAACCCTTAAAACACTTCATTTTAATCACGTATGATATTTCTTACTTATTTGCGTCTTGATAACAACCACCAATCCCTGTACGACTCTCGCTAATCCGCCTATCTCAGCACAGTTCTTTGTTAACCGACCAATCTCAGCGCAGCTTTACGCTGACGTCACTTGTCCCTTCAGCAGCTTCCCTCGTTTCTCAACTCGTTTCACGATCTCACATGCGTTTTCATTCATACATCGAAAAATGACTACTTCCGTCCAAGCGATCACTTTTCTCTGACTGTACGGCCACAGTCTAACTGTAATTGCTACCTCAACTGGCACAGCGTCTTTCCTCTTACGGTCGGACACTTGCCTCAACTGATAGGTTACTTACACACAGTAAACGTACGACCAGCGTCCGTTACTCATTCACTCACACATACGCTCCCCCTATCATCGGTCTGTCGGGAAATCAATGGTACCTCATGACCCCCTTTCAATGGTAGACAAATTACTCTGGGTGTTCGATACACCCGAACCACTTAAGTCCTCTGGACATAAGATTTCATCCGGTTGCGCGCGCTCACAACCTTCCCCCAATCACACTACAGGCATTCAACTCCGCTTGACATTACAACACAGGAACAACATAAAACACCGCAATCTTACAACGCATGACCCTTATACTCACTCTCGACCGATTCTGCTGCTTTTCTCTCGACGCACCATCAGCACCGTCTTCGGCTGCGATTCTTCTTCTGGTCGACGATGACTAGGGACCTTGGGGTAAACTAACCTGGCCTAGGTCGTCTTCCTCAAGAAGATAACCATCATACTCTGCTACCAACTGCGGGGAATGAGATTTTGATATCAATTTATAATTGTGATAAATTTAATAAAGAATCCCATTCATCTGTTTTGGACCGCTCGTATCTGTCATTGAGGAAAGGACCACCCCCCGCATTGGTTAGACAAACCCCATTAACTGACGCCACTCTGAAGAACCACTTACAACTGATAAAGTTTTAAGAGTTTATATAAAGATTAATTTGGATGCGATACAATCCACTCAGGATAAAATCTCAAAGTATACAAAATACAAAATCAGTTTCAAGATCAGCCTCTTAAGCTTCGGTGCGAAGTGGTTCCTTCTGCGTCATCTGCAGTAAGATAAAAACATCATCAAGTTAATCTGTCCCTACTCTATGCTACGTGTCAACCCTACTTCGCAAGTTTCTTCCCTAAAAAGGTGTCAGCAGTTTGACTTCCAAAGAAGTTCACACTCTCTTTAGCCTCTAAAGGAAATCTTAAGTTTCAGAAGCAGTACCCTATCTGCCTACCCATCCGCTCTCTCTAAGGGTCCTCGGCCTACTGCTCCCTTGCGCTCTGATGTCTTAGCGCATCTGCTCAAGGCATCTACCCTTGTCTTCGCTCTCGCCTTAGCCTAATGCTAATTGCTCTGCTCTTCCCTGATTGCTCTCCTCCTCCCCGGGGTGCTGTCCCTAAAATACACAATCACCGTGTGGGTGGAACGCCCCTTGACGCCCACCACGGACTTCCCCCGATGATGTCAACTTCCTGCTTCTTCCATTGGTCCATTCCTTGCGTCGTTCGTTAAGTTGACCCTTCTCCTTTCGATGTCACCTTCATCATCTCATCGTCGACTTTTATTGACTCTTTCAGCTCAAGTGTCATAGAAACTTAGACAAGGTCTTAACTCTATGTCTCTTAACTTGACCCTGCTAGGTCCTGTGAATGGTCTTGTCAAAACATAGTCCACCTCAACAAGTGTCTCTCCTCACGTTCGAGCAATAAGCTTCGTCCGGCATTGTCACCTTAAATCTAACAAGTGCTAGACTTCTCGGCTCTCACGTCCACATCAAGCTATTTACGACTTTTACAAGCCCTCTAAATTACATTCATGTGACTATGCTCCTTCGAACTCTTGACCAGTTAGGTTACAAACACAAATGACCTAAACTCTTCCAGCATTCTTACAGAAACCCTCTACACAGTATAACCTTTGGCATACATTTATATACTCGTATTTTAGCAAAAGCCCTAGTTATACTTAAATACATTCTACATTCAATATGAAATACATAGAATACGACTACATAGAGTATAACTTATGCATTCTCCTTGGTTACATTGTCATGTACGTTCCCTACATTTCTCCACGTTATATTTCTCCACGTTTACATTTCTCGCCGCTTCTCCATTTAAAGTTACACACGTACACGAATTCTACTGTGCACGTCCTACATTTCATAAGCATCTCTACATTACCCATCATGTATACAGGCCGTCTAAATCTAATGCATTTTAACATGTGAATACATTTACGTTTCCTATAACATGTTATCACATTCGTTGGCTCTTATGTTATAATTGTCAACTTTATATTACGATATACGTTTCATTCCTACGTTTATAACATATACGTCTAAATATGGTTACGATGTACTTTGCATTCAAATTGCGCTCTCTCAGAGGGAGGGAAGAGGAAGGTGTTATCTTACGGCATGCTACTTTTTGGAGCTCAAAATCTGTTAGTGGGGCAAGGTCAAAAGTAAATTTGGGGGGGTGTGGCTTGGCGCTCGTGTAGTATGACGGCTCCAGTGTGAGCGCTCGTCAGCGCCGGTGAACATCTGCGGTAAACGGACTTCCCGAGCGTCGGAAATAGAGGCTTTGCTTGGCGGAATGCCCCAGGTACGCTTGGAAGCTTGTCTGGATGCCCTTAGAAGCTGTTTTGCTTCATTTTTCACCGACGGCGTTCCGGTCGTGGCTCTTTCACAACCGCGGCCGCCATTTTGATTCTTCAGAGCGCGCTTCACGCATAGCGCAATGTCATTTACTGCAGTTGAATGTTCCTGCCTGCTCTTCCAAATGACTCTATCTTAAACTGCGTGTTGCCTTTCATGTCTTTTTCACCTCCTTCCATGAACTTATGAGGCACTGTTTCTCATAATGAATAGCAGCCATTTTGTCATTCTCTTCAGCTTTTCACCACTGCGGCTGCTATTTGCTCTCAGGCTTTTGATGCTTGATGCCTTTGCCTTATTATTGGAAGCTTTTTTGCTGTTTTTGCTGTGAATTGCATGGGATTCCTATAGTTTTTCAATACAGTGTTATGTACCTTCTGGCATGCTGCTGAATATATTACTTCTGCGATTGAGCCTATTATAATGTGGTTTTCCTTCATTCCTCATGGCATCCTGGTGACTTTTGAGCTTTCCACAGCCTCATATCATGCCTAATCTTATACTCACACGCTCTCTTTAGTGTGTTATTGTACCCTATGGGCAAAAAATCTACGACCACTGCTGCTAAGACTTCGAGTTGCACTCTTCTTAAGAGCTCTAAACTGTTCTCTGAGTTGGCTAGGTATGAGGCTTCTCAACCCTGTCTCGACAGTGACTCACAGCCTGAGATGGAACCATCTGTGATTTCTTCAGGGAAAGCTACCACCAAAAGTTTAAAAAAGGATCCTCCCTCAACACCTAAATCCACAATGTCAATATCTATGGATGGATGAAATACGGGACCTCCGCCCTTTCATGGAAGAAACTAATGCTAAACTACAAACCCTGACTGACAATTTGGTGCAGATGGATGTACGAGTCACCACAGTGGAACGGGATGTTTCTTCTCTCCAGGAATCGTCTACCGAAGTTTCTCACTTGCAATCGCAGGTCCACTTTCTTCAGAAGCAGGTGGAGGACCTTGAAAACCGTAATAGGCGCTACAACCTCCGTATCTAAGGCCTGGTGGAGGGATGTGTGGGGACTGATCCCATTGCCTTTTTCCAATCTTTCCTCCCCAAGCTTTTGCATATGCCAGAGGGTACTGTGCTTAATATTCAACGAGCACACAGGCTCCGACTTCAACTTCTACTACGTCAAGACCTAGAGGTGTCATCATGTATTTCCTGGAATATACAGATCTCTTACAAGTTTTGTCAGCAGCCAGAGCTTCACCTTGTCTTACTTGGTCAGGATCACTTTTGTTCTTTGCACAGGACTATGCTAAGGCTACGGCAACTGGCCGCAAGGCATTCCTGGACATGCGAGCTGATCTTCGCTCTATCGGTGCCAGATATGGACTTTTTCACCCATGCCTTTTTAAGGTCACCTACAACAATAAAACCACAACATACGAGGATCCTGTTCATCTTCAAAGCTTCCTGAATTCATGTCGCACTTCTGCTATGGGCCTGTCTGGTCCATCTTCTTCCTTTCCTTCCTGACTCTTCTGGTTTTTTGTTCCTTCCTTTATGCCTGGAGAAGTGTGGCTCACTGGTTAGAGCGGCAGACTCTGAAGCAGAAATCAGGCCCGGGACCAGGGTTCCCCGATGCAGCAGGGTCCTGGGCTCAATGTCCGCGGACTCGATAATTCTCGCCTCAGCGCCTACTCTAATCATGGGCTCCAAGCTGCAATTCTGGGAAATAGCTTGCTTAATCTCCACAACGGCCCCAACAACATTGGAATGCCTGGCTTCACCTTGTGGGTGCCCAGGAGGGGCATCTCACAGGGAGAGCCAGGAAGGGTTCCACAGCGTTATACAGCGCCGGGACGCCCCGTTGCTGGGGCAGCTGTGTGCTTTACAAGTATACTACATTTACATTTACATGATACCTGTTTAGTAGGATCATTTTCTGCCTTCCATATGTTTTTTAGTATTTTTAGCTTACTTCTGTTCCAGTTATCTGTGCTCACATTCGCTGTATGATTAATTTTTACTGTTGTTCTCCTCATGTTTTCATAGATCAAGAACCCCACTCCGCGATGTCTCCTGGTTTGACGTCTCGCTGACTCTGGACGTATTGCCTACTTCGTGTGGTTCCACCCTCCCCTCCCCACTCTTCTGGTTTTGATCCTAACTGTATACCCGCACCTGTCTCCCTTGTAAGTATGTTTTTCCTTCACATGTTCCACGTATTTATCTTTGCATCTCTTCTCCCTTTCCTTTCCTCTCTCCTTTTCCTTTCCCTTTCGGTAGGTGTCAATTCATATTCATTCTCTTCTATCTCTTCATTTTTCATTCTTTCATATTGTACTTCTCACTTCTTCTCATGTTATATCTGTTCCATTAGCTGTTTTTCATCTTTTCACATGTCTCTCCTCAGTATTTTTTCTAGTTTGTTTGTTAATATTTTTATCGCCTCATACTCCTCTATACTGTTCTTCCACTTCTTTTTCATCTTCTTCCACAAGTCTTTTTCTTTTCTTTGCTTCCTTTTTTCGACAGGCTTTTTTATGGATGTTTTCATTTTGTCTGTCATAATATGTTTTTCATGTTATGTCGTTAAGAGTTGTCACATGGAATGTTAAGGGTATTAATTCTCCAATTAAAAGACAAAGAATTTTGTCTCACCTTGCCAAATTAAATGTTGATTTTGTGTTTCTGCAAGAAACGCATATCTCAGATGTAGAGTCTGCAAAGCTCAAGAGGGGCTGGGTGGGAGATGCTTATTACTCTCCTGGTGATGGTAAACATAATGGGGTGGCAATTTTGTGTCGTAAATCTTTAGCTTATTCATGTTTATCTCAAGAATCAGACTCTGAAGGTAGATGGACCCATGTTAATTTATCCATTAGAGGTGTTCCAATCTCTCTGCTCAATGTTTATGCCACCACTGGCGGTGACCCTGCTTTTTGACGATGTCCACACATATTTCCTAATTTGTTGCAGATAATTTCATATTGGCAGGAGATTGTAATCAGCCTCTCGACCCTTTCCTTGATAGGAACTCTAAAGTTCCTTATATCCCAAACAAATCCCATAAACTCTTCGCCCAAGCAATTTCTCAACATAAACTCATTGACGCTTGGTGCCTCTGCAACCCGGCGGTGAACGACTTTACTTTTTATTCGCCTGCCCACCATTCCCAGTCAAGGATTGATTATCTTTTTGTCACACATAACATAGCCCAAACTCTCGCCAATGCTGAAATCGGTCCCATACTCTTGTCAGATCATGCCCCTATCTCAATTACTATTGACATATTGTCTAAAACTGATGGGCCTAAGAGGTAGCGCTTTAACAATACCCTTCTCCTAGATCCTAAATTTACTGCCTCCTTTACTGAATTTTTTGGTGAGTTTTTTTAATTAATTTTACTGATTCCATGCCTAAGCATACCATCTGGGATGCTTTTAAGGCTGCGGCGAGAGACTTTGTAATTGGATTTGTCGCAAAAAAGAGGAGAGCTGTGATGGAGCGAGCTTCAGAAATAATTTTATTCTGACTCGTGAAGTTTATTCCCTGTAACATGAACTAATCTATTAATGAATTGTTGCATGATTTGTTTGATTAATCCAACCTAGTATAAGATTGCATCACACACTTGAACACGCGGTAACTAATGACATGTGCTCTTGTTGCATTTGCGAGTCTGTTTTGTAACACATAATTAATATTGTTTTGTTTGTCATGTTTGTTCTATTGACTTTGTCATTATTAATATGCGGCTGATCGTTCATGGCATGTGCTTTATTATATGTGCTTACATGTTTGTCCTATGTTGTGATTGTCTGTCTGTGTATCATTTAATCATCTTTTTACTCTTTCAGAAACATAAAGCTGGACTATATGAAGAATGGTAGATATTTTATGTACTGCTTTATTTGTTTGCTTCTGCTAGATGTCATTTATTAGTGGGTTAATTATTAGCAATGGACGGGTGGGTAACAGAAGGGTTTATTTTATCTGAATTAATATTTCTTTTGTGTTTGTTTAAATACTAGCCCGTGAGAAAGGCTTGAGGTTTAGTTTTGGTTCTGAAGAAATATTGGTTGGCCTGTACGTGAGCAGAGTCAGAGCCAAGTGCAGTCATCTTGGAACTTTTCCATGGAGAGTTTTACCTTTGAAAAGAATGTGGCTCTGACAATAGAGACTTGTTCATGAACTGCTCTGAATGTTCTTTTTACAAGGCCGAGGAAGCGACAGGGATGATTTTGCTGAGCTTTGGAGGAAATCAGTAGAGCAACTTTTAAAATTGTTGCAAAATGCTCGGAAGTCGTTGTCACTCCATGTCAATGAACAATAATGTGGTGACGTTCACTCTCTGGAAGAGGTGGTTTTGGTGGTCTGACAGTCAGCAACCAATCAGGGTGCTGAAGTTTTCTAAAATATTACATTTAGTTAGATTAGCGAGCAGAAAAGGTATAAAAAAGGGGCCTCTTGTTGGGAACGGGGCTGACTGTTTCCTGAGGGCGAAGTGCTGCCCGATTTCCTATGGACATGTAAGGATTCAACTGTTTCTTAAAATATATTTTCCTTTTCAGGTCAGAAAGCTAACTTAGGGAATAGGGTTCATGTTTTCTTAAATTCATTATTTTATGCAATGTTGAACTGTCGGATCTTTGAGCCAATGATTAATGAATTAAACTGATTTAATAAAATTAAATGTTTGATATTAATAAAGAGCTAATAAAGTTTATGCAATTTGAGAATTTTAAAAATAAACTTTTAAAATGACAAGCTGGTCTTGTTTATTTTAGAAAGTTTAAACAACATATCAGACTCATTCGCCTCATGATTCAGCTGCTCTGTTGTTTCTATGGGCCTGGTATTGATTGGTAAGTCTGGTGGTAGATGGTGACATCATTTATGCAGAATTTTAGTAGGAGCGCTAGATCAGCTGCTCGCAAATTTACTGGAGATCTTCTTCAGAAAATTAAGAGATTGGAACACACCTATTTCACCTCCCATTCTCAAGATAGTTTGACTGCACTAGTTGATGCTAAGATGCAGTTTAACAAAAAATCTACTGATGATGCCTCCTTGTACTTACTGAAGTCGAGCGCAACATTTTATGGAGGTCGAAATAAGGCTGGAAGGATCTTGGCTAATTATTTGAAAGTTAAGCACAATAAGCTAAATATTGAATCTGTTTTTGATAACAACTCTGTTCTCAAGTATAAAGATGCTGACATTCTCTCTGAATTTTCTCTCTTCTACAAGACCCTGTACTCTTCAGAAACCCAGCCTTCTCCACAATCCCTGTCAAACTTTTTCTCCAGCATACGCAAACCCCAACATTTTCCCCTTGATCTTACCTCCTTAGAATCAGACATATCCCAACAGGAATTACTCACTGCACTTCAACATCTTAAGAAGGATAAAGCCCCTGGGCCAGACGGCTTCACAGTTGAGTTTTATCGTCACTTCTCACAACTATTGTTACCTAAATTTCAGTCTTTATTAGACACATTTTCTACCTTAGGTGCTTCTTCAGGTTCCTTTTCTGATGTGCATATTTGCCTTATAGCCAAGGAGGGAAAGGACACCAGACATTGTAAGAACTATAGGCCCATCTCTCTGGTTGATGTAGACAATAAAATATTTGACAAATCTCTTGCAGCAAGGTTAGACCTCATATTGCCGGACTTGTTGGGTTCGGAGCAGTCTGGCTTTGTCAAGGGATGCTTTATTACTGACAATACCAGGCTTTTGTTTAATGCCCTGTTGAAGTCCTCACGTCTGCAACATTCTCTTGCAGCAATTGCATTGGATGCCGAGGAAGCATTTGATAGGGTTGAATGGACCTATCTCTTCTCTACACTTAAATGGTTTGGCTTTGGTCCCAAATTTATTTCCTCAGTATCCCTTCTTTATTCCAACCCATGTGCAGCAGTCTGTGCCAATGGTTTAGTCTCTTCCTTCTTCGACTTAGGCAGGGGTGTTCTACAAGGTTGTCCTTTTTTCCACGTTTCTTTTTAATTTGGCTCTAGAACCCTTCCTTTCGAAACTCCGTCAGAATCCTAACATACATGGTTTTCGCACCACGCATTCTCATATCAAACTAGCTGCATACGCGAATGACATTTTACTTTTCATATCCAATCCTACTGAATCCATACCCGCTTTTTTAGATGAGGTACGTGTTTACTCTTCCATCTCTGGCTATAAACTTAATAATGACATATGTGAGATTTTACCCCTAACAAAGTTTACTTTTCAACCTGAGTTTAGCGCTTCCAATTTCACCTGGAGTTCCTCGCACATTAAATATTTAGGCTTACATGTTACTCCACCAATCTAGGATACAATCTCTCTCTGCATGTCTAAATGTATCCAAAAAATAACTGATTTGACATCTAGATGGCACCCTCTCTATTTGTCATGGTGGGGTCTGCTTGACACCATTAAGATGATGTTGTCTCCTATAATTCTTTACACGATTTCTAACATCCCATTACCTATTCATTCCACATTTTTCAAAAAGATTAACACATTGTTATCTTCTTTTCTTTGGAATGGCAAAACATCTCGGATGTCATTGGCCAGGTTAATTCGACCAAAGTCAGAAGGTGGAGTTAACTTTCCAGGTTTCCGGCCTACCAAAAGGCATTTCTACTGCGCCAAGCTTCGTTTTGGCTTCAAGACTCTGGTGTTCCTTGTCCTCTATGGGTCGAGGTTGAACGTCTCTCCCTTTCTCCTTTCTCTTTTGCTAAATTTCTTTCCTTTTTTCGCAAACCCCCTTCAATTACCACCCCCTTACACAAGTACACTACCAAACTGCTTCTCTCTTTCACTCCACCTCCCCCTGCTACTGTTGTTGAGTTTCTTAACTCTACCATCTGACATAATCCGAGCCTTTTAATCAATAATAAGTCTTTTTACTGGAAATCTTGGAGACAAAAGGGAATACTCTAGGTATCTCAACTATTTTCACATTCTGTTTTTCTGACTTTCCCACAACTTTGCCAGTCTTTTGACTTACCCCCCTCCTTTGCTCACAAATACCTTCTTCTCAAGGAGGCAGTGATGACAACTTATACCCGATTTTTTAATTCATGTGCCTCTCTCTTTTCTACCACTTCCACTTCACAACTCCATTCTTTCCTACAATCCAAACCTAAGGCTTCTGTAATTTACAAATACCTTCACGTCACAGAGACTATCCGACCCAAGTCTAAGGTAGAAGAACAATGGAAATGTGTCTTTGCCAGATCTTGGCCTATATCTTTGCGGAATAAGTTATGGACTAAGATTCGCAAATCCTCCAGGGCAGCGACTCTAACACAATCCCTGTTCTTCATCTATAATAGGCTTCTTCTTACGCCCTCTACTCTTCACAAAAGGTTTCCCACGACCCCGGACCTTTGTTGGTCTTGCTCTTCCCCGCAAGCTACTCTTTTCCATATGTTGTTTACCTGTAATGTTGTTCATGATTTCTGGAAGCAGGTCTGGTCCCAGATTAATGTATTTTTTCACACTTGTATTCCTTTCTCTTTCACTCACATTTTCCTGGGAAGTCACTCTTCATGTTGGGAGGATGTTACAATCAATGTTCGCATTGTTGATTTGTTATTAGCTGTTGCATTCCAGCAGATTACAATTAACTGGAAGTTTTTTTTCAAACATCTCCTTTAAAGCATGGTGGTACAGTGTTTGTCACAATCACAGACTGGACACTGCTTTTGTTTTTCCTACTCACATGGCGATGAAACTATGAAATGTGGCTCCCTATTACATTGTACCTAGATGTATGAGCCAAGCGCTCATTTTATTTATTGCCTGTTCAACAAGAAGTTTCCAAACCCCCCTGATTAACTTTAACATTCCTTATTTCTTCATTATTCCTTTTATCTCCCTATTGCTGTATTGCTCTACAGTTATGATCATTTTATCATTTATGAATCTGCTTTTTGATATGTCTTATTGGATTTGATGTATTGTTCGTTTAATTATTTCCATGTCTTTCTTGAACTTGCTTTGCATTTTGTATTGACACCCTATTTTTGACTAATAAACTTCTTTTTGAACTTAAAAAGTCAAATTGGCAAGAGTCCCTCAAAGGACGTTCTGAAGATAGGCGGGGCAATTGAAGTGAGTTGAATGGTTTTCCCCAATACCGCCAATGTAGTAATTGTTGGTTTTCCCCTGCATTTGGACCGAAGGGCCTACAGGTGGCTACATTAGATTGATTGTGTTTATGGTTGTCAGGTTTACAAGCACCCTTACCTGTAGGTTGCTTGTAGATGATTCCGCAGAGACGTTATGGACCAACTTCCCCAAATTCTAGGCAATCCCTAGTGACTATATGTAACACTGAGGTAATCTTCTAGAAGTCAGGGAGGTAGGCCGGATCGTGGACGCTACCAGCTCCCTTATTGTCGACCTGCGAAGCAACAAGGAAAGCTATTTGTAATCTCTATTCAGAACTCCTATTCTCTGCTTTATTAACACAAGGTTTCCCTGGAATAGTCTAGACAAATTATGTGCTAGCCTACCTGCGACTGAATAGGCCAAGACGTCGCGTCCGTGTTGTCGTCGTGAAGGATGTCGTGAAGGATGGAGTGTAGAAGAGCTGTGCTGATAGTATGAATTGCCGGAGAATCTCCGTGACACTGAAGAAGCAAACAGTTAAAAATAAGTTACTTTCTTTCCTATGCTTGTTTATTAACTTCTTTTATTCTTAACTATTAATCCCCCACTTACTCTCTCAGATATTAGTTGTATCTTCCTTCACTCTTTTCCTCCTAGACAAATTAACATTAAAACAAACGTTTTGCACGAAATCACTATACAAGAAACTAGGGCTCCAAAGTTAGCCTTGATACTTCTCAAGGCCTGAAATACTAAAGATAATTCAGTTCGACATATGCAGTTCAAAAGTTCTCACAAAAGTTCTTTAAACCAATTCCAGGTAAGTTTGTTCTAGTCTTTGGTTCTTTGGTTGTTTGCCGCTTGCTTGCGTTGGGCGCCTGAAGAAATAAACAAGTAATGGAAGGTTTCACTTAGCTTTCTTTCCGATGCTGAGTTGAAGACCTTCGAAGTTTCAAGGGCGTTGGCTGACGACCGCAGGCTTCCAGGATTCTCCAGGACGTTCCAGCGCGGGGCAACGAAGGAAGGCAAAGCGATGAGCAACTTTGGGTGTGGCCTTTTATAGCTGTGCCACACCCTGGGATTATTTCACGTAACGCGCACCAATCCTATGCGTGCGTTTTTTCCCTGCGTGCGCACCTTTCCCTAGCGTGTGTCTTCCTTCGCATGCGCTCGCACCAATCTTATGCGTGCGTTTTCTCCACATGCGCTCAAGACCTCAGAATGCACTTGAGACCCTGAAAGCTCAATAAATCAACTGGTCAACATCCTCGCCTGCAAATACAAACGTCTAAAAAGCATTACAGTATTTCTAGTTTCCTCTCAACGTATTACATTAGCGTCTGACTAATATTAAGAGATAACAGCATACAATTTACATGTAAGTGGAAACACAAAACACAGTTCACCAAACACTACACCTGACATATTCGGAGTGCTGGTTGCACGGGACAGGGGTGGGTTTCCTGAGGGGGCAGAGTGCTCTTGTGGGAGCCAGATGTGCGTGATTCATGACAGTACTCCCCTCTCAAAAGCCCTCCCAAAATGTGTGGAACTGGTTTTGGTTTGTTTGGATTATGAAGATGGAAACTTCTAAGTAAACGAGGGGAATTCTGCAAATTGGAAAGAGGTTCCCAAGATCGTTCTTCTGGACCATACCCCTTCCAATGAATTAGATAAAACAGCTTTCCTCGAACTCTCTTTGAATCTAAGACTTTCTGGACTTCAAATTCAGGAGTACCATCTACGTCTAAGGGTCCAGGATTCCCTCTGAATCTGGTCTTAGGATCACAGGGTTTAATCAATGACACATGAAATACAGCATGGAATTTATATTTTACAGGCAACTTTAGTTTAATACTGACCGGATTGATAATTTTCTCTACATCAAATGGTCCAATGAATTTTGGGCGAAACTTTTTACAAATATTAATCTTTAGATTTCTTGTGGATAACCATACCTTGTCTCCGATGGAGTACTTAGGTGATGGTTTTCTGTGTAAATCCGAAGATTCCTTTTGGCTTTCTTTTGCTTGAGCTAAATGATACTGTGCTAATTGTTGTACCTGAGTTAATTTTGTAATGTGGTCTTCTAAAGATGGTATAGCCGAAGGGATTACAATGGTTTCTGGGATGTTTTTAGGATGGAAACCATAGGTGCAGAAGAAGGGTGACAAAGTGGTGGAAGAACTATCCATGTTATTGAATGCAAATTCTAAAACCCATAACATTTCTGACCATTCTTTCTCTTCTTCTACCAGGGCACATCTTAAAAACTGTTCTATGGTTTGATTGGTTCTCTCTGTTAAACCATCTGTTTGAGGATGATATCCAGAAGACGTACGGATATCCATACCTAAGGTTTCACCTAAATGTTGCCAAAACTGTGAAACGAATTGGGGACCCCTGTCTGAGATTATCACCGAAGGAATGCCATGTAGTCGAATTATCTCTTTGGAAAAGATTTGAGTTAACTCTTTTGCAGAGGGAATTTTCTTTAATGGGATGAAATGTGCCATACGAGAGAAATGATCGACTACAGTCAAAATTGTGTTAAAACCTTCCTTGGTTTTAGGAAGTTCTACGATGAAATCAAGAGATATGGTG
Organism: Lissotriton vulgaris; assembly: GCF_964263255.1. Lineage (NCBI taxonomy): Eukaryota > Metazoa > Chordata > Amphibia > Caudata > Salamandridae > Lissotriton > Lissotriton vulgaris. The sequence continues at coordinate 45,816 of NW_028250382.1, forward strand.
TGCCAAGGTTGAGGGGCTATTGGAAGTGGAAGTAGTTGACCACTAGGTGCCTGATGTTGTGTCTTATTCTGTGCACAGATTTCACAGGTTTCAATATACGACTTAACATCACTTAACAAGGAAGACCACCAAAATTTCCTTCTAATCAATTGACTGGTCTTGATAATTCCTGGATGCGCAGACATAAGTGTGTCATGATGTAACTGAATAACTCTGTTTTGTAATTCTGGTGTGGGTACAAATATTTGTTCATTCATATACAAAAATTTGTCTCTTAACTTTAATAGTGGATACAGGTCATACCATTCTTGTGACGTTTTCTCCTGCACCTTCTTTTTAATGTCTTCCAATACATTAGACACTACCACTCCAACCTTAAAACAACGGTCTGGCAAAACAGCTTGGACTTCTTCTACTGATCCTTCTTTTTCATCTAACATTGCCAGACGTGACAAAGCATCTGCTTTTAGGTTTTCTTTTCCTGGGCGGTAAGTTATCACAAAATTAAAATCATTGAAGAATAATGTCCAACGTAATTGCCTGGCTGTGAGTGCCTTCACAGAGCGCAGAAATTGCAAATTTCTGTGATCAGTATAGATCGTTACAGGATGTCTTGCCCCTAACAAGTAATGACGCCATTCTTCGAAGACTGCTTTGATGGCTAACAACTCCTTGTCAGCGACAGCGTAATTTTGTTCTGTAGGGGTTAGTTTCCGTGAATAAAATGCAATTGGATGCATTTGACCAGTTTCTTTGTGTCTCTGAGATAGAATCCCTCCAATGGCAAATTGAGAGGCATCTGCTTCTACGATAAAGGGATTAGAAGGATCCGGATGCATTAGCACAGGAGCCGTAGTAAATTGTCTTTTGAGGTTCTGAAAGGCTTCCTCTGCATCGTTGTTCCAATCAAACTTTACGCCTTTCTTAAGAAGCTTAGTAATTGGGGTTATCAATTGGGAGAAATTACAGATAAATCGCCTATAAAAATTAGCGAACCCCAAGAAACTTTGTACTTGCTTCACTGAAGAAGGACTACTCCAATCTAAAACTGCTTGAATCTTTTTAGGATCCATCTCTATGCCTTCTGGACTTAGAACATACCCCAGGAATTCTACTTTGGTAGTATGGAATGTGCTTTTCTCAAGTTTCACATACAAGGAGTTGTCAAGAAGCCTTCGAAGAATAGCTCTTACTTGTTGTACATGTTCAATGGTGTTTTTCGAATAAATGAGGATATCATCTATGTACACAATACAACAGATGTCTAGATATTCCCTTAAAACCTCATTTATAAAAAATTGGAAGGCTGCGGGAGCGTTGCAGAGTCCGAATGGCATAACCTGGTACTCGTAAAGACCGAATTTGGTACGAAATGCTGTTTTCCATTCATCCCCACTCCGAACCCTAACCAAGTGATAAGCTCCCCGCAAATCCAATTTTGTATAAATGACGGCATCTTTCAATTGGTCTAAGAGAGTTGGAATTAGAGGAAGTGGATATCTGTTCTTAATGGTTACATTATTAAGAGCTCTATAGTCGATGCACGTTCTCAACTCACCTCCCTTTTTCGGAATAAAAAAGAGAGGAGAGGATACGGGCGATTTTGAGTGTCGAATAAATCCGTTTGCCAAATATTCATCCAAATATTCTCTTAAATGGTCGTTTTCCTTTTCAGTGAGTGCATAAATACGACTACACGGTAGAGTAGCCCCAGGCACAAGATCTATTCGACAATCAAAATCCCGATGTGGTGGTAAGGTATTGGCCTTTGATTTATCGAACACATCGTGAAGATCGGAATACTCTTCCGGAATACCCTCCAAAAGTAATACACTCTTTGAATTCAAGGGGAAGTTGCTACCTTGAATCAGTACTTTTGAATCTTGTGATAACAGACAGGTTGATGAGCAATAATGTGAATCTAACAACACGGTTCTCTCTACCCAATCAATCTTGGGGTTGTGTTTAGTGAGCCAGGGGATACCTAGGATCAAGCGAAATTGAGGTGCATCAATGATGTCGAAGGTTATGTTTTCTCTATGGACATTTAAACAAGTCATGTCAAGTGTCTCTGTGTGGAATTGGATTAAACCTGATGATAACTCCTTGCCATCAACTGCCCTAACCACTTCAGGATTTTTTTGGGATTTGGTCTTAAACTCTAATTCTTTTAAAAACATTGTGTCTATGAAATTGCCCGTGGCTCCTGAATCAATTAACGCGTCAACCGTCCATCTTTTCTTTGATTCTGTAAGTGATTGTAAAGTGACCTTAATACTGAGATGTTGAGAAGTTATCTCAGGAGTGATGGAGGCCAAACTAGAAATTTTACTCGACAATCTGACCTCTTGATTTGTCGAGCTAGCTAGTTTTCCGACTGTTGTATTAAGGCTACTTCTGGACTCTTCCCCTTGGGTTTGTTTGGACGCACCGGACATTCTTTGACAAAGTGGCCTGACTTGCCGCAATACAAACATTGATTTAATTTTCTTCTTTTGTCCTTTTCTTCTTTAGTTAAGGGACCTTTGATAGTACCTATCTGCATGGGTTCTCCTAAATCTAATTTAGGTGTGATCTCTGCTCTCGTACTATTATTCCTTTCTTTAAAGGAGAAGACTTTGACCTCTGTTTTTCCTTTTTCACCTCTGCGTTCAGATAACCGATGATTTAATTTCACCACTAAATCAATGAAATCTTCTATGGTATCTGGAGGGTCTAAAATTTGAGTGACCATATCTTTCAATTCGTCTTTGAGTCCCTTGTAAAAAAGTGAAACCCTTTTTTCTTCTGGCCAATGAGCTTCAATTACAAGTCTATTGAATTGAGAGATATAATGCAATAAGTCCGATGAACCTTGTTTTAAATGTAATAACTCGTGATCTGCTGATTGGACAAAGACATGTTTTGCGAACAGTTTTTTCATAGTGTTTTTAAAAGTCCGAAGATTATAGAGAATTGGATCATCTCGATCCACTATAGGCACTGACCATAAAGCTGCATCACCTCCTAAATAGGAGAGAATGAAGGCTATTTTTGAGGAGTCATCAGGAAAAGCTGCTGGTTTTGCTATAAAATGTAAATGACATTGGTTTAAAAATATGGAGAATTTATTACTGTCTCCATAAAACCGTTCTGGAGGTGCTAAAGGAACAGGTACTGGGGTTACCACTTGAATCTGAGTTGAGGTTGAAGATGAGCTAGGGTCAGAATGCAAGGTTTGAAACCCTGCCTGAAAAGTTGCTGGTTTCAACACAGACTTCTGAGTTGGAGAGAAAGTCCATGTACTAGGACTGGATGAACCAGGCTGCATATTACTTCGAATATCAGCAACCTCCCTACGAAGGGCTGCGTTATCTGCTTGAATTGCAGTTAACAAATCTGCCATTTCCTGTAAAGAATTTGTAATGGAAGGATCCATAACGTCTGGGCGGAATAAAAGTCGTGGGCTTTGCCTTCTGTCAGGTTTACAAGCACCCTTACCTGTAGGTTGCTTGTAGATGATTCCGCAGAGACGTTATGGACCAACTTCCCCAAATTCTAGGCAATCCCTAGTGACTATATGTAACACTGAGGTAATCTTCTAGAAGTCAGGGAGGTAGGCCGGATCGTGGACGCTACCAGCTCCCTTATTGTCGACCTGCGAAGCAACAAGGAAAGCTATTTGTAATCTCTATTCAGAACTCCTATTCTCTGCTTTATTAACACAAGGTTTCCCTGGAATAGTCTAGACAAATTATGTGCTAGCCTACCTGCGACTGAATAGGCCAAGACGTCGCGTCCGTGTTGTCGTCGTGAAGGATGTCGTGAAGGATGGAGTGTAGAAGAGCTGTGCTGATAGTATGAATTGCCGGAGAATCTCCGTGACACTGAAGAAGCAAACAGTTAAAAATAAGTTACTTTCTTTCCTATGCTTGTTTATTAACTTCTTTTATTCTTAACTATTAATCCCCCACTTACTCTCTCAGATATTAGTTGTATCTTCCTTCACTCTTTTCCTCCTAGACAAATTAACATTAAAACAAACGTTTTGCACGAAATCACTATACAAGAAACTAGGGCTCCAAAGTTAGCCTTGATACTTCTCAAGGCCTGAAATACTAAAGATAATTCAGTTCGACATATGCAGTTCAAAAGTTCTCACAAAAGTTCTTTAAACCAATTCCAGGTAAGTTTGTTCTAGTCTTTGGTTCTTTGGTTGTTTGCCGCTTGCTTGCGTTGGGCGCCTGAAGAAATAAACAAGTAATGGAAGGTTTCACTTAGCTTTCTTTCCGATGCTGAGTTGAAGACCTTCGAAGTTTCAAGGGCGTTGGCTGACGACCGCAGGCTTCCAGGATTCTCCAGGACGTTCCAGCGCGGGGCAACGAAGGAAGGCAAAGCGATGAGCAACTTTGGGTGTGGCCTTTTATAGCTGTGCCACACCCTGGGATTATTTCACGTAACGCGCACCAATCCTATGCGTGCGTTTTTTCCCTGCGTGCGCACCTTTCCCTAGCGTGTGTCTTCCTTCGCATGCGCTCGCACCAATCTTATGCGTGCGTTTTCTCCACATGCGCTCAAGACCTCAGAATGCACTTGAGACCCTGAAAGCTCAATAAATCAACTGGTCAACATCCTCGCCTGCAAATACAAACGTCTAAAAAGCATTACAGTATTTCTAGTTTCCTCTCAACGTATTACATTAGCGTCTGACTAATATTAAGAGATAACAGCATACAATTTACATGTAAGTGGAAACACAAAACACAGTTCACCAAACACTACACCTGACATATTCGGAGTGCTGGTTGCACGGGACAGGGGTGGGTTTCCTGAGGGGGCAGAGTGCTCTTGTGGGAGCCAGATGTGCGTGATTCATGACAATGGTGAAGTTTACAACTTGGATGGCTTTTTGACCTTCTCAGCAAGACATCTGCTTGATTCTCTGAGGTATCCACTATCGATCAGTGGGGCTGTTTTACATCTATGCTGGACTAGCTAATAAGCGTGGGAGGTGGGCAAATGTGTCCTGAGGAGACCTCGCAATTCATTCAGGGGTTGAAATGTCGACAATATTCTCCTATGTCGCATACGTTGAGCAGATAGTCTTGACATACAGGCTGTGGAATGGAATTTGGGATCTGTGTGCCATTGTGATGTTTTTCTTTAATATGTTTTGTTGTATATTCATGTAAGCACTGCGTTGTCTGCACTATTGATTCACTTTTTCACACACTGTTTATGTCAATTTTGTGATATATGACCAATAATTGGATCTAATAGATATTCATTTCGGATTAAACCACATTGTGCTATCATTACATACATTCGTAAATGGATGTTTGATTGAATACTGGATTGTTGAAATAATGAAATAAGTTTACAGGGCTTATTCACCACTTGGGATAGGAGCCCTGACCTAAATAAGTACCACATGACTATTGCTATTTCTTGATTGTATTTACCCCAGTCCCATTGGTTCGAACAGGTTGTCCTTGTTATTTTTCTGGACTCCAAGGCTTTAGGCCTCCATCTGACAATGCATAAAGAACAAAAACACATCACAACAAAGTAAAATAAAATTGAAATATTTTAAATTCAGTTTGAAATTCACTATGTGAAGTAGAAATGCCTGTAAAGTTAACGTTATGAAAACCAAACCCTAGCTGACAGCAATTCACCCAGTCTCCCAGTCTGGCAACATGCCCCACACTACCTCCACCTCCCCATATTAAATACTCATTTAATACAATTTCACTAATCCCACACACATCAAGTCAGTAAGTCAATGCAGATTTTTTACAAACGAACATTGTAACACTGACACATAATGCTATCACTCTATAACTAAGCTGTTTTAAATGTTATAAAAATAAATGTATACTAATTCTGGAGAATTTGTCAGAAAACACACAACTACTAAGATATAAACCTTTATCCCACTTTACTGATGCCTTTCCTTTACTTTCAGTTAGATGTCATTGCAAGTCATACTGCTTGAAAAGCTGTAGCCTCTACATTATCTGTTGTGGAGGAGGTTGCAAAGCTGTAGGATTGGCACTTTGAAGCCTGCATTCCCACAGGAGAAAGACTCAAACATGTTGTTGTTGCAGAGTGCTGAAAACAAAGAAAGAAACAGTAGAGTCAGGATCTCTCTCCACAGGCAACACCTTAGCCAAGTCTATGTTTTCCAACTATCTACAAAAGTGAAGTATTGGGACAGTGACTGAAAGGGAGCTGCCCTATTAATAGTGTATACATTTCCATGGCTGTGCATTGATACATACATTCCATTGGCCACTACTTTACTAGGAAAGCAGCCTTTCAAATTGCTTCTATTAGGTGTGAAAATCACGGTCTTGCTTATGGCCAGCTTGACACTTCCATCTGCCATCAGAAAGTGGTAGATCTTCTGTTCACAGTATGACCAGTGCATTACAGTCACAGCACCGCACATAACAGTGGACAGAAAATAAGTCATGTTGTCACAGTGTACCCTGTGCGCCAAAACCTAAAGTCCTTAGTAGTTTTTCAAGAACTCTTTAAGGTAACTTAGTATAGTCTCCACCACATGTTTTCCTAAGTTTTAAAGATAGGTATGCTCACACAGTTCAAGGAATATAGGACAAGTTCCCAAGCCATTGTCAGATAGCCCCCAACTTACATCCCCAAACTGGAAGTAGTTGGATTTAGCACGGTGTGTGCTAAACACACTTGAAAGGCACGTCTTCTGGAGTATCAGATAGCTGCCACCAGAGGCTTTAGTAAAGGTTCAGTTGGCACACATTTGGTATCACTCTAGACTTCATGGAAAACTGATACTGGACAGGTATTAAAAACGTAGCCTAGGTTTCTTTTCATTTGGAATATTGTGAATCATGTTGAGGCACCAACTTACAACATGCCGGGACATATGTGTGTAGAGGGTTGCTTGAGGTTTGTGTGTATGCAAGTTGGTGAATACCTGGATGAGAGGTGGTGTTATTGGTGATTCAATCGCCTGTGGTGTATGAATTTGAGGGCCCTTGAATGGCGATGGTATGTTGATGCTACTGTTGTGCTATGTTGTATTAGGCCTCTGCCGGTCAAAGGCATGTGAATAGCCTATAAAATGGTTGGGACCTTGTCGTGCCTTTAGGGCTCATCACCAGCAGTCATAGGTTCAATATTTTGATACTTCTATTAGAATTTGCTCTTTGAACCTATCATGTCTGGGGGTGCTAAAACCAACTGGGGTTAGTTTGTACTACAGTATTATATGGACTCTGAAGAAATAATAACAAACACTCCCAATTTTTGAGAACTGAAAACCCATAGGCGTCCAGGATGGTGCACTTGCATTGATCCTACTTACTTTCAACAATTTCCAGCAAACTTGAAAGTTTATCTAAATGGCTAAAATCACACATTGTCCTTACATTGACTCATTGATCCTGGTTTGATCTGTTCCTGTCACAGGCACTCAACCCAGTAACACCAGGGGTGTAACGTTTTTATTGGGACATGTTAAATAATTCTGGGTGGTAGGAATTGTGTAGATCCCTGCAGATTCCAGAGATTGAAATCAAAGAAATGTAAGACAATTTGTGATTTTATGCAAAGTTTTAGGGTTGCAGGGTATTGTTGATTCAAAAATGGCATGGTAACCACCCAAGCCTTACCACCCCTGAATCCACTGTGTGCCTAGTTTTCATAAAAGACAGTTATGGGAGGGGGCGCTAGAGGGCGCACAGCAATATGGCTGCGCTGTAGTGCAGCTCTGCCGGACGGAGAAGAAATCAGTTAATAATCCTGCCCCCACACTTGCAGCTACTGCCGAAAATTTCTTGGACAAGTGAGAACTGCACCCCTGGCTGTACGACACACATAAACTGGGGCGCTGAACCCCCAGACTACCAAGAAACTAGCCGGACACCACGTGGGCCAGTGCTCACAAAATGGTGGCCTAGCGATCGCGCTGGGGACCAACGTACGGAGTACGGGAGGAATACAAGATTGCAGGCGGTGGCCAACAGTGGAGGGTCGCACTGCTGCCCTTGGTTCCCTCAATGGCTGCGTTGCCCAGTGAATGCACCGAGAGTGAGCATTCCCCTTGATGCTGCCGGCTAGCTGACGTGACTGCCGTGCCTCCAGACGGGGGCGGCCCGGGAGACAGAGACAGCCGGAGTTTGCGGATCCCTTCTGGGCTCACCGGATTGTGATCCGGACTGACCTGTTGCCCTCCAAAGAGCCAGTGCCCCAGCAAAGGATGTTTGACAGGTGTCTGGCCACAAGGTTGGGCAGCAGAGGTCCTTATTGCCACTGGAGCCAGTGCTTGGGCCTCATACAGCCTCTGCGTTGCTCCCTGAGAGCGCCGATTGAGGTGCGGGACACTCTGGGCCAGGGGATGTTGTGTACCTGAGTGCCAAACACACGGCTGCAGCTGTGATACATTGCACCAGTAGGACACACCTTGTTCTCCTGAATGTGAGTGGTGGCCCGACCTCCCAGCCATGAGTAGCCATGAGTAGCCTGGAATTTGACCCGCTTTGGGCCTAGTGATTACTGGGCGTGCAATTGGGCAAATTTCCCGCCTTACCCCACCGATACCTTGCACAAGCATCAGCATCTGTGGCCCCGGCAGTTCTCCACATCTTCAAAACTAAACTTGGTGGTGTTTTGGTGCCTGTATCCCGACCTGGGAAAAAGCTTACACGGTGAGTGCAAGGGCCGCACCAAACCTGCGCCTCATCTAGCTCCCATACTACTGCGTTGAGGCTTGTAGCCGATGGTAGCAGTTGCTCTGGCTCTACCCACTTAAGGGACTTGTGTTGCAGATTGATGATGCCTCTATTACACTGAAAGCCTCTCATGTATTAAGTACATAACTGCTGGGCCCAGGCAATGCCCCACTGGTGAAGCCGCCCCATGCTCCCTACCTGACTGGTTGTACAGACAGATTCTATACCTCGCAGAGGGCCCAGTGTGAGTGACCGACTATCCTGCAAATCCTTCACACCTCTAATGTTTCTCCCTGTGCCTGGCAAAGGAGCAGCACCGAAATGGGAAAAACTGAACGTGGCCAACCTCGCCTCACGCTTGAGCCCTTCAAATCTGGCAAATCACAGCAGCGGGCCACTTCAGATTCTGAAATGGACGCTCCCTCTGACAGCCTGTTTTGCAATTGAAAAAACACTCTTGGCTGTCCAGTCCAATTTGCAGTCCATTGATGGCAAAATTGACAGTCTAAACTTAAGAATGGATCATTTGACCACTAAACTGGATAAGCAGGAGCTGCGGCTGGGCAAAGCGGAGACGCACATCTCCGCGCAGAGGACCGCCTTCAACAAATATTCTCAAAAACATCAACCATGGAAAAGCTCCTCGCGGTAATCCAAGCAAAAAATGAGGTTTAGGAGCTAGATCACGGCAGAACAATCTGCGTATTACTGGCCTACCAGAATTGCCCTGATTTCTACATTGAGACCTTGCTCAAGTGATCTTAAGAGCTGAACATCTATTGCTGTGTTAGTTGTGGAGCTAACACACACTGATCGCTGGTGGCCCGGCCTCCTCCTAGGGCCCCTCTGCGCCCCATAACCGTGCAGCTGCTGAACTACAGAGACCGGGATACCATACTCCCTAAGACCAGAGAGAAGGGAAACATTGTCCACGAGGGGAACTACCTTGCTTTCTACCCGGACTTCACTGCTACGGGGCAAGTGGCGAGAAAGACAGTTGTTGGGAAATGTTCGAGAAAGACAGTTGTTGGGAAATGTTCTTGTGTGGGGCCAGTATAGTATAAAAATAACCGGAAATAGAACAACATGAACATAAATGTAGCCAAATGAGTTTGTATAATGCTGCTGGGTGTAATTTGTATGCATACTCCGGGTCAATAATACTGTTGAGCTGTGATAAAAGAGCAATGCTGGTGTATCATCTGATCTTAAAGGTGGAGGATTGGTCTTCGCAAAAGATCATGATGCTGACTTGAAAACATTATGATCACTAATGAACTGATTGAGAAATATTATTTTTACTATTATTCTTGATCAGTTGATATTTCAGATTTTATGTTACATTATTTTATGTTACTATTCCCTTGAATTTAGAATTTTGGTATGCTAATTTCCTAGACTGTTTCCTATCTCACTGATTTAAGATGTTACAGTTTGCCAATATTAAGGGTTTTACTCCTTTTATCTAAACATGTGGGGCAGATTTACTAAGAATTCACGCAATGCTGTGCAGCAAGGTGAGTTACTGTGCTGCGTAGCATGATGGAAAAGGAGCTGAAGAGACAATAATTACGAATATACGGTCCAGATATATGACCCTTATAATTTGCGACTCACAAAATGCAATGCACAACAGTGCTGTAGACACTGTTAGCATTCCTAATGGCGTCGTAAATTGCCTACCTCATTAATATTCATGAGGCAAATTCTATTTGCGACCCCATTAGGAATGGCTAGCACTCCCAGGGATGGTCGCCTGCCGGGGTCAGCAGACCACCATGTCTGTGACTTCTTTTTAAATAAAGAAGGTTTTCTTTAACTGTAGCCCATTTACCTTAAAGAAAAACGGGATGCATTTTAAAAAAAATGCAACATTTGTTACTTTATTTAAGAGTAGGCAGTGGTCCCTGGGACCACTGCCTGCTCTTAAAAAAATATTCCGCACGCACTCACAAAAGGGAGGGGGTCCCCTGGGGAACCCATTCTGTTTGTGAGTGGCTTACCACCTAGTTGAAGTAGGTGGTAAACTGCTAGTGATTTGCGACTGCAAATACAGCCGCAAAACAATAATTCATTGCAGTTAGACTCACTATTTGGAAGGGGTGCCTTTGGCACGCCCCTTCCTAGTAGCGAGTTGCAAACCATATTTTGCGAGTCGGTAATAGGTTACCGGCTCACAAAATACGGGTTGTACATGGGGCAGACCATTTTTGGTGTCACAAACGGGCCAAATTCCTGTTTGCAACTGCAAAAAAACGTTTGTACATCTGCCCTTATGTCTCTTCTCAGCTCTCTTCCAGTGCTTGTGCACTTGTGGCTTCTTAGTGCCAACACAGGCACCCTAGCACAAGTGCCAGGGTGCCTGTGTCACTGGCAGGATTGTTTTTGTGCTGGGAGGGTCACCTTCATGCACAAAAACAATACTTAATGCCATTTTCCTCTTTCTATGTGCGCTGTAGAAAGTAGAACATGTTGAAGAAGGAAATAACGAGGAGAAATAGTATATTCCTCGTCGTATGTTTCACAGTGGAAGGCTTCCCATTCTGATGCATTCCCAGGTTTGCTAACTTTAGTAAATCTGGAAATGCACCAAAAACAATTGGTGAATGCATGGAACACCAATGCCCCACCCATGGAACGCCCCCCAAGTTGAAATGTAATGTAAGGCAGTCCAAGCAACTTCTTTGTGTTATATTTCTTCACAAAGCGGTGCAAGGCAGCGCAAACTGCCCATTTCGTGGCTTTGTAAAAATTACTTAAGCATTCGCTGTGTCTTTGCATCACCTTGCACAACAAAAGGACTATGCAAAGGCTTGGTAATTCTGGGCTGTGGTGAGTATGTCTGACTAATTTTTAAATTCAACAAAAAAAGTTTAATCTTTTTATCCACGGACCTATGGGGGCAATGGTTATGTCTGAAATTCATTATAGTTCTTTAAAAAGTTAATCATATGGGGCTTGGCTTCGGAGCCTTCGGAGATGGCCGCGGTTCTTGGGAGCTCCGCCGCGACGTGAGGTTTTGGATCAACCCCAGGACTATTTTTCCTCACTCCGGACCCGAATTTATTCCTTTTCAGACGTCGGAACCAGGGCTGCTTCTAATGCAGCGAGAAACATCGCTCATGGTGAGCCACATCACTGTGTTTTCGCCATTTTGTTGCTGCTCCTCAGCATAAAGTTGCGGCCGCCATTTAGTTTTTCGGCATTTCCGCTAAATCCCGTTCACACTACGTGACATGTTCTTTTTGTTCAGGAAAAAATGTTCTTTTGGTAACATTGACTTTCTTTTTCTTTGCTGACAGTTTTTGACCTTCTTTAATTCGCTGGTCTCTTCATGCTCTCTGCTGACTGACTTTTAATTGCTCATTATCACCTCATATTTTGGGCAAGTCTCTTCACCATTTCCTTGAGTGGCTTCTACTTCCAAAACTCTTCATGGCATCATCTCGGGGCAACCGTGGAGGTTCCCTTCAAGCTAAACCTAATAATAATAATAATAATAATAAAAGGGGTCTTATCATGCGCAAACTTAGCCCAATGGGCGTCAAGGCGCCTAATTCAAAATCCAGCTCATAACATGGACCCTGCAGCTCAACCTGTGTACGCTCTCGAGAAGCACCACGTTTTAAGGGCCTTTTTAAACAGCGCTAGAGAAGGTAAGGTCTTCATCTCCATCGGCAAGATGTTCCAAAGCTGAGGAGCAACGACGGAGAAGGCTCTGGCTCCCCATCTGGTGAGCTTAAAGCGGGGGACAACAAGTTGGAATAGTCCCGAAGAGCGCAAACACCTTGTAGGATGGTACCGGGTAAGAAGGGAGCTGATAGCGCATTTAGAACCATCCTCGAGTGCTCTATAGGTCATACACAGAATTTTGAAATAAATTCTGTGTTGGATAGGCAGCCAATGAAGGTCTCTCCTCGCAGCAGTGGCAGAGGAGGCCCTGGGAAGATCCAGGACAAAGCGTGCAGCAGCATTCTGCACGATTTGCAGTCGATGTATAAGGCCCTTGTTGGATTCCATGTAGAGAGAGTTGCAATAATCCAACCTGGAGCCAACAAGGGCGACTGCAATCTGCTTGCGTGCTTGGGGAGACAAATAGCTGCGAATTCTGTTGAGCGTCCTGATCACGCCCCAGCAGGTCGAGACAGTCCGATTCACCTGTAGGGACATCGAGAGCGAGGTATCGAACACTGCACCCAGATTTCTGGCAGACTGAGAGGGAGTGGGGCAGGTGCCAAGAGAGAGAGGCCACCACTCACTCGACCAGATGTCTTGGTCCTTTCCAAAGACCAGGACCTCAGTCTTGTCGCCATTTAGCTTCAGGAAGTTGGTAACCATCCAATCTGCAACATGTTGCATACAGGACCTGAAGCTAGAGGCAGATGTTGTGACAGAGGACTGAGTAAGTGAAACCATGATGTGGGTGTCGTCGGCATATGATACCACTTCCATCCCCAGAGATCTTACTAGCCTAGCAAGGGGGGCCACGTAGATGTTGAACAGGGTCGGACTTAGTGCCGACCCCTGTGGCACCCCGCATTGCAAAGACTTAGCTGGGGAGAGGTGGTCGCCGAGCATCACTCTCTGTTCCCTATCAAGGAGAAAGGAGTTAAGTAGACTCAGGGCCGAACCAGTGACACCTGCCTCCCTAAGCCGAGATGTTAAAATGGCAGGAGACAGAGTGTTGAATGCGGCTGTGAGGTCCAGTAGCACAAGAACAGTGGTTTGTCCAGCATCAACCTTGCGTCGGATGTTATCGACTACAGAGGTGAGAGCAGATTCTGTGCTGTGGTGTTTTCGAAAACCATGCTGGGTTGTATCAAGATACTCCGAAGCTTCAAGGAAAAAAGATAAATGGCGGTTCAGGTGAGCTTCTAGGATTTTAGCAGGTGCAGGGAGCAAGGAAATGGGTCTGAAATTTTTCAGGAGGCCGGGATCAAGTGAAGGCTTCTTGAGGAGCGGCTTCACTATGGCCTTCTTCCATATTGATGGAAAGGTGCCTTGATCAATTACCTTATTCATTACCTCAAGTAAGGGAGGGAGGAGGCTGTTCCTGCAATCTTTAAGCTTTTTAAGAGGCAGAGGATCTAGTGGAGAGGAGGATTTTGTCTTGTCTAGGAGAAGATTCAATCCCTCCAAAGACAAAGAGGGGAAGACAGAAAGGAGGCTAGAAGGGGCAGTATCCATTGCCTCAGAAAAACTTATGCCTGGAGAAGGATTTTCAACCAGGGAGAGGCGTTGTACTTCTAAGGAAGTATGAATATCAGAAATCTTTTTATGAAAAAAGTCTGCAATGTCGTCACAAAGACGTTGAGAGCAGACTACGGGGTCTGGAAGTTGAAGGGAGCAAAGAGAATCAGCAATTTTGAAAAGCTCCCTAGAGGAAGTGAGTGAACTAGTGAGGTTGGAGAAGTATTCCTGCTTCTCCATTATCACTTTCTGCTTATACTCCCGTAGAGCAGACTTGTGAGCCTCCCTATCCGAAGAATCCCAGGATTTCCTCCATTTCCTTTCGCTACTTCTGCAGCCCTGTCTTAGGAGTCTAAGATGGTCCGAGAACCATGGCGCTTGCGGGGAATGAGATTTTAATATCTTTTATGATCAAATTGATAACTTATCTCATTCGTCAATTTTGGATCGCTTGTTGTCTGTCATTGAGTAAAAGACAAACCCCGCATAGGTTAGATAAACCCCATTAACTGACGCCACTCTGAAGAACCACTTACAACTGATAAAGATTAAAAGGTTTAATATAAAATTAAGAAAAGTTGCAAATACAATCCTCTCAGGATCAAATTCATCAAATATACAGGAACTAGAAGGAACATATATTCCCTAAAGAACCACAGTCTACAAACGAATACAATTAAAGTCAGTTCCAAAATCAGCAAATTAAAAAGCATCGATATGAAGTGGTTCTTCTGCGTCATCTACAAAAGGAGAAAAATAATCAAGTTAAATCTGTCCCTACACTATACTAGGTGACATCCCTACTTCGCAAGTTTCTAGAACCCTAAAAAGGTGTCAGCAGTTTGACTCCCAAAGAAGTTCAAACTCTCTTAGCCTCTAAAGGTAACTTAAGTTTAAGAAGCAGTACCCTCTCTGCCTACCCATCCGCTCTTCTAAGGGTCCTCGGCCTACTGCTCCCTTGCGCTCTGATCTCTCTCAGCGCATCTGCTCAAGTCATCTGCTCTTTCTAACTTGCCTCTCGCTCTGAGCAATTCGCTGAGTTCTTGCCTTGCCTTCGCTATCTTCTCCCCGGGGTGCTGTCCCTAAAATACACAATCACAGTGTGGGTGGAACGCCCCTTCGACGCCCACCACGGACTTTCCCCGTGAGGTCATCTTCTAGCTTTTTCCACGGCTTCGTCTCTTCGCCGTCCGTTAAGTTGACCTTTCTCCTTAGACGCCATCTTCGTCTTCTTGCTGGTGACTTCATTCAACTTTACCTTTGACACTTTCGGAGCAAAATCTATCACCTTATCAGAACTTTATTCTTTACGGCTGTACTTTTAACCTCATTTGGTCCTGTGAATGGTCATTTCAAAACAAGACTCAAATTCCAATCGTCTCCTCTCATGTTTAGGCAATAAACTTCGTCCGACATTTGTCACCTTAAATCTAACAAGAACTAGACTCTTTGGCTCGCACATTCAAGTGAAGGCTATTCACGACTCCTGTGAGCCCACTAAATTACTAACAGCGGACTACACTCCTGTGAACCCTTGGTCAGTCCGGTTATAATCACAAATGACCTAAACTCTTCTAACATTCCTACAAACTTCTTCTACACAGTATAACCTTTAACATACATTTATATATGATCGCATTTAGCAAATCCCTTGCTCATATGTGAATACATTTTACATAGAATACAAATTACGTAGAATATAAACCTTATATTCTCATTTGTTACATCGTTATATATATATATATGTTCTCTGCACATTTCTCCATGTTACATTTCTCGCCGTTTCTGCATTTAAAGTTACACACGTACATGAATTCTACTTTGCACGTTCTTCTGTTCATGAGCATTTCTACACATTAGCCCACTACGTATACGGGCCTTCTAAATCTTAATACATTCTAAAGTGAATACAATTACATTTCCTATATCACTTTGGTTACGTCTATTGACTTTATACTTATAAGCGTCAACTTCACTTCACGATATACATTTCATTCCTACGTTCATACGATATACTTCCAAATATGACTCGGATATACGTTTTATTCAAATTGCGCTCTCTCAGTTCCCCCCTTTGATGACTTTTAGGAGTCATCACTAAATGCAATTTGAATAGCACCTTTACACAGAACTAGTTACATCATTCCCTCTTTTCATCATTTCAAGTGCTCTCAAGCTTTTATACTGTTGATCTTGTAAAGCAGCTAATCTCCTTTCTTGTTCTCTCATGGATCTTTGTAACCGGTTCGTCCTATACCATTTATATAGTTTCACAAATCCTAACAATGTGATTATACAAATTAATACTATTAATACAGGTTTTAATATATACCATACTATACTTTTACCAAGGTTGGCAAACCAACTTCCAACCTTTCCTACTCCATGACCTACTTTTTCCCAAACATTTATTTTTGTCATATCTTCAATTTCTTGATGAATCTGTGTAATGTTTCTTATGACCTTCTCAAGTGGTTTTGAATTATCAGGAATATAAGTACAACATTCCTGGACCTTCAAAGCCTTGCAAACTCTGCCTTCTTTTGCTAATAGCACATCAAGAGCAAGTCGATTCTGAAGAACCATTGCTCTAATCGATTGCATCTCACCTTCTATTAGCATTAATGACCTTGCAGTACTTGCAGACAATCTATCTACGACTGTAGCTAGTCTCCTGATCTTAACATCGTTAAGTACTAAACCTAACATAGGAAACATCGCTCCAAATACGTCTCCTACTACTTCTGCATCTCCTACTTCTCTTTTCGTTCTTGTCGAAGCCTTTCCTTCTATGATCGCTAAATCCTTTGCATGATATATTTTGGGGAAGACAATTGCCAAGTAACACGAACCATACCAATTGTCAGGCAGTTTTACATAGGCATTTCTTCCGCATACAAAATATACATTAGGAATCACCTGCATCTCCTTCATGAAATCTTTCGTATAGTATTCCAATCGAAAAGAATGTTCGCAATTTACTTCACCTACAAATACACTCTCATAATATGTCTTGCTTCGAGTTAAACATAACTTTCCTTTCTGCGTCCTATCCAATGCTAATTGGACCATTGCTCCCTTTCTTTTTATGTGCCTTCTCGTCTTCGGTCCAATCAGTTTTCCACTGTCCTGACATTTTTAGAATCTTCTGCCTTCTGTATCGGTCATCTACTTGTGCTATGAATTTTTTCTCAATCTCTGACACTTTGCAAGTCAGATTATTTCTACGTGCATATGAAGTATCTAATGTATCCCAAGGAAGGAAGAATTTGGCTAGTCTATCCTCCTTTTTATAATAGTCCCACTTATTCATTTGTTTATAATTCGGAACTTCAGGCAGTACCGAATCATAATTTGAAAAGTAGTACTCAAATCCTTCTCTACCATAAAATATACTAAGCAGTAAACTACATGTTATCCCATAAGTCAGTGGGAGATGATGATATCTAATGCCCTCATCTACAGAAGCCGGCAATTGCATACAAACGTAGCAATCCTTGGCCTCCATGGCATCGATATATTCTTATAACAGTTGAGCATATGCGTTTGACCTAAAATTTCCCTGTGACTCGTCTACATGTAATCTACGAGCTTCATCTGCCAGTAACGCTTTTTCACGAATAACATTGCTCTCCTCTTTCTTCACATCAAGAGCAGGTCTCAAAGTCGTTACAGGCTTTACATCTGCTATTTCTTTATCAGTTTCATGTCCTACTATGTATGATATTGTCACTACTGTAATTATGAGAAATATTACTACTGCTATAAGTGTACCTATTATACATTTGGCTTTTCTGTTTGGGTTGCCGTTCTCCATGTTGTCAAAAACAGCGTAACTCTTTCTTTTGGAAAAAAAGTTCTCCTTTCAGTCTTTGCTTGCTTTATTTTCTTCTCAGTTGTAAAGTGCTCTTTATCAACAAAGTCTCTTTATTTTCGCAACAATGTCTCTTTATCTTTAACAACAGACAACCCTAACCCTTCTCCGTCCTCTAAATGTAATCCCTAATTTTATTCTTCTTTCCACTCGGCGCTAGGTTATCTTCTTCTTTATAACTTATATACAATAGTCTTTATACATCAACAATTATTCTCGTACCTGCAGCTCTCGCAACAAGTTCCAATAATTCAAAACGAATGACTTTTTCTTCTTCTTCCGGAATTTGATGACCAAATGTTGGAAATTGTAATCTGTTTAGCACTAAATCTTTGATCCGACTCAAATATGGGGGTATGGGAAGTGTGAAAGTCAGTAATCCCTCAGTCTCGAGTCCAGGAGTCAACATCCATATCGCCACTGCCACAAATGGATCGAGATCGATTACTTTCACGTTCTTCACTCTCCCAGATTTCTGTCCCCAAGACATCTGCTAGATAAGTCCACTCTGGGGTGGCGTACCTTCTGCAGGGCACACGTACCCTTCTCGATCTTCTTGGACTCTCCGTGCCTGAGTCTGTAGTTTCCTCTTCTTGATCTGACTCTTCAGCGGTCGGGACAAGGGTTTTCTCCTGTTGTGCCTTTAAGCTTGGCCTCCTTCTTCTCTCTGGCCAACTGGCTTCGTCGCTCCTTGTCCTCCTGCTCCTTGTTCTGGGACTTGTCTCTTGGTCACTCTCAGCTTGTTCAGTATCCGATTCAATCTCCCAGTTACTTTCTTCTCCTGAGGCGACTTCGGTCTCACTGGTGTCCTGACCTTCGTCGACCTGTTCCGACACAGGTTCAGCCTCTTCGATCACCTCTACAGCTTGGCTTTCCCCCTCTGTGACTTCTCCGCTTTCCGCTGGATTCTCATCCGAGAGAGGAGCTGTTTCTTCTAGAGGTGTTGGCACTCTTCGAGTGTGTGAAGCATGTATCCAATTTGGCAGGCCTCCACACTTCACTGCAGTGTTCGTAACAAGTATGACTTGAAATGGTCCTCGCCAGCGCACGTCTAAGCAGTTCTTCCTGACATGCTTTTTCACCAAGACCCAGTCCCCCGGACTCAGGTCATGGCACAAGTCCTTTGCTGATGGAACCTCTGCAGCCTGGACCTGGAGGGACACAGAATTAATGGCATCAGATAGTCCCTTGCAGTAGTCCAAGATCAAGTCGTCTGTGATGTTCAATAACGCTGCAGTCGGAACCGATGGCAATCTCATAGCTCTCCCCATTAGCACTTCATGTGGAGAGAGACCTGTTTTTCTATCTGGTGTACTACGTATGCTCATAAGAACCACTGGAAGTGCGTCTGGCCAACTCAGGGATGTTGATGAACAAACTTTGGCAAGTCTGGACTTAATTGTGCTGTTGATTTGCTCTACAATCCCTGAAGCTTCTGGTCGATAACTGCAATGGAGCTTCTGATCGATACTCAAAGCTGAGCACAACATCTTCACTATTTCGCTGTTGAAATGAGTTCCTCTGTCCGATTCCAAAGAGGATGGCACCCCAAACCTCGGTATTAACTCTCTAAGTAACAGTTTTGCTACTGTAAGTGTATCGCATCTACGTGTAGGGTAAGCTTCAACCCATCTAGAAAATATACAGACAATCACTAAAACGTATCTGAGTCTGTTGCATTTAGGCATTTCTATAAAATCAAGCTGCATCCTATTGAAAGGCCCCCCAGACCTCCCAATGTGACTCAATGTAACTGGTGTTCTCTTTCCCACGTTTAGTTGCTGACAGATCGCACATCGCTGACATACTGCTTCTGCTGCTACCCTAAACTTAGGATTAAACCACGTTTGTCTGAATACTCTCACCATGGCATCTCTACCTATGTGTGCTGATCCATGCAATTTCCTTGCCATTGGACTAACAAGTTCATTTGGTAAAACTGCTCTCCCGTCGGCAGAGATCCAAAAGTTCATCTCGCTTCTAGTACAACCAGCTGTTTCCCAGCCCTTTTTCTCATCATCTGGTGCATTCTCCTGAATACTCTTTAGCTCATCCCACGTATCTACAGTGTCTAACAACATTGTCAATTCAGTTCTTTCTTGGATTCCTCCCACTTTCACATCCGTGTGAGAATATCCTTGTTCTGCGCAGTAACGCGATACTTCATCCGCATAGCGGTTACCTTGTGACACAAAATCTACATTTTTTGTATGCGCAGCACATTTGACAACTGCAATAGCTGTCGGGCCTTACAATGCCTCTAACAAGAGTCTCACGAATTCTCCATTCCTAATGGGAGAACCCGAGGAGGTCAAGTAACCTCTTTGAGACCATAACTGCCCGTAATCGTGAACTACCCCGAAACCATACTGGCTATCGGTGTATATGGTGACTCGAATTTTGTTGCCTGCTAAACAGGCACGCGTTAAAACAACAATTTCAGCTACCTGAGCGGAGTGTACTCCTTCCAGGCAAGCGGCTTCTATAACTCTGGTAATTGTACAAACTGCATAAGCTGCTCTCAGCTGACCAATATCGTCTCTTACACATGAACCATCAACAAAGAAAATTTCATCGGGGTCAGTCAATGGCTCATCTACGATATCTGGTCTCGGTTTGGTGCATAGTTCAGTCACATCAAGGCAATCATGATCTGTACAAATTTCATCATCCACATCATTTGGAAGTGGCATCAAAGTTGCAGGATTCAAGACGGAGCATCTTTTTAGGGTCACATTCTCGGCAGCCAGTATGACTTGCTCGTAGCGTGTGAGCCTGCTATTCGTCAGATGCTGAGTCTTAGTCCTGGTCATTAACAATTCCACAGAATGCGGTACGTACACCACTAACTGATGTCCCATTACCACACTTTCAGATCTTTCAATGCTGACACCCGTTGCAGCTACGGATTTGAGACATCCGGGCAACGCTGCGGCTACTGGATCTAATGTAGCCGAAAAATACGCTACTGGCCTACGCGCATCTCCATGAATCTGGGCCAAAACTGCTAAAGCGCATCCCTCTCTTTCGCAGCAGTAAAGCAAAAATGGTTTTGTGTAATCCGGCATTCCTAAAGCCGGGGCGCGACATAAGTCCTCCCTCAGCTGCAAAAACGCCATCAAACAATCTTTGTCCCATGGTACCGGATCACTCACTCCTTTGTGCGTCAGTTGTAATAAAGGTTTTGCCTTCAGTGAAAAGTTAGCTATCCACTGCCGACAATAACCAACCATGCCTAGAAACATCCTGACCTCTCTTTGTGTTGTAGGCGCGTTCATTTTCATAATCGCCTCTATTCTGTCTGGAGACACCTTCCGTTTTCCCTTTTCAATCCTGTGGCCCAAGTATTGCACTTCGGTAAGACAATATTGCAATTTACTTGGAGACACCTTGTGCCCGTTCTCGGCCAAGTGATTTAATAAGGTGATAGTGTCTACTCTGCAAGCTTCCTCAGTTTCTGACGCAACTAGGAGGTCGTCTATGTACTGGACTAGAACTGAGTTCTTGGGCAGCACTAGACTTTCAAGATTTCTCTTTAATAGCTGGTTAAAAATCGATGGGCTTTCTGTATACCCCTGAGGGATACGACACCATGTTAAAACGCGATCTTCCAGCTTAAAAGCGAAAAGATACTGGCTCTCTTCATCTAAAGGAATCGAAAAGAAAGCCTGGCACAAATCTATCACGGTGAACCATTCAGCTTGGAACGGTATCTGAAATAATATCACTGATGGATTCGGTACCACTGGACAACATGAGACAACAATATTATTAATCTTTTGAAGATCCCTCACTATTCTGTATTTTCCACTAGGCTTCTGCAAACCCATAATCGGTGAGTTACATGGACTACCCACGATTTCCTTCAGTATTCCCTGTTTAATCATGGATTCGATCACAGGCTTTATTCCTGCAATCGTCTCCGGTGTCAACTTGTATTGTGGTGTTCTTGGGTACTCGGCATTGGGTCTTACCATGATCTTTACTGGTTCTACCCCTTTGATCAGTCCTATTTCTTCTCCAGTAAAATCCCACACCTCAGCTGACACTTTCTCCCTCAAGTCTTGTGGAAGTTCCTCCACTGTTAAGGTAGGATATAGTTCCACGCATTCCTGCGAATTTACAACCTTGAAATCGGCATCTTCATCATTGGTCTGCACTTCTACTCCTTCAGGTGTGCAATGTATTGTGCAATTCAGTTTACACAACAGATCTCTTCCTAGTAAACACACCGGGCTAGAATCACAGATCACAAACTGATGTTCGTCACTGTAATTCCCTATCTTCACTGACACTGGTTCCGTCAGAGGATTTGTCATCCTCTTGTTTGCGACTCCTACCACCTGAATCATCTCTCCTGATATCGGCAGACCTGGGACTACCGCTGATCTCAACGTGGATCTAGTGGCTCCCGTATCCACCAAAAAGGTCGTAGGACATCCAGCTACTTCAGCTTCTACGTATGGTCCTCTCTGATCTACTTCCAGGGCTGCTCCTAAAGTACAGTCTTCGTCCCTATTCACTCGTTGCCCTGTAAGAGGATCAACGTAGTAGCATTCTTCTCCTCCTACGAACAATGGCATTTGTCTATAGGTTTTCCCTCCATTTGCAATGCGAGGCGGTTGAGGAAACGGGGCTCGAGGAGTCTGAGTCCCCCCTTTGATAAACTTTCCCTTCGGGACTGTCGCTCCCTTAACCACGTTGTTCTGTACCTCTTCCTCCTCCTGTTCTAATTCCCCTATTTCAACGTTGTAAGGACACTCGCGTCTCCAATGTCCCACCTCGTTACACTGATGACACCTGGTTGTCCTTTTCAGTGTTGCGATATCCATTCTCGGTCTCTGTCTTTCTTCCTCATCTCTGCTCTGATTATTCTGTTTCTTTGCTGGCGTTCCTATTCCCTGTTGTCGCTGTCCACCCTTTCCAGCTGCTTGCATCTGTACCAACATCAGCTTTTCCTTGAGCTTCTTTGCCTTCGAATCTATCTCATCGCTACAGTATCTTGCATACCTCAGAATCTCATCCAAAGGTTTGTTTTGCCAACAGATTAAATGTTGTTGAATCATCAGGCTTATGTCTGGTCTCAATCCGAGAACAAACTTTGACACAAACTGTCCTATGTCCTTAGGATCCATTACGTCTAATCCACTGTACTGCTTGAATGCTTTCAGTAACCTCTCATAAAACTCGTGAACTGTCTCTTTAGGCTCCTGAGTTGTTCGATCTATCTTAACCCAGTCTATATCCTGCACCAGCACTTTCTCTTTTAGCCATGTTATTACCCTCTCGTATTTTTCCATGACTCTGTCTGATGGACCGCCTGTCTGTGCATTCCTTGGAGGCTCACAAGCGGGCCATTCAATACTAAGTTTGCATGCCGTCCACAAATCTCCGGGTACCACGATATCGAACAAAGTGTTCAAATCGATCCACAGTACCTTAGAGATCTTCACGAATCTCTCTACCTGCTTGTACCACTCTACGGGATTTTCTCTAAGCTTCGGGAAGGAATTAGTGAATGCCGCTAAATCCCCCCTACTCCATGGTACATGCACGTAGTTTCCGTTCGCGATTTCTCGCAAAGGGAAAGCTTCCATTCGCATTAAGTCTGTATCCTGAGACTTTACAAGTGTACTCCGTCTGACAGATCCCCTCTTGGACCATTTTTCCTCCCATCTATCCAGATCTCTCCATATTCTAATACACATGACCAATTCCCTTATGTGTACTCTTAGTCCAATCGTTCTGCGCTCATCTAAATCTTGATCCGTGCAATTCAGCCTATGGTTGGCCTGTAAAGCCTTAGTTCGTGATATGTCTATCATGTACTTTTCTGCCAATTCAGATAACTTCTCATGAGCTGCTCTTGCTTTCCGAGTAACGTCTTTAGATAAGAACAGTATCTCATCTGGTGCGTACAGCTCTAACCTCTCGAATGCCACTTTGCCGTCAATTATTTCGTCCAAGTCTGATTTTAAACTCATTACATCTATGCGTCTTCCTTTTATTTCAGCTCTCAGTACGTCAGTCCTAGGTTGTTCTCTTGCATCCCTCTCACCTCCACTATGCGCCCTACGCCTAAGCACAGGTGAGTTATGAGGAATTTTTCTTCCATCTCTTTGTTCCCACCTCTCTAGATCCCAAGCCTTTCCATCTTCCCTTGGGGTGTGGTGGAACAATGCTCCATCCCTCAACCCTACATTCCGTCTTTTTGACTCGGTTTCTCCAGATACGAGATAAGATCCTCCGTGCTGTTCTAAACCACTGTAACTTGCTTGCTGTCTGGTATCACTCAACAAACGATAAGGTCCTTCATGGCTCTCCATGCTCCCGCGATCTCGTTCGTGATCACCAGATGTATGGCGAGACGTTTCGCGACTCCCTGTATTCTCATGACTTCGTTCTTGTTCACCGGACGCATGGCGAGACCCTTCGCGACTCTCCATGTTCCCGTGATTCCGTCCGTAATCACCGGAGGCATGTCGAGACGTTTCACGACTCTCCATGTTCCCGTGATTCCAATGTTGCACATTTTCATCCGGAGTATGGTGTGTGCATCTGAAAGTATTTCGGTACTCCTGCGTCCTTCGTTCTCCCTCACTAAAGGTGACGCGAGGCACTTCCCAACACCCTGCACTCCTGTCGTTACACATTTGCCGATTGCCACTAGTAGTAGGGCAAGTATCTCCCCTGCTTCCTTGACTCCCTCTCTCCCACTCCGGGCTGCTTTCCCCAGCTCCACAATGAGAGAGGATCTTGTTATCCTGATCTCTCCACTCTGCTCCTGTTTCTAAACTTTTATTCCGAGCCTCTTCGGCAGTATCCCATTCTTTCAGATATTCCCTTAATTCCTTATAGGATTTCGGTTTTGGTCTCCTCAAATCCATTGATCCTCTTTGACCCCCTTGTTCTATCCAGGGACCCATTGCGGAATCTAATGGGGTACTCCGACTCACTGGTGCTAGTATCTGCCTCTGAGGATTCATCGTGTTATTCCTATTCTCCATCTCTGCCCTTTCCCTGTCCCATCGTGCCTGTTCCTCCTGCTGGACCCCTTCTGGGTTGTAGATTGACACAATAGGGCCTATGGTGACAGGTACTTGTAGAGCGTCTGGCATTTGATACGACCTTGCACATTGCGTCTCTGGCACCTTCTGGACCACGAATCTTCCCACTACTCTCTGTTCAGAACTAACTTGGGGTATTTCCTCACTCTTGTTGGAGTCCCACTCCGTCACTGGGATCGATTTATATTCTCCCCACCTAGCTCCGTCCCCTTGCTGTAATATGGGACTTGCGGTTTCGCTGTTGTACGGAGGTGGTCTATCTGTTAATAGCCTCTCTATCAGATCCTCCTCCGTCTCGCTTTCCTCATCTTCCTCCTCTAGAGGTTTCTTTTCTCCTGTGGCTTCTATCATGGTGAACAGTTTGTCTGCTTCTATCTTTTGCACTCTCCACTTCTAAGCTTCCTCATCCCATTTGGCATCCTGCACTGCCTTTACTGATCGTCTCACTCTTTCTTGGCGCCTCTTTACGCTCTTTTCGTGTGCCGCTCTAAACCATGCACTAAGGGCTTCGAATTGTGTTGGCCTCGGTAGAGGTCTTGTTGCAAGCATTACCGCTTTCAGTTGGTTCAACACGTCTAGCTTAAATGTTCCGAATCTCGGAAACGTCAGTTCCTTTTCCCCTTCCGTTAGCCTATTCCACTCGGAAATCCACATTATCGAGTGTAAGCCTACATTTACTGCCATATGATAAGCTGGTGTGCCTTCTGGTGGGGCTTCTTCTCCAGCATATAAGTTTCTTCTATTCTTCCTAAAGATTTTTCTTAAACCCTTGAAGCACTTCATTTTTATAATCTACGATTTTCTCTTATTAATTCTCTTCCTTATTTACGTCCCGATGACAAACCACCAATCCTTGTGCGACTCTCGCTAATCAGCCTATCCCAATGCGGTTCTACGCTAACCGACCAATCTCAGCGCGACTCTACGCTGACGTCACTCGTCCCCTCTGCAGCAGTTCCCTTCGTTTCTCAACTCGTCTCGCGGTCTTACATGCGTTTCATTCATACGCCGAAAAATGACTACTTCCGTCCAAGCGATCACTTTTCTCTGACTGTACGGCCACAGTCTAACTGTAATTGTCACCTCAACTGGCGAAACGTCTTCCTCTTACGGTCAGACGCTCACCTTAACTGATAGGTTACTTACACACAGTAAACGTACGACCAGCGTGCGTTACTCATACACTCACTCAAACGCTCCCCCTATCATCGGTCTGCGGGCGATCAATGGTACCTCATGACCCCCTTTAAATGGTAGACAAATTACTCTGGGTGTTCGATACACCCGAACCACTTAAGTCCTCTCTGGACATAAGATTTTATCCGGTTGCGCGCGCTCACAACCTTCCCTCAATCATACTACAGGCATTCAACTCCGCTTGACATTACAACACAGGAACAACATAAAACACCGCAATCTTACAACGCATGACCCTTATACTCACTCTTGACCGACTCTGCTGCTTTTCTCTCGACGCACCGTCAGCACCGTCTTCGGCAGGGATTCTTCTTCTGGTCGTCGATGACTAGGGACCTTGGGGTAAACTAAACCTGACCTAGGTTGTCTTCCTCAAGAAGAAAACCATCTTTCTCTGCTACCAACTGCGGGGAATGAGATTTTAATATCTTTTATGATCAAATTGATAACTTATCTCATTCGTCAATTTTGGATCGCTTGTTGTCTGTCATTGAGTAAAAGACAAACCCCGCATAGGTTAGATAAACCCCATTAACTGACGCCACTCTGAAGAACCACTTACAACTGATAAAGATTAAAAGGTTTAATATAAAATTAAGAAAAGTTGCAAATACAATCCTCTCAGGATCAAATTCATCAAATATACAGGAACTAGAAGGAACATATATTCCCTAAAGAACCACAGTCTACAAACGAATACAATTAAAGTCAGTTCCAAAATCAGCAAATTAAAAAGCATCGATATGAAGTGGTTCTTCTGCGTCATCTACAAAAGGAGAAAAATAATCAAGTTAAATCTGTCCCTACACTATACTAGGTGACATCCCTACTTCGCAAGTTTCTAGAACCCTAAAAAGGTGTCAGCAGTTTGACTCCCAAAGAAGTTCAAACTCCCTTAGCCTCTAAAGGTAACTTAAGTTTAAGAAGCAGTACCCTCTCTGCCTACCCATCCGCTCTTCTAAGGGTCCTCGGCCTACTGCTCCCTTGCGCTCTGATCTCTCTCAGCGCATCTGCTCAAGTCATCTGCTCTTTCTAACTTGCCTCTCGCTCTGAGCAATTCGCTGAGTTCTTGCCTCGCCTTCGCTATCTTCTCCCCGGGGTGCTGTCCCTAAAATACACAATCACAGTGTGGGTGGAACGCCCCTTCGACGCCCACCACGGATTTTCCCCATGAGGTCATCTTCTAGCTTTTTCCACGGCTTCGTCTCTTCGCCGTCCGTTAAGTTGACCTTTCTCCTTAGACGCCATCTTCGTCTTCTTGCTGGTGACTTCATTCAACTTTACCTTTGACACTTTCGGAGCAAAATCTATCACCTTATCAGAACTTTATTCTTTACGGCTGTACTTTTAACCTCATTTGGTCCTGTGAATGGTCATTTCAAAACAAGACTCAAATTCCAATCGTCTCCTCTCATGTTTAGGCAATAAACTTCGTCCGACATTTGTCACCTTAAATCTAACAAGAACTAGACTCTTTGGCTCGCACATTCAAGTGAAGGCTATTCACGACTCCTGTGAGCCCACTAAATTACTAACAGCGGACTACACTCCTGTGAACCCTTGGTCAGTCCGGTTATAATCACAAATGACCTAAACTCTTCTAACATTCCTACAAACTTCTTCTACACAGTATAACCTTTAACATACATTTATATATGATCGCATTTAGCAAATCCCTTGCTCATATGTGAATACATTTTACATAGAATACAAATTACGTAGAATATAAACCTTATATTCTCATTTGTTACATCATTATATATATATATATGTTCTCTGCACATTTCTCCATGTTACATTTCTCGCCGTTTCTGCATTTAAAGTTACACACGTACATGAATTCTACTTTGCACATTCTTCTGTTCATGAGCATTTCTACACATTAGCCCACTACGTATACGGGCCTTCTAAATCTTA
This sequence comes from Lissotriton vulgaris, assembly GCF_964263255.1. NCBI lineage: Eukaryota > Metazoa > Chordata > Amphibia > Caudata > Salamandridae > Lissotriton > Lissotriton vulgaris. The sequence goes on from NW_028250382.1 coordinate 73,757, forward strand.
ATACATTCTAAAGTGAATACAATTACATTTCCTATATCACTTTGGTTACGTCTATTGACTTTATACTTATAAGCGTCAACTTCACTTCACGATATACATTTCATTCCTACGTTCATACGATATACTTCCAAATATGACCTGGATATACGTTTTATTCAAATTGCGCTCTCTCACGCTGATGGTTTCCGCCGGGCTACATATCGTAGGGATGCAGGGGCAAGCTTTTCTACTGCAGTTGTGATAGAGTCCTGGAGGGATTGTGCTGCCTCATCTGCATCTTTTAAGGAAAGAACCTCTGGAGTAGGAACAAAAGGGGTAAAGGCCTCATTAGTAAAGTTTCTAAAATTTCTTCTAGAGACAAAAGAGGTAGTCCCTTTCTTAATAGGGTGAGAGGTGGAGTAGGCTAAATGCAAGGGAACCGCAATATGATCTGTCCATACCAACGGTAGAGGTATGCCGCTGGAAAGTCTGAGATCATTAGAGAAAACCCCGTCAAGAATGTGACCCGCTATGTGGGTAGCACTAGTAACAAGCTGAGTAAGATCACAAGCTCCGAGAGATTCAACCAGTGATATAGTGTCCCTAGAATGGACCTCATCGAGATGAAAATTGAGGTCACCTAAGATGGTAAAGGAGGGCTTTCCAAAGTAGGGTTCAAGGATTCTCAACAAGTCAGAGGCAAAATTAGCTCTATGACCAGGCGGCCTGTAGATCAAAATGCCCGTAAAGGAGACTGAAGGGGCACAAGTAATACAAAAATATAGATCTTCGAAGCGATCTTGGGGCGAAGAAAGTAAATTGACCGTACATAGCAGAGAGGATTTGAAGAGAATGGCAATGCCTCCTCCTCGACGTTTGGGTCTGTCTTGCCTATGTAAGGAGTAGCCATCTGGAATTGCCAGAAGAAGATCATGACCCGAAGAGTCAGTGGCCCAGGTCTCTGTAATAAAAACCCAGTCTGGCTGCCTTTCATCCACAAAATCGTGGAAGGCTAGATTGTGTTTAATTAGAGAACGCGCATTTAATAAAAACCCAGAGTTATGAGAAGTAGTGGGCCGTGGGGGGATAGAACAGAGGCTTGCAGAACAAGTGACAAGGGGATGAAAAGAAGAAGAACAGACCATACAACGGCAAGAGTGTAGAAACTCCAAAGGAGTGAAACGATGTAAAGAGGAGCATAAAGGAGGTCTGAGAGCCAAAAGCGCAGAAAAAGGATAGCATATGAGAGTTTTACCGGGAAGTGATGGAGCGGAGACCAGGTCCAGCCCGACCTGCAGCCCGTCCTCAGCGCGGACGGGCGCAGACGGGCTGAACTCTGGCGTAACTCCGGCGTCAGTCTGGCGTCCCCGCTGCGCGTGACCGCTGCGCGTGGGCATGGCTTAATTTATGTACTGCTCCCCTCCTAGAGAGAGGACTAGAGCGTGCAAACAAACCCCCAATCTAATATGGCCGCCAACGAGACGTGGGCGAGGGACCCGCCTAAGGCGGTGATTCACCAATTAGAGTGCAGGAGAGAGGGGCAGAGGTGCGAGTATGCGTGGCCGGCGATTTTAAGAACAAGGTAAACACTACAAAAGAAAATAAAAGCAAATGACCAAAAACGGGCTTTTTAAAATATCCTGAAAGCTGCAGGCAGGTCGCGCTGCGAGTAGAGCGCTGCTGGTAATGCGCTGAGCGGTAAGAAGCGAACTGCCGAGATTTGCCTTAATTTATGCACTGCTCGCCTCCTAGAGAGAGGACTAGAGCGTGCAAACAAACCCCCAATCTAATATGGCCGCCAACGAGACGTGGGCGAGGGACCCGCCTAAGGCGGTGATTCACCAATTAGAGTGCAGGAGAGAGGGGCAGAGGTGCGAGTATGCGTGGCCGGCGATTTTAAGAACAAGGTAAACACTACAAAAGAAAATAAAAGCAAATGACCAAAAACGGGCTTTTTAAAATATCCTGAAAGCTGCAGGCAGGTCGCGCTGCGAGTAGAGCGCTGCTGGTAATGCGCTGAGCGGTAAGAAGCGAACTGCCGAGATTTGCCTTAATTTATGCACTGCTCGCCTCCTAGAGAGAGGACTAGAACGTGCAAACAAACCCCCAATCTAATATGGCCGCCAACGAGACGTGGGCGAGGGACCCGCCTAAGGCGGTGATTCACCAATTAGAGTGCAGGAGAGAGGGGCAGAGGTGCGAGTATGCGTGGCCGGCGGTTTTAAGAACAAGGTAAACACTACAAAAGAAAATAAAAGCAAATGACCAAAAACGGGCTTTTTAAAATATCCTGAAAGCTGCAGGCAGGTCGCGCTGCGAGTAGAGCGCTGCTGGTAATGCGCTGAGCGGTAAGAAGCGAACTGCCGAGATTTGCCTTAATTTATGCACTGCTCGCCTCTTAGAGAGAGGACTAGAGCGTGCAAACAAACCCCCAATCTAATATGGCCGCCAACGAGACGTGGGCGAGGGACCCGCCTAAGGCGGTGATTCACCAATTAGAGTGCAGGAGAGAGGGGCAGAGGTGCGAGTATGCGTGGCCGGCGATTTTAAGAACAAGGTAAACACTACAAAAGAAAATAAAAGCAAATGACCAAAAACGGGCTTTTTAAAATATCCTGAAAGCTGCAGGCAGGTCGCGCTGCGAGTAGAGCGCTGCTGGTAATGCGCTGAGCGGTAAGAAGCGAACTGCCGAGATTTGCCTTAATTTATGCACTGCTCGCCTCCTAGAGAGAGGACTAGAGCGTGCAAACACACCCCCAATCTAATATGGCCGCCAACGAGACGTGGGCGAGGGACCCGCCTAAGGCGGTGATTCACCAATTAGAGTGCAGGAGAGAGGGGCAGAGGTGCGAGTATGCATGGCCGGCGATTTTAAGAACAAGGTAAACACTACAAAAGAAAATAAAAGCAAATGACCAAAAACGGGCTTTTTAAAATATCCTGAAAGCTGCAGGCAGGTCGCGCTGCGAGTAGAGCGCTGCTGGTAATCCGCTGAGCGGTAAGAAGCGAACTGCCGAGATTTGCCTTAATTTATGCACTGCTCGCCTCCTAGAGAGAGGACTAGAGCGTGCAAACAAACCCCCAATCTAATATGGCCGCCAACGAGACGTGGGCGAGGGACCCGCCTAAGGCGGTGATTCACCAATTAGAGTGCAGGAGAGAGGGGCAGAGGTGCGAGTATGCGTGGCCGGCGATTTTAAGAACAAGGTAAACACTACAAAAGAAAATAAAAGCAAATGACCAAAAACGGGCTTTTTAAAATATCCTGAAAGCTGCAGGCAGGTCGCGCTGCGAGTAGAGCGCTGCTGGTAATGCGCTGAGCGGTAAGAAGCGAACTGCCGAGATTTGCCTTAATTTATGCACTGCTCGCCTCCTAGAGAGAGGACTAGAACGTGCAAACAAACCCCCAATCTAATATGGCCGCCAACGAGACGTGGGCGAGGGACCCGCCTAAGGCGGTGATTCACCAATTAGAGTGCAGGAGAGAGGGGCAGAGGTGCGAGTATGCGTGGCCGGCGGTTTTAAGAACAAGGTAAACACTACAAAAGAAAATAAAAGCAAATGACCAAAAACGGGCTTTTTAAAATATCCTGAAAGCTGCAGGCAGGTCGCGCTGCGAGTAGAGCGCTGCTGGTAATGCGCTGAGCGGTAAGAAGCAAACTGCCGAGATTTGCCTTAATTTATGCACTGCTCGCCTCCTAGAGAGAGGACTAGAGCGTGCAAACAAACCCCCAATCTAATATGGCCGCCAACGAGACGTGGGCGAGGGACCCGCCTAAGGCGGTGATTCACCAATTAGAGTGCAGGAGAGAGGGGCAGAGGTGCGAGTATGCGTGGCCGGCGATTTTAAGAACAAGGTAAACACTACAAAAGAAAATAAAAGCAAATGACCAAAAACGGGCTTTTTAAAATATCCTGAAAGCTGCAGGCAGGTCGCGCTGCGAGTAGAGCGCTGCTGGTAATGCGCTGAGCGGTAAGAAGCGAACTGCCGAGATTTGCCTTAATTTATGCACTGCTCGCCTCCTAGAGAGAGGACTAGAGCGTGCAAACAAACCCCCAATCTAATATGGCCGCCAACGAGACGTGGGCGAGGGACCCGCCTAAGGCGGTGATTCACCAATTAGAGTGCAGGAGAGAGGGGCAGAGGTGCGAGTATGCGTGGCCGGCGATTTTAAGAACAAGGTAAACACTACAAAAGAAAATAAAAGCAAATGACCAAAAACGGGCTTTTTAAAATATCCTGAAAGCTGCAGGCAGGTCGCTCTGCGAGTAGAGCGCTGCTGGTAATGCGCTGAGCGGTAAGAAGCGAACTGCCGAGATTTGCCTTAATTTATGCACTGCTCGCCTCCTAGAGAGAGGACTAGAGCGTGCAAACAAACCCCCAATCTAATATGGCCGCCAACGAGACGTGGGCGAGGGACCCGCCTAAGGCGGTGATTCACCAATTAGAGTGCAGGAGAGAGGGGCAGAGGTGCGAGTATGCGTGGCCGGCGATTTTAAGAACAAGGTAAACACTACATAAGAAAATAAAAGCAAATGACCAAAAACGGGCTTTTTAAAATATCCTGAAAGCTGCAGGCAGGTCGCGCTGCGAGTAGAGCGCTGCTGGTAATGCGCTGAGCGGTAAGAAGCGAACTGCCGAGATTTGCCTTAATTTATGCACTGCTCGCCTCCTAGAGAGAGGACTAGAGCGTGCAAACAAACCCCCAATCTAATATGGCCGCCAACGAGACGTGGGCGAGGGACCCGCCTAAGGCGGTGATTCACCAATTAGAGTGCAGGAGAGAGGGGCAGAGGTGCGAGTATGCGTGGCCGGCGATTTTAAGAACAAGGTAAACACTACAAAAGAAAATAAAAGCAAATGACCAAAAACGGGCTTTTTAAAATATCCTGAAAGCTGCAGGCAGGTCGCTCTGCGAGTAGAGCGCTGCTGGTAATGCGCTGAGCGGTAAGAAGCGAACTGCCGAGATTTGCCTTAATTTATGCACTGCTCGCCTCCTAGAGAGAGGACTAGAGCGTGCAAACAAACCCCCAATCTAATATGGCCGCCAACGAGACGTGGGCGAGGGACCCGCCTAAGGCGGTGATTCACCAATTAGAGTGCAGGAGAGAGGGGCAGAGGTGCGAGTATGCGTGGCCGGCGATTTTAAGAACAAGGTAAACACTACATAAGAAAATAAAAGCAAATGACCAAAAACGGGCTTTTTAAAATATCCTGAAAGCTGCAGGCAGGTTGCGCTGCGAGTAGAGCGCTGCTGGTAATGCGCTGAGCGGTAAGAAGCGAACTGCCGAGATTTGCCATAATTTATGCACTGCTCGCCTCCTAGAGAGAGGACTAGAGCGTGCAAACAAACCCCCAATCTAATATGGCCGCCAACGAGACGTGGGCGAGGGACCCGCCTAAGGCGGTGATTCACCAATTAGAGTGCAGGAGAGAGGGGCAGAGGTGCGAGTATGCGTGGCCGGCGATTTTAAGAACAAGGTAAACACTACAAAAGAAAATAAAAGCAAATGACCAAAAACGGGCTTTTTAAAATATCCTGAAAGCTGCAGGCAGGTCGCGCTGCGAGTAGAGCGCTGCTGGTAATGCGCTGAGCGGTAAGAAGCGAACTGCCGAGATTTGCCTTAATTTATGCACTGCTCGCCTCCTAGAGAGAGGACTAGAGCGTGCAAACAAACCCCCAATCTAATATGGCCGCCAACGAGACGTGGGCGAGGGACCCGCCTAAGGCGGTGATTCACCAATTAGAGTGCAGGAGAGAGGGGCAGAGGTGCGAGTATGCGTGGCCGGCGATTTTAAGAACAAGGTAAACACTACAAAAGAAAATAAAAGCAAATGACCAAAAACGGGCTTTTTAAAATATCCTGAAAGCTGCAGGCAGGTCGCGCTGCGAGTAGAGCGCTGCTGGTAATGCGCTGAGCGGTAAGAGGCGTTGGCGGAGGACTTTAATCCTTTCGATGTTCTACGGGAACCCATGTAAGAGAATGCTACCGACTCCAATGTGTCTAAAAGTTCCACTTCATCTTCTAGTTCCCGTTCAGGCTCAAAGCAAACTGTTAAAGTACCCTCGACATCGACAGCTCCTTCAGGCAAGCGAGTGAAAGTTATCCCGCCATCTCCTACTAACTCGTCTTCCACAATATCTATGGAGCTCCTTCTTGAGGAAATTCGTGACCTTAAGCCACATATGGAAGAGACTAATACTCGCCTACAAAACCTGGAATCTTCATGGTCGCTTACTGAACAGCGAGTTGGAGATTTGGAGAGTCGTGTAGATCTAGTTCAAGGTTCTACCAATCAAGTCCTTATCATGTCGAAAGAGATATCTCATCTCAAACAGCAGATTGAGCAATTGGAAAATTGCAATAGGCGTAATAATCTACGCATATTCGGTCTGGCAGAGAATCTTGGAGGCTCAAACCCGATATCCTTTTTTCAGACCTTCTTACCACCTCTTCTGGGTCTACCTGACAATCCATCATTGAATATTCAACGTGCCCATCATCTTGGTCCGCCTTCTCATTCTGCTTCACCCTCTTCAAAACCTAGAGGTGTTATCCTGTATTTTCTGAAATACACGGAATTGCTCAAAGTCCTTCATGCAGCGAAACAACGTGGTAAACTCACCTGGAACGGTTCTAATCTCTATTTTGCTCAGGACTACTCCAAGGTCACTGCGGATCGTCGAAAACGATTTTTGGAGATGAGGCCGGCTCTGCGTAGTTTGAATGCCCGCTATGGCCTGTTCCACCCCTGCCTCTTCAGAGTGACTTATAATAATAAGACAACCACGTATGAAGACCCTGCTTTACTTCAACAATTTTTGGACAGTTGCAGTGACAATTCCATGGAAGTACCTCAATCTTAACGGACCATTGCCTCTTTTTTGATAATTCTGTTGTATTTCGTTTCTGTTTCTTTTCCTATGTTTGTATTATGTGGTAATTCATTCCGCCATTTTGTGGCATTTGTGTTATTCGAAGTTTAATGCGTTTTTGATGTATCCTATTACCTAACTCCTTCCTTTTCCCTCCCTTCTTTCTTAGGTAGCGGTTTTGTGCTCCCTCGTCACCTTGTACCTCATATGTTCTGTCCTGAGGGTTGTTCTTCTCCTCATGATCCCGTCTTGGAGTTTCCTGTTCTGCGGTCCGTTTCCCTCATGTGGCTCCACCACCCCAGTTCTTTTCGTTTTCTTGTGGTATGTCTTTTGATGTATTATTTGTTGATCGATTTTTGCTCTATTTTTGTCCTCTTCTGTTGTGCTCTATTTTCTTCCTACTTCCCTTTTCTCTCTTTCTCTTTTTTATCTTCTTCTTTTTTCTCTCTTTTTTCTTCTTTTCTCCTCCTTTTTATTTTTTACCTATCATTTTACTTTTTTGCAGTTATTCCCTATTTTATCTTACGTTTCTGCTTCAGCTTTCTCCTTCTCTCTTTGCTATATTTATTCCTACTTTGGTTATCTTGCATCTCCTTGTTTTGGTTACTTCTTTGCTAATATGCATATTACTGTTGCATTGTTTTCAAATCGTTTGACTTTCTTTATGAATTTCTAGACATCCATTAATGTAGTTTCATGGAATGTTGAAGGTTTGGGGTGCCCTATTAAGAGACAACGTGTTCTTTCTCATTTAGCTCATTTGAAAGCAGATATAGTTTTATTACAAGAAATTCATATAAAAGAAATTGAGATTTCTAAATTACGCGGGAATTGGGTAGGCCATGTTTTCGATGCACCTGGTTTGGGTAAACGTAATGGGGTTGCAGTTTTGTGTCATAAACGCCTTACTGTTCAACTTATTGCTCAAGAGACTGATACTGAAGGAAGATGGGTAATTATTTCATTATTGGTTAACAAAATACCTTTAACTATTTTCAATGTATATGCTCCCACTGTACAGGATAAGTTATTTTGACCTCAAATCCTTTCCTCATCCATGCAACATACTGAGGATTATTTTATTCTTGGTGGGGATTGCAACATGATCATAGATCCTTTTCTAGATAGAAAGTCCAATGCCTGTTTTTCTCCATCTCAAGTCCATACCCAATTTAAAAATACTATATCACAACGTTCTCTTGTTGATTCTTGGACGCTTTGCCACCCTACCTCACAAGAGTATACTTTTTTCTCTCCCTTTCACTCCTCCCATTCGCGAATTGATTACTTATTCATTTCCAAAGCTTTGACCCAACACATTACTCACTCAGATATTGGCTCTATTCTAATCTCTGATCACGCTCCTGTTTCCGTAGGTCTTAGAGATTTAATAACTCCCTTCTTTTAGACACACAGTTTACATCTGCCTTTCTTGACTTTGCTCCACGCTTTTATACAGAAAATGAATCTTCACACACATCTCCTCAATTAATATGGGACACCTTTAAAGCTGCTTCTAGAGACTTCATTATTTCCTATGTTGCCAAAAAACGTTGTCTTGCTCATCAATCTTTATCTACCTTGACTTCTCAAATCAAACATCTTGAACATTCCTACTACTCCTCTAAATCTCCTTCTGTCCTCGCTCAACTTCTTAATGCCAAACTTTGTTTCAATAATCTATCAACTAACTCTGCCAATCTGGTCTTACTTAAATCTAGTGCTAAATTCTACTCCGCACAAAACAAAGCGGGTAATGTCCTGGCTAATTACCTCAAAGTTAAAAAAGATTGCATTGAAATAGAATCGATTGTTTCTTCTTCCAATGACATCCTCCACAAAGATGAAGACATCTTAGAAGAATTCACACATTTTTACCAAACTCTCTAAACCCCAGAATCCCCTCCTTTACCTTAGGACATTGACACTTACCGTTCTTCCATTCCTCCCCCTCCAGTGTCGGATGTCGATTTCTCCACTCTAGATAATGGCATTCTTCCCAAAGACATTTTGGAGGCTATTCATGTTCTAAAAAAAGGCTAAGCCCCAGGTCCAGATGGATTCTCGATTGAATTTTACTCTCATTTTTCTTCCTTTCTAGTCCCTAAACTTCATCAGCTATTTTCGTTTTTTATCTCATCTCAAAAATCTGAAGGCTCTTTTCAGGAAGCTCTCATTTGTCTTCTACCCAAAGAGAATAAAGACCACACTTTATGTAAAAACTATAGGCCCATTTCTTTAATTAATTTAGACTACAAAATTTTCGCAAAAATTTTAGCTCTCCGTTTAGTCTTTCCCAACTCATTGGTAGAGAACAATGTGCTTTCATCAAAGGTCGTCATCTTTCGGATTATACTCGTCTTTTCTTTAACGTGCTTAGTAAATCTCCTACTTATTCTCATTCCCTGGCTGCTATTGCTTTGGACGCAGAGAAAGCTTTTGATAGGGTCAACTGGTCTTTTATGCTGTCTACTTTATCCTGGTTTGGTTTTGGTTCTAAATTCATTTCCTGTGTTTCTCTGTTATATTCTTTCCCTAGGTCTTTTATTTTTGCTAATGGCATTGTTTCTTCTTCTTTCCCTCTTTTTCGTGGTGTCTGTCAAGGTTGTCCTCTATCTCCTCTTTCTTTTATTTTAGCCTTAGAACCATTTTTAACAAAAATTAGATTAAACAAAGATATTACTGGTTTTCCCTATGGAGAAACCCATTTAAAAAACTCTCTGCTTACGTGGATGATATTCTTTTATCTATTTCTCATCCTCTCACTTCTATTCTAGCTTTTCTATCCGAAGTTTCTTCCTACGCTACAGTTTCAGGTTATAAACTCAACGTTGATAAATGTGAAATCCTTCCTCTTAATAAGTATTGTTTTCATGCAGATTTGTTACTTTCCTCATTCCATTGGAGTCCTTCTAAAATAAAATACCTGGGCCTTTGGTTCACTTCATCTATTAAAGATACGGTTGCTTTAAACATTAAAATTCTGCACACCACATTAACAGACTCACTCCACGACCAGATGGCACCCTCTATTTTTATCCTGGTGGGGTAGGTTAGACTCCATCAAAATGATGTTGGTTCCGATAATTTTATTTTTCCTCTCTAATCTTCCTGTAAATATTCCAAAGTCTTGTTTTAAATCCATTTACTCTATCCTTTCCAAATTCCTATGGCAACACAAAAAAGCGAGGATGTCTTTTGCAAAACTTAAACGCCCTAAATTCTTAGGTGGTGTTAATTTTCCAGATTTTTCTTCTTATCATACTTCTTTCTTTCTTTCCCACTCAACTCCTTTTTTATTAGATTCCACTGATGATGTCTCTTCTCTTCCACTGTTGGTTGCTCTTGAATCCTCCTTTTTTCGTCCATTCTCCTTTAAAGAATTTATTTCTTTATCACATGTTCCTCCGAAGATGTCTCTCCCTATTCTTAAAAATTCTAGGAAACTTTTTCTCCCTCTCTTTGTTCATGGTCTTGATGACCGAGCTCGTTTCTTACAATCTTCCATTTGGTATAATCCTCTTATTAAAATCAAAAACAGAACGTTCTTCTGGAAAGACTGGCATTCTCTTGGTCTTCGTTGGATTCATCAACTCTTTCAAGATGGCTTTTGCCTTCCTTTCTCAACTCTCCAATCTCGTTTTTCTCTTCCTCCTTCATTCTTTACTAAGTATAAATTATTACGCACTGCCGTTCAGTCTTGTTATGATTCTTTTTCTACTTCTCCCGCTCCTCCTGCACCTTCTTCTCTTACTATTCCATTTCTCTTGTCTTCTTCCTCGGCCTCACAAATTTACAAGCAATTACAGGATGTTCCTCTTCTCCGTGACAAATCCAAAACAGAACAGGATTGGGATTCTGATCTTGACGTCTCTTTCACTATCCCAGTATGGCATAACTTATGGAATAAATTACGGAAGTCTCCTAGAGCAGCTAATACTACTCAGACATTATTTCTGTATATAACAGACTTTTAATAACTCCATCTAAACTTCATGCTATTGACCCTACTATCCCTCCTACATGTTGGTCCTGTCCCATTACTCATGCCGACCTCAAGCACATGCTTTTCACTTGCCCTCTAATTCACATTTTTTGGACTTAGGTATGGAATCAAATTATTTCTATTTTTTCCACTCAATTTTCGTTTTCACTAGCCCACATTTTTCTGGGTAGCCTTTCTGACATATGGTCTTCCCACACTTTGTCTAATATTTCCATTATTGATCTTCTTCTAGCCTTTCAACAGATTACTAAGTCTTGGAAGAACGCATCAAATGTCTCTTTTCAAGCTTGGTGGTATGGTGTTTGCTATAATCACAGATTGGATAGAGCATATGTTTCTCCCATTCACCTTGCTATCAAACGTGATTTATTGTGGTTACCAATTACTAATTTTTTAGATATATCTGCTCAATCTCGCCCATTACATACCCCCTACCATGAAGAAGTCCCTAAACCCCCATGATATGTTTATTATGACTTTATTCCTTGTCAATTAACAGACTATTTTTTTCTGATTATGTGATGATTTGTACAGAAGCGTTACTTGTTTTATGCTTATAATGCTTTCCATATATAAACTGCTCTTTTTCCTTTCCCCTCCCCATCTTTCTCCTTTTTTCCTCTCTTCCTCTATCTTTTTCCTTTCTTCTCTCTTTTTTCCTTTCCTTTTTTCTCTTCCTATATTGTATTACTCCCCCTCTTTGAACTGCTTTAGTTCTATATTGATGATTTTGTAAGTTTCATTATGGCAATCTTTCTTTTCAATAAAGTTCTCTTTAAACTTCAAAAAAAAAGGTTAATCATATTGGACCTAATATACTAACTCCTGCTCACCAGCATAAATAGTCCTTCTAGTATAAAACGTCTGGACAGTTGAAGTTTTAAAGATTGCTGCCTTCCTGTTCTATCTTTTCAATAAATATTAACACATTTAATTCATGAAGGGATTGGCGAACCTAAGCCAGAATTATATGACTAAGTACTGTAATTTCCAAGTATAAACGAACATATGCTATTCACAAAATATGAACTTTATGAACTTACACTCATTTACTAACACATAAAATTACACCAGTACAGAGTAGCTTTGGATGTGAGCAAATCTGTTCCCAGGTGCCGGTTGTAGTTGTATAAAGGACTCCGATGCAATTCTTAGAATGGGAAAGCCAAACAACCTGCAAGTTGGTGGGCATTCATAAATGTGAATAGTTACGTTTCTGAGATGGGAAAGCAACTCCTCCAAATAAATGGTGATATATGTGAAGGGACGAGTACACTGGCAGTGATATTTACCCTTTAAAGGAAAATCCAGTGTTCAAATACACTTTTGCAACATATTTGGGCATATAGATGTGCTATATTCATACTCTGTAAAGAGCTGTGCAAAAAAGTAAAATGAACAACGCCTTTCAAATGTTACTCCTAATACTGCAAAAACGAGTTTTCCATTAAACATGTAGAATTATTATTTCCAAGATCATACCCTGCATACAAGGAATAACTTTATTTCATGATTAGCTTTTGAATTTAAATCTGTAAAAAGGTATTTATTTGCATTGCGTAATATTTAAAGATGGCCTATCCAGTATGAGATTGATTGCCTTTGATAATGTACATCCCTCTTCTGTGGTAGGTGCTCCATCGTCTTATGCCAGAAATGGATAGTCAGCATGTTTCAACAGTCAAATAATGTGCAATAAATGAGACTGAAATAAAAAAAATATGCCATATATAGAGTATTGTAAAGCCTGTCCTGAAATCGGTCGATCAATGGGGCATATTAGCAACAACTTGCGAAAATTATTGCGAACCGCGCTTAGCGTGATTTTTCTTATCGCCTCCTATCGCTGGATTTTATCGCAGAGATAACACAGTATTACCAACGTTTATCTCCAAAGCGATAAATAATCCAGCGATAGCGGCGAATCCCATCAATAACGTGAGATTTCCAGCGACAAAATTCCTATCGCTAAGGAAAATCTCGCTAATAGGCAGGTGGGGACGTAGCCATAGAATCCACCTCCCATTGACTATAATGGCTAAATCAGGTTTTTACCAGGTGTTAAATCCTGGCGCTAATCGCAGTTAGCGTGCGTTGTTTTATTGCATCGTGGGTATTGCTAATAGGCGATAGCTGTGTTAGCGACTGCTTTCAGTCTCTTACAGTTTGGGTACGCCCACTTTGCATGTCATTAGCGATAAATATTGCTGACATGCAAAAAGGGCCCCCACACTGGTTGCTATCGCCTGGAAGCTGTCGCTAACTGCTGTTAGCGACAGCTTGGTAATAGGACGATAAAAAAATCGCTGCTTTAGCGGGAAAAAGTTCCGCTAAAGTGGCGATATGGCCCTTGATAATATGCCCCAATATGACTAAACAGTGCGTATTTGTCAGGTACAGAATATTTAAAAACTAAAAGAGAACATTAAAAGGGCTGTAACGCAATTACGTCTGGTCATGTCATTCCAAAAGTATATCTTTATTATGGGTAACCTTTAAAACATGTAAAAACGTGATGATAATTCCAACCCACATAGCTAGGCAACATCATCACAGTCAGTAGGAATGACAAAATAAAGGAAGTACAATTCCATACGGCATTCATGAGAGTAATGCTGGCAGATATTTTGTACAGTTATTTTAAATGTTACATCCACCAGGTGTTTCTGTCCCTTGGAGAGGATCAGAGTTGGGAATTACATAAATTACTAAAGAATGGTTAACATAATACAATTGGAATATTATTTTGGGTGGGTGACAAGCCCCTCAAGAAATAATCACAAATCGTGTCAGGGTGAACCCTAAAAGTCATTAAATTACCCTAAGGTCAATCCCTGATAGCTGTGGCACAGAGCAGACATGCTTAACTTAGGGAAATGTGTAAAGTATGTATGCAGTATCCAAACAGTAATAAAGCCAAAACACCAAGCAATAAAAATCCCAAAATAAATTATAGAATAAAGTAAAATTTGATAAACAAAATGACACAAATACAAAAGAACTCCAATAAGAGGAATTGGAGGAATTAATTTTTTTAAATGTAAGTGGAAATATTGCCATTAAGTGCAAAGCGTCAATTATAACCTATGGCAATGGTAGATCGTGACTTAAGCAAGATTTCAGACCATCCGCGATGGAGCCCGGGTTGGATTCAACAAACAGGTTGATCCCTGTTAGAATTTGCGGTACTGGGTGAGGGGGTGAACCCCTTCTCAAGCAGCAACCACAATCCTTGCCAGGGTGAAGTCACAAGCAAACCCCAAATTAACCTCTGATCAACCCTCTGGCAGTTGGCACAGAGCACTTGAGGTTTAATTCAGAAAGCAAAGTCACAACACAAGAATAGTCTCACATCACTTTAGGCAAATATAGTAAACTTTAGTCAATAAAACAAGACCTACACAACAACAACCAATTAGTAGAATCAGAGATAGGCAATTTTAGGATTTAAGTGAAAATGGAGCCAAAAAGCACAAAGCGCCAACTGTGGTTATCTGGTTGCGTTGGACAAGAACAAGGTCACAAGTTCAGGCCGTCGGCGAATGAGTGTGGGCCGGCTACAGGGACCCACTTAGGTTCGCTGAACAAGAGTACCTTAAATCCTCATTGCAAAGCAATGCAAAGTCCCATGTTGAGGCTGTGTCGCGCAGTAGGGGCGATATGAGGACCTTGTATGGAGATGCGTTGTGATGCAGTGGTTCTGATGCGTTGCATTAGGTGATGAGATGTCCTTGCCTGGTGAAGCAAAGTGGCAGTTCTAATGAGCTTAGTTGGGCAAGTGATAGGCGATACACAGTCATTGCATCGGGGAAGTCCGTGCAGGAGAGACCATACATTGTTTCCAAGAGCGATGCGTCAAGTAGCAGATGCGATTCCCCAGATCTGCAGAAGATACGTCTTGCTGCAGAGGAGATGAGTCAGTTCTGCTGGATTTAGATATGGTCTGGTAGAGCACCTTCAGGTCTACTTACAAGGGTTCAGCATTGGGGTGGAAAAACTTGAGGGACGGGACTCACTGATGGAATAGTCCAGGTGCTGGGTTAAAGGTTGTTGAAAGCCTGTACTCTCCATGAGACTTCTGATCTGGAGATCAGCCAAATAGCCCTTGGTGTCACTCCGAGGTCCTGGGTTTAGAGATGCAGGTCCAGTCCTTCTTACCTAAGCAAGAGGGCAGTAGGTTAGCACAGTGGTGCAGAAGTTCTTCAGGACAGCAGTCTAGCAGAGTGGTAGTGCTTTCAGCAGCACAGCCGTCCTGCTTCCTGGCAGAGAACACAGGTCCAGAAGTGTACTGGAGAGATGTGTCTAAGGTTCTAGTATTTATACCAGGTGCCCACTTTGAAGTGAAGGAAGCTTCAAAACATTCCCACCCCCCTGAGGTGTCAGGCATCCCCCTTCCTTCCTGTCCTGGCACCACCTTTGTTTGGGCCAAAAAAGACCAGTGTCAAACCCTTTGCGGGTGTGCTCAGCCAGGACCTTTGTGATGTGCAAGTCTGGTAGTAACAAAAGAAATAGGAAGAAGCTTGCACTCTTTTTTTAACGGTGGTTAACTATTGTATCCACGTTTCATAGAGTATTGGTGCTATATAGTATCACCTCCTAATCTTGAGGGCAAACTCATGTAAGCACTCCTGTGCAAAAAGGATCGCTTTAGAAAGTTAACTTTCCATTAGTTGCATTTCACTAGAGTTCATTCAACATCATATTCCAATTGTGAAATGCCCATTCATTTGTATAAACTGTATATTTTCATTCTTCATTACAATAAAGTATTGAGCATTGTTTAATTCACAAGGATATCAACAAAATCTCAATGGATTTCGAGACTAGCCCTTCTTCTTGGGATACTCTTAATGATCCTAGAACAGAATGCGCAAAGTGAAGTAATATAGTGGAATATTGCAACAGGGTGACAAAAAGAGATCAGTGTGTCATGCACACAATATATCAAAAAGTTGTCATGAAAAACAGTCAAAAAAGTGCAAAAGTGAAGCAAAAGCAACCGTGTGACCAAGCGTTCTTAAAGCGATATACACAATACTCCAAAACGGAGTAAAAACTGGCTGCGTGATGTCATGCCAGAAAGAATGCAGTTGTACAGCAAAAGAACCGTGTAACCAGGTATGCCAAATTTACTTGAAACAACTTAATTACTTGGTATGTGTTATCATACGATACGAGGTGATGATGGGATGCAATGTGGATGTTTGGAAATAAGCGAAACGTTAGCGGTGTTCATAGATGTGCACAAATTCAGCGGTAGCTGAAGAAATTCACCATCCCTCTCAAGAAGAGAAACAATGGAACGTAAACCGTAGTGAGAACACACAATAGTGCTAAATAACAGGGTAACCGCAAATTAAATAGAATTGCATGTTTAAGCCGCATACCCGTGAAATGCTCAAGTTCGAGCGTGCTCCGTGAAACTGCATTCGCGGTGTGAGTGATGGCCGAAAATAGTGCTCCAGAACTAACTCTTGGTGAAAGCCGGAAGTGAACTGCGCATTTGCAATGTGCACTATAAACAGTTGGTCAGAGGAAAGACACCAATGTAAATCAATGCTTTGTTCACGAAAATGCTGTGCCTTTGTACAATTAAGTTTCAGACAATTACATAAATAAACTCAAATGATAATGTCCCGCTCCCCTGGCCCCGGTCCGGCATGGCTGAGTGCCACTTGCTCCGGAGGGCTGACGGGGTTGCGGGCTCCATCTTTGGTGGGGCAGTGGTGGGTCACGGGTGAGCACAGCAGCCATCGCACTCCCACTCCTTCAAAAGGGACGCCCCATGCGCACGTGCAGCGGACGCTTAAGCCCAGTGGCAGTGGGTTCGCGGACGCTGGCCGTGCTTGGGCTCGCCTCGCATCTTTTAACTGGAAAATTTTTAAAATCACTCTTGTGCTCTGTTTTGTCCCTTACACTCCGCCGCTGCTTGTTTGTTGCCTTCCCGCTCCCCTAACCTCGGTCCGGCACGGCTGAGTGCCGCTTGCTCCGGAGGGCTGAGGGGGTTGCGGGCTCCATCTTTGGTGGGGCAGTGGTGGGTCACGGGTGAGCGCAGCAGCCATAGCGCTCCCACTCCTTCAAAAGGGACGCCCCATGCGCACGCCCAGCGGACGCGCGCAGCGGGCGTGCCGGCGGCGCGCCGGTGGCGGGCCGGGGCTAGGGGCACTCCACTCTGCCCAATTTTTAACCTTTTCGTCTGCCCAGCTTTGATCCTTGCAGGGTTCGTGGTCTTTGGCAGATTCCATCATTGTCAAAATTTCCACCCTCGGCCTCACGCCGACTTCTCCCACTCCCCTCATCTTGGCCCCGGTCCCTCCCCCCTTCATTCCACCAGAGACGTCCCCTTCGTTCTCAGTGACCCCGGCAATTTCCGTGTTCCTTTTGAACACTAGATCTGCGGTCAAGCGTTATCATGAACTCTTTGTTCTGCTAGACACGCACAAACCTGATTTATTGTTTTTCACAGAGACTTGGTTCTGTCCGGATTCGCTCCCAACTCTCTTAGCTACCCTTCCCTCCCCTTACTATGCCATACGCGCCGACCGTCCGGTCGGCAAGGCTGGCGGCGGCGTTGCTCTCATTGCCTGTGCTGACCTTCATTTCCAGATACTATCAGCCCCTCCCATTGCGACGGTTGACTATTTAGTCGTCCGTTCTGCCTCCTTTTCGCCTCCTCTCACCTGTTTGCTTATGTATCGTCCCCCTCAACCTACCCCGCACTTCCTCCCCGCCACCCAGGACCCGCTAGCCACTCTGGCAGTGAACAATTCCTCCATCCTGGTGCTTGGCGATTCTAATTTCTGGCCCTCCGACCCGGCTGAGGATCTCTCATCTAAAGAATTCTCTGACTATCTCCGCTCTCTTAATTTTGTGTCCCATGTTCATACCCCCACTCACATTCATGGCCACATTTTAGACCAGGTTTAGTCGCTCAACTGTCCTGTCTCCTCCCCTGTGGTTTTCCCATGTGTCTGGTCTGACCATTTCTTAATTTCTTTTTCTTTGCACCCCAGCCCTGTCAAGAAACCTCCCCTTCCCAGGAATATTTGGGCCCGTAATTGGAATCATGTGGACATGACATCTCTCTGTTCCTCCCTTTCCGTCTCTTGCCCCAACCTTCAAAATCGCCCCTTCCATTCTCAAGTGGACTCCTTAAACAATTGGCTCAGTAGAGGTTACGATCAGGTGGCTCCTCTCAGGCGAGTTACTGCCAGGTGCAACTTTGACGCCAATAGGTGGTTCAACGCCGCACTTAAGGAGGAAATGCTGACTCTCCAGCAAGCGGAACATGCCTGGCGACGTGCCTATTGCCCCATTCTTAAAATCCAATACACCTCACTCCTGAACCAATATAAGAAGTCCATTCTCCTTGCTAAAACCGAGTACTTCTCTTCTAAAATTCTGCTCGCCGAAAACCAGCCGAGAGAAATCTTCTCCATTGTGCAGGACTTGGCGTTTTCGGATAGAGTTACCCTTAAACCCTCCCCATCTCAGACCCTTTGCGATTCACTCAACAGTTATTTTTTAGAGAAAATTATAGCTATCAAATCCAATGTTCCCCCTCCCTCTCCCTCCTTTTCGGATCCACAGCCCTCTTCCCCCAGAATGCTCCTTGACCATTTCCCCCCTCTGACCAAAGAATCTTTTTTGTCCCTTCTCTCAACGGTAAAGTCAGGCTCCCCTTCCGACATCTGCCCTGCACATATTCTAAAACAAATCTATCTGGCCTGTCCCTCTCCTCCGCTCACTTTTCTTAACAATTCCCTCGCCCATGGCATTGTCCCTCAGTTTCACAAATCTGCGATAATCATTCCCATTTTTAAAAATCCCGGCGCAGATCCATCCTCACTTGCAAATTATCGTCCCATCTCTCTCCTCCCCTTCCCAGGCAAAATACTGGAACGTCATATCACCCGAACACTCAGCGTCTTTGTGGAGGAGAATGGCTGTTTAGCCTCCCGCCAGGCTGGTTTTCGCCCGGCACACTCCACGGAGTCCGTAGTCCTCTCTGTGATGGACAACCTCAGAGAGGACATGGACACCAACCAACCCCAAGCTCTGGTTCTCCTGGATTTGTCCGCCGCCTTCGACACGGTGGACCATTCCATCCTTCTCTCCCGTGTCGAGGCGGTTGGCATCAGGGGGACCACCTTGGTTTGGCTGGCATCCTTTCTGAGGGATCGCACAAAGGCCGTCCACCTGGCTAACGTTTCTGCACCCTCTCAAAAGGTCCACTGCGGAGTCCCACAAGGATCTTCATTGTCCCCTCTGCTGTTTAATTTGTACATCTCCCCCCTTATTTTGGCACTTCAGCAGATGGATGTTACTATCTACAACTACACTGATGACCTCCAACTTGTCTTCAATCTATCCTCTTCTCCAGAATCCACTCACAATTTTCACTCTGTTATGCTCTTCATCAGGGACTGGATGAGCTTTAACCATCTGAAACTTAACCCTGACAAAACCGAGTTGGTCTTGACGGGTGGCTCCTCCAGTCCCTGGAATTCCCTGTTTTGGCCTCCTTCCCTGGGTTCCTCTCCCACTCCCTCCTCTTCGGTCGAAACTTTAGGGATAAAACTTAATGCCCACCTCACCCTGCACTCTCAGATTAGTTCAGTTGTTTCCTCGTGTTTTCTCACTCTCCGCACTATCCGAAAGGTGTCACGTTTTTTCTCCTTTTGTGCACTCAAACTTATTTTGTCTGCAATGGTGATCTCCCATTTAGACTACGGCAATGTCTTGTATACCGGTGCCCCCGCATACAACTTCGGAGACTTCAACTGGTGCAGAACCAGGCAGCCCGACTTGTTTACAACCTTTCCAAGTCTCATCATGTCACCCCGCTGCTCCAAGCTCTGCATTGGTTGCCTATCAGGGAATGTGCCCTGTTTAAGATGGGCTGCATCACCTTCCAGGCCACAGCGGGGACAGCCCCCGGCTTTATTTCTTCTGAAATTAAGGTCTACTGTCCTAGTAGAGAGTTGCGCTCTTCTTCTCAATCCCTTTTGGTTGTCCCTCGTTTCAAGAAGAAGAGGTCAGGAGGCGTTAAATTTTCTACGCTAGCGCCCACTTTCTGGAATACCCTCCCCCCACTCCTCAGGTCCTCCCCCCACTACTTGGAATTTCGTAAAGCCTTGAAAACATTTCTCTTTGCCCAAGCCTTCCCACACTAGTAGTTCGTCCCTCTCACTGCTGTATGGTTTGCATCCCTAGCGCCAAGAAACCGCTCGGTGAACGTGCGCTTTATAAATATTTTAATTTCAATTTCAATGTGCCAGAAGACAAATAAGAAAATTAAAAAAAATTGCAGATGGTGAGGTTCCATAAAACGTAATAAGAATAACAATGAGGAGGTAGGGGAGCGTCTGAGCGCTCAAACAAGTCAGGAAGAATACAAACATACATTCAAAATGAACGAGTCACATACTCAATAGAGCACATGACAGTGCAGTTGTATGTGGAAGTCGATACTTCGTTATAAAAGAGAATTAATCAACATAATACGTTCACAGTGCAAATTAGCAGATTATAGATGACAACTGAATTCTAAACGATCATTTAGCCCCTTGGGAGTTAGTGAGTTAAATTTGTGGATCCAATACAGTTCATGTTGTAGCAAAACATTTTTGTTGTCTCTACCTTCTTTTATTTCAACTCGTTCAAAAATCAGGTATAGTAATTGGCTGATGGTGTGATTTTTTTCAGAGTTATGTGTGGCATACGGTTCAAAAAAATTGGAAGAGCAGGCATGATCACTTCTGTAAGGGGACATAAGCCTGAGCGAAGGGGCAGAGGGGAGTGGGGAGCAAGACAACCCAACGATTAACTAAGCATAGAAATTGTTCAATTAGATCGTACACATAGAATTATCTTAATCTGATTCAGTGTAGTTGCTCTCAGATAAAGGTCAGGCGGGGCATTGGATTAGAACTTCTTTTGTTCTATCGTATCGTTCGTAAGCGGTCGAGGAAGAGGGCTTTGAGTAATGCCTTGAATTTAGGAAACGAGGGGGTTGTTCTGATGTGGGGGGCATGGAGTTCCAGATTTTTGGTGCGTTTCCAGCAAATGTAAATGTAAATGTAGTTGATTTATATAGCGCTGTATCACCAACCGGTTTCTAAGCGCTTGCTTAGGGAACCCGTCCTGGTATTCCGCTGTTAGATAACCCATTACTGGGCATCCCCAAGGTGAAAGCCAGGCATCCCGATCCGAGGGGCCATAGTGGAGAT
The DNA here is from genome assembly GCF_964263255.1 of Lissotriton vulgaris. Classification (NCBI taxonomy): domain Eukaryota; kingdom Metazoa; phylum Chordata; class Amphibia; order Caudata; family Salamandridae; genus Lissotriton; species Lissotriton vulgaris. Next base: position 94,852 of record NW_028250382.1, read on the forward strand.
TAAGCAAGCTATTGCCCAGAGTTGCAGAGTGGGACTCCATGATTGGAACAGGCACCGAGGCGAGAATTGTCAGGTCCGGGGAAATTGAGCCCAAGACCCACCGAGGCGGGGAATTGAACCCTGGTCCGGGCCAGACCTCTGCATCAGGGTCTGCCGCTCGAACCACTTGAGCCACACTTCTCCAAATGATTTGGTTGCGAATTTTTGTATGCGAGTTTTTAGAGGGATGAGTAAAAGAGAGTTGGAGCTCCTGAGGTTTCTGGACTTGCCGGCCCTTTTGAGTTGGTCAGCCAGGTTTTCCGGTTTGCCTGTGTGAAGGGCTTTGTGAGTGAGGCATGCTTTTCTATAGCTGGCTTGCAACTCGACTGGGAGCCATTTAAGATCTCTAAGAGTTCCAGTAACCATTCTGGCAGCTGCATTAAAGGTTGTCTTCAGGGGGGCGAGGTGGGATTTTGCTGTCGCTGTCAGGGCAGCAATCCCGTAGTCTATTCTGGAGAGTCCCAGTGCTTGGGTGGTTTGTTGAAGGTCCTTGAGTAGGAGGAAGGGTTTTATTTTGTATAATAGTTTCAGGTTGAGAAAGGCATTTTTGGCGGGTCTGGTGGTATGTTTCTTCATGTCCAGTTTCGGGTCGAGGTTGATCCCCAGAGATTTTACTGACCTCGCTAAGGTGAGGTTGCCATTGAGTGTGTCAATGGCTTTGAGCCATTCTTCAATTTGGGGGTTTTCATCTTTATTGGAGATGAGGAGTATTTCCGTTTTCTCTTGATTAAGTTTCAGGTGATGACTTGTGAGCCAGTTTTGGACCTCCTTCAGCGTGGTATTAAGTCTTTGGATGTCGTAGATTGAAGTGGTTTCCAGATAGAGCTGCATGTCGTCAGCATATAAATTAAAAGGGATGTTGGATTTCCTGAGTAGAGAGGTGAGGGGTTCGATGTAAATGTTGAAAAGCTAAGGGTAGAGCACTGACCCTTGAGGAACACCCCTGGTGAGAGGGTGGAGGTCAGATTAAAAGTTTTACATTTTTATTCTTTTTGAACGGTTGTGGAGAAAGGAATAGAACCAATTGAGGACCGTCTCCTGAAGACTGGCCCTTTCTCGTAAAACCTTGATGAGCAAATTGTGGTCAACTGTATCGAATGCGGCCGATAAGTCTAGGAGGATAAGGAGGAAGCATTGATCCGAGTCAAGTGACTTGAGTAGATCATCAATGACATTGAGGATTGCAGATTCGGTACTGCAGCCTTTTCTAAAGCCCGCATGATGGAGGTCTAGGAGATTGATGTTATCCAGGTTTTGGGTTAATTGAGGGAGTACACATCTTTCTAGGATCTTAGACAATAGAGGTAGGTTCGATACAGGTCTGAAGTTGTTCAGTTCCTCAGTATCTAGCCCTGTTTTTTTTAGCAGTGGTGTGACTTGACCTACTTTGAGGCATTCGGGAATGGTTCCAGAGCTCAATGAGCTGTTAGTGATCCTGCACAAAAACAGGGTTAGGACGTGCTTCAGGTCTTTGGCCAGGTGAGGGGGAAGTTGATCCAGGGTGTGTGATGATGGTTTAGCTTTAGAGATTAGTTTGACTATCTCTGCTTCTTGGATGGGGATGAAGGTGGACCAAGGTTTTGGGGGGTTCGGGCGGTGCTGACAAGAAATTCGGTTGATTCTCTCTGGAGGGGGTGGGGTTTGAGCCAAGTGAGAGATAAATCCTAGCGATTTTGTCGTTGACAAAGATGGCAAGTTTGTTGCAACGTTCTTTGAATGCCTGTGTTGCGGAGGGTATTGGTTTAGAGGTTTGGTTCCTGATGATGTTGAAGAGCTCCTTGGGATGGTTTGTTGCAGTTTCAAGCGCAGAGCAGAAGAAAGCGGTCTTTGTGGTCTTGATGTGCTTTTTGTACATCCACAGTTATGGCACAGGATTGCTCCAGTATAGACATGATCTGAAGGGTTCTTCTTTTTTGGTAAAAGTTGTTGTAGATTTTTCGTGCGTTGATAGGCGAAGATAGGAAACTGAACGAATATGCCTTTGAAATCCATTTCTGCCTGTAACAGAGGCCAATATTTTCGGATGGTTTGTTTGATTTTAAAACTCCTAGTTGAGTATTTAGACACAAATACCATTCTTTCATCAGTTTTCACTGTGGAATGTTTGGGTTTAAGCAATTCAACCCTGTCTTTTTGTTTGGCTCTTTCGTCAGCTTGTTGTAAAATTTCTTCGGGATATTCTCTATGTTTAAATTTTAACATTATTTTTCCTTGTTCTCATTGTATAATTCCTCAGATGATGAAATTAGTCTGCACAAAGTAGTTGCGAATATGGGAGGTGTTTTTTTCAAACTCATTTGGAGAAAGCTAGAAAAGTCTCTGTTGTCTTGGTGAACACCGACGTCACTAATTTGTGTTCTTGTATCTGGATGTCGACATCTAGGAAGGGAACTCTTTTCCTATACAAGGTGTGAGTAAACTGGATATGTTCATCTATGATGTTGATCTCACTGATGGTCTGGAGTAAGTCTGTTTCTGTTCCTTTCCAGATTAAAAATATGTCATTTATGTACCTGTACTGGTGATCAAATTCTCTTTCCAGATAATTTTAGAGAAAATATGATCGAGCTCGAACCGGTGCATAATAATATTAGCATACACAGGAGCTGCACAATTGCACATTGATGTACCAGACAGTTGAGTGTAAAACTGGTTCTGCTAGGTAAAATAGCTGTGATATAGAGTAGAATGCATACATTCTACTATAAATATTTTCAGGTCTTCACTTCTCACTTTCAAGAAGAAAGGATTCCATTGCCTGTAGGCCCAAATCATTTGGATAGAGGTATACAAGGATTTCATATAGATGGTGCACAAGATGGGTACGGTATCCTCACTCAACACAATCTCTCCAAGTATAACTAAAAAGTCAGTGGTGTCTTGCAAATATATTGACATCTTTTGGACACTGGATTATAGATGTCAGTCAATGTATTTCCCGATCGGTTCACGTATTGAATTTCGAGTACTCGCGATCGGTCCAAATGGAGGTTTTTCTAATTTCTTGTGAATTTTCGGGATTATAAATAGGTAAGGTGTACTTGAGTTTTGTTTGATTAAGAATTTCTTGTCCGGTTTGTTTATTGTTCTCATGTTAAATGCTTTGTCAATGATGATTAACAACACTCTGGCGAATTCTTGGGTAGGGTTCAAATTCAACTCCATGTCGAAGTTTTTTGTCAGGAACATATGTTTGTACACTTTCCAGGTAAAAATGTGTATCAAGAACTAACAAATGCTCCGCCTTTGTCTGCTTTACAGCACATGATCTTCTCATTATTGGCCAGGCATGATATAGTGTGCCGCTCTCTGAGTGTCAAGTTGGGTCTTCTTGTCACATTAGTTTTGAACTTATCTCGTAATTCTTTTTGTACAACTGTCTCAAAGAAATCAAGAACGTTATGGCTCACTGGTGCCTGAAAGGTACTCTTCGGTTTCAAATCCAATAATGTTCCTTTGTTCCTTTCTCTTCTGCTGCTTTAGATACAATTATATTCCTGAAAAAGTGTTTGAGACGTAAAGTTCTCACAAATTTGAACAAGCAAATCTGGGTTTCTAATTCATTAGACTCATAAGTGGTGAAGTAGGACGGGCCTTTTTGTAGAGTTTCAGTTTGAAATATAGATAGTTCAGTTTGAGAAATGTTTATTACTAAACGCTCTGGCTTCTGGTGGATTTGGCTATTGGCAAATCTGTTTTGGTAAAACTTTGCCCTCCTGGTTGGAAGAGTGTGCCTCGGCCTCTCCCTAAAAAAGGAACCGTAATTGTGTTTACTGTGTTCGAGGTTGAAGGTCTATTGTCTCTCTCAAGATTGGTGTTTCTGGGTGGTGGACCTCTTGGCTGTGTTCTTAGTTGGTATTCATTCGACAAGGCTGTTTCTTCTGTTGATCGGTTGCCGAACAGTCGTTGTTGTCTCCGCGAGGTGTACACCTCAGCCCAGCTGCTATTACTACGCATGATTTTAGTGCGCATGCTTTTACTTCGCAAATATATGCAAATACATTAAACTGCTTTTACTTCACAGTTAATTATTACGAATACCATTACAAAGCGTTATTGATAATTTAAAACAAAAAATGAATAGTAATAGTAACCTATTCCCTGGCACACACCCTAAATCCTAAAAATACCCCCTACACCCCCAACCTCTATCTCACCTTGTCCCCTAAAAATATCCCAGCATCCCAAAGCCTAAAAGCACCCATAACCCCAAAAATACTCCAGCACCCCAAAACCTTAAACACAACCTGAACCATAAATATATCCCCTACATCCCAAAACCCTGATCCACCCTTACCCATAAAAATACCACTGTACCCCAAAACCTAAATGCACCCTGAACCCCAAAAATACCACAGCACCCCAAAACCCTGAACCCCAAAAAGACCCCAGCACTCCAAAACCTTAAATGCACCCTAAAAATACCCCAACCCCACAAACCCTAACCCACCTTTACCCCAAAAATACCCCATAAAATACCCCTGTACCCCAACACCTAAATGCACCTTGAACCCCAAAAATACCCCAGCAGCCTAAAACCTTAAATGCACACTGAACCCTCAAAATACCCCATGTACCCCAAAACCCTAACCCACCCTGACCCCTAAAACTACCCCAGTACCGCAAAACCTAAACACACCCTGTACCCTAAAATGACCCCTTAAACCCCTAACCCACCCTGACCCCTAAAATTACCCCAGCACCTCAAAACCTAAACACAACTTAATTTGCATAGTGACTCCATTATGTTTAGTTAGTGCATGTTAAGTAATGGAACATGTGTAATACATGCATGTTAAGTAAATGCATGCTACGTAATGGCATCTGTAAACTAAAATATGTGTAGTAATGGTAATACGAAGTAATGACCGCGTAATAAAGGCAGAATACCATCCTCAGGCCTCTAGGTATCCTTTGGACTTAATGATAACGTATCAGTGAACTGGCATGAAGTCGCTGATTAATTTCTCTTTTGGCTGCAAATAATAATTGTTTGATGTTTGATTGTATAGATCCTGGGCTTGAAGAGACGCATTCTGGTTCTTGGATCAATGAGTAAATGTGGTTTGTGTCTTCTGATGTGAAGCTGAATGGATCGACTTTGTTTCCAGTGATGTTTGCAATAACTACATAAGACATTCTTCGGCTGGGTACGGACCGTTGGGATCAGTAGAGGTAAAGAACAAAAGAAATAGGAAGACGGTTGTACTCCTTTTTCAACGGAAGTTAACTATTGTATCCACGTTTCAGAGTATGGGTGCTATAAAATATCACCTCCTGATCTTGAGGTGTAACGGTTAAATGAGGGAATGAGTCCTTCACCACTGGAAGGGCAAACTCATGTAAACACTCCTGTGCGAAAAGAATCGCTTTAGAAAGTTAACTCTCCTTTAGTTGTATTTCACCAGAGTTTATTCAATATCATATTCAAATAGTGAAATGTCCATTCATTTGTATAAACTGTATATTTTCATTCTTCATTACAATAAAGTATTGAGCATTGTTGATTTCACAAGGATATCAACAAAATCCCCAATCCATTTCGGGACTAGGCCTTCTTCAGTGGGTTTTCCCTGTAAAATAAATTGGATACTCTTGATGATCCTAGAACGGAATGCGCAAACTGAAGTTATATAGTGGAATATTGCAACATTGTGACAAAAAAGTGATCAGTCTGTCATGTGTGACCAAGCATGCTTAAAGCAATATACACAATACTCCAAAACGGAATAGAAAGTGGGTACGTGATGTCATGTCAGAAAGATGCAGTTGTACAGTGAAAGCACTGTGGGCCCGATTCACAGAAATAACTTAAGACAAAATCCTAAACTTACTACAATTTTGGTATTCACAGAAGGCACTTACTCATTTTGGTATTCACAGAAGGCACTTACTCATTTCGGTATTCACAGAAGTTAGGGGTCCTAACTTTAGGACTCCTAAAGGCCTTCAGTGAATACCGGAAGTCTTCAAATTAGGATTTTTTGCAATTTAGTAGTAGTAAAGTTAGGACTCCTAACTTTAGGACTCCTAAATGCCTTCTTTGAATACCGAAAGTCTTAAAATTAGGATTTTTCACAATTTAGTAGTAGTGAAGTTAGGACTCCTAACTTTAGGACTCCAAAATGCCTTCTGTGAATACCAAAAGTCCTAAAATTAGGATTTTTCTCAGTTTAGCAGTATTAAAGTCAGGACTCCTATCTTTAGGACTCCTAAATGCCTTCTGTGAGTACCGAAAGTCTTAAAATTAGGATTTTTCGCAAATTAGTCGTAGTAAAGTTAGGACTCCTAACTTTAGGACTCCTAAATGCCTTCTTTGAATACCGAAAGTCCTAAAATTAGGATTTTTCTCAGTTTCCTAATTTTAAGACTTTTGGTATTCACAGAAGCATTTAGGAGTCCTAAAGTTAGGAGTCCTAACTTTACTACTACTAAATTGAGAAAAATCCTAATTTTAAGACTTTCGGTATTCACAGAAGGCATTTAGTAGTCCTAAAGTTAGGAGTCCTAACTTTACTACTACTAAATTGCGAAAAATCCTAATTTCAAGACTTTCGGTATTCACAGAAGGCATTTAGGAGTCCTAAAGTTAGGACTCTTAACTTCTGTGAATACCGAAATGAGTAAGTGCCTTCTGTGAATACCAAAATGAGTAAGTGCCTTCTGTGAATACCAAAATGGTAGTAAGTTTAGGATTTTGTCTTAAGTTAGTTCGGTAAATCGGGCCCTGTGTAACCAGGCGTGCTCTGAGCAGAATTTGATCAACTACTACGGGTAGATAGGCGACATATTTTTTATCTGGAAATGAACAGAAACAGACTTACTCCAGCCCATCAAGAAGATCAACATCATAGATGAACGTATCTAGTTTACTCACACCTTGGATAGGAAACAAATTCCCTTCTTAGATGTGGACATTCAGATACAAGATCACAAATTAGTGACGTCAGTGTTCAACAAGCCAACTGACCGGAATAATTTTTTACACTTTTCTAACTTTTACCAAATTAGTTTGAAAAAACACCTCCCATATTCGCAACTACTTCGGGCAAGACAAATTTCATCATCTGAGGAATTATACCATGAGAACAAAGAAAAATTATGTTAAAATTCAACCATAGAGAATGTCCCAAAGAAATTTTATGACAAGCTGACGAAAGAGCCAAACAAAAAGACAGTGTTGAATTGCTTAAACCAAAGATTCCACAGTGAAAAGTGATGAAAGAATGGTATTTGGGTCTAAATACTCAACTAGGAGTTTTAAAATCAAACAAACCATCTGAAAATATTGGCCTCTGTTACAGGCAGAAATGGATTTCAAAGGCATATTCGATTAGTTTCCTATCTCCGCCTATCAACGCACGAAAAATCTACAGTAACTTTTACAAAAAAAGAAGAACCCTTCAGATCATGTCTATACTAGAACAATCCCGTGGGATGTTACAACAATATAATAAGGGGCACCACCTTGATGCATCCCACCCAAGGGAATCCTATCAAGCTGCAAGTGACAGCAACCTGCGATACAAGTAACGTTGTGTATCTGTTGAAATGCCCATGCGGGCTATCCTACGTAGGGAAGACAGAATGTAAAATTAAAACTCGTCTTGTTGAACACAAAAGCAACATACGTTTGCAGAATCCAAAGTCAACATCCACATTGCATTCCATGATCACCCCGTATTGTATGATAATGCGTACCAAATAGTTTAGTTGTTTAGAGTAATTTTGGCATACTGCTCCAAGCACGCCAGGTTACATGGTTCTTTTGCAGTACAACTGCATTCTTTCTGGCATGACATAACACAACCAGTTTCTATTCCTTTCGGAGTATTGTGTACAGTGCTTTAAGCACGCTTGGTCACATGCTTCCTTTTGCTTCACGTTTGCACTTTTTTGACTGTTTTTCACGATTACTTTTTTGATTTATCGTGTGCATGACATACTAATCACTTTTTGTCACACTGTTGCAATATTCCACTATATGTATTCACTTTGAGCATTCTGTTCTAGGATCATTAAGAGTATCCCATTTTTACAGGGAGAGTCCCCTGAAGAAGGGCTAGTCCCGAAATCCATCAAGGATTTTGTTGATATCCTTGTGAATTAAACAAAGCTCAATACTTTATTGTAATGAAGAATAAAAATATACAGTTTATACAAATGAATGGACATTTAACTATTGGAATATGATGTTGCATAAACTCTGGTGAAATACAACTAATGGAGAGGTATTTTTCTAAAGTGATTATTTTCGCACATGAGTGCTTACATGAGTTTGCCCTTCCAGTGGTGAAGGACTCATTCCCTCAAGTGTGGTAGGACACAGTTCCTTCCCCTCATCAACTTAGAGTTGCTCATCCTGCCAACACCTAGCTTCCCTTTATCTCACTGCCTGGGAGCAATACACAAAGAACAACTGCCAGCTACACCTAGTCATGTGATCCAGGATCAGACTGCAGGCACCAAATGGTTAGTACAAGAAAAGGCCAAATTTCTAAAAGTGGCAATTTCAGAATTGTGACTGAAAATCTAACTTTACCATGAAAGAGGACTTTTATTCACAATTCCATAGACACCGAAACGTGACCTGTCCAGCTGCTCCCAATTGGAAGTTATCACTTTTTACATGCAATATGGTAACCCACTATTATCCTATGGGAGAGGTAGACCTTGCAGTAGTGAAAAACAAATTTAGGGGCTTTCACTATCATGAAATGCACAACTTAAGAGTACATCTTTACGATTTTAAACACACTGCACCCGTCCCTCCTGGCTGCTCAGGCTTTAACCTGGTTGACTTACATGCATGAAAAAGGAAGGTTTGGGCCTGACAAAAATTTCTTTTGCCAGGTCAAAATGACAATTTAAAACTGCACACAGACTGCAAGGGCAGGTCTGGGACCAGTTTAAAGGGCTACTTGAGTGGGTGGCGCAATCAGTACTGCATGTCCAATAGTAACATTTAATATACAGGCCCTGTGCACATGTAGTATCACTTTACTAGGATGTACAAGTCCATTAAAAAGGCTAATTGGGTATAAGTATATTGTGCAGAGTCTAGAGCCAGCAAAAATTAAGGCAGCAAAAACAGGAGGGTTGATGGCAAAAAAGTAGCGGAGAGACAGGCCAAGGATGCCAGGTCTAACACTCCAGCTGAATTCTGAAAGTTACAAAGTTCAAACATTCCCACTTCAAAAAGGCACTTTGTCACTTTTTGAGTTGAAATTCCTCTCCTCTAAACTGTAGCCATTGCCGTGGAATCACACATTGGGTACTTGAAGTAGGTTGGTGCACTGATGCTCTGGAGATTTTTTCTACTTTTGGTCAATAAACCTTCTAAGTCACAACGCAAAAAGGGATTTTGCTGTTCTTTCAGCCATGCAGAGATCTCTGTACAGGACTAAGCTGAAATGGAGCCTGATACAGTGGAACTGCTTTTCAGATATCTTAAACAGTGGGTCCCGTCGAAGCTCTGGAGCAAAAGTTTTTCAAAGTTTTTTAACTTTCTTTGGGTGCCCAAAGAACCACAGGGGTACACTTGTAAGGCCCCTAAGACCTCAGGAGGGGGTACTTAGAGTATCAGGTAGAGACAAATAGGAAACTCCAGTCCAAGTACAGTTGCCACTGGACAGGTGTGAACTTTTAGGAAAAAAGCCTCATGAAGCTTGTTTAGTCTCTCAAGTCACATAGGTGGTCAGCCAACTTACCCCTGAAGTCCACTTCATACAGAGGGGAGAAGTTCCAGTCCTCAGGTCCAGAAAGTGTTCTTCGGAGGGGGTCTTGGGGTGCCACATTCATGGTTAGCACCATCTGGTGGAAGGTTGGAACTCCTGAGCCCTCCTGAACTAATGGGGTAAAAGTTCATTGGGGAAAACCTCGCCACTGTAGATAGGGGGGGTGAGACATCCACTGATGTTTGGCCAATGTCCTGCATCTGTCAAACTCAAAATAATGCACTGAGATTTTCATCCTTCTAAAGCTGGTAAGAATCATTAATTTAGGGTGATACTAATAAGAACCACTATTGGTGTTTAGAAAATGGTAAGTAGGGCATTATAATAACATTGAAGCAATTTTATTAAATGGCACATTATCATAATAATTTTAATTATATCAAGTACAAAAATACAAAAGAGTGTAAGGTCATCAAATCCGCTGGTACTGGTGGATTCCAGCCTGCACTGAAAACATGCTTGTGGACCAGGTTTCTAGCGGGATTCAGGCACGGACTTCAGGTCTGGCACCAATAAAAGCTATATAAAGAAGAAATGAAGTGACAGATCTATCCTCATATACTCACTCTTCTATATTCATAATTACGTTAGCATATGTCTACTTTGCAGAACAAAGCTAGAGCAAGGTGACTGTAAGGCAAGAGGGTCAGCGTTATCCCTTCCCCCTCCTCTAAGTAAAGCTGCAACTGTGACACAGCTACAAAACGACTTCAAGTGAAGAAATTATATTTTATGTAAACTATGTCCCTCCTCCTAAATTGGATTAACTCAGTGCCCAACTTCTTCACAATTCCTATTCATGTTAATAAGAATTATCTCAATATATTTCTTTGTTCTTCCTTCATTCATTTCTCATCATGATCAAAGTAATAATCTATTTCAAACAGTTGATATTAAAAAATAAAGCAATGACAATTTTAAAATTAAAACATGTTGACTACATAGTCCACCATCATACTCCACATAATCAAAATCCTCCTCAATGACCAAATTGTCCTTTATCCCTACACCACGTTTTACTCTAGAGCTGGCACAAGGGGGGAGTTTAGGAGGAATATGCTCATACCCCATATGATTTCCAGGGCCCCTGTCTCCTTCAGTAACATTTATTTATAGATTTCTAAGTGTAAACAGGCCTACTGCCTTAATTATTATTTAGGCAGATTGTGAGTCCTGCCGGCTAGATGCTTTTTTTCATTTTCCCTGAAGTTCATTTTCTAATACTCATAAACTGATGCTATTTATTACACTTGGCCATAGTGGAAGATACGTCTAGAGAGCTTCATGTTAACTTTTGGCCCCAGGTCTAGCACTATCTTCTGACAGGACTGCTTATTCCAACTGATGATACTAAAAATGGTGTAAATGTAACGTTAGGTAGGACTTATACAATGAGATAGCTCAAAAATAAGGTGTGTAACGTCAATGTCCTAAATCGGCTTTAGCTTGTGCCTTAGCACTTTCCAAAACTCGCAAAAAAAGGCATGTGATATTGGGTAGACAGAATCTCAAGCACAAAAAAAATCTAATTTAGAGGTCTGCAGACAGGGTACTCTTTAGCAATGTAGTACTGTATTTAGAATGCCGGTGTCTATAAAGCTCTTATAGTGCATTGGACAAAATATCTGTCACATTTTTGTTGGTGTACCCTGTCTGTCTAACTCAAAATAAGGCCCTACGTGTCAAGTCAAGATAACATCTGCTATTTAAAACCATTAAATATCATACAAAATTATTTATTTTGAATGGGCTGAAAAGCCTGCTTAAACCATGCTTAAAACATGCTAAGTAAGACTTTCTTTTTTGAGAATTGTGTAGCCTTTACAAAGGACTTCTGAAACTTAAAGATTTCATTTTTCACAGCATAAAGAATAAAACTTACTGGACACACTTTTTTGTGATAAAGCTAGATATTGTCCAAACTTTGACATAGATTTAAAATGATAAACCAGACACTTGAAAGCATATTTGATGATGGATCTTTTAAAATGGAAGGTGGATTTGTTCAAACCGAAGTCCAAAGGGCTATAGGTAACCATGTCTTCTTATCCTCTTTATATACAATTCCATCTTCTTGATCGAAACTGGAAGGGATCATCCATTACCATGAAGTCTTTTTCACGCATGCCTTTACCAAGAGTAAGTTTATGAAGAAGATGCCTTTATATACATATTGTTTGTAAATAATAAATAAATACCAATAATTTGCATAGGGAGGTAATTTTAGGGTATGGAGTGGGTATTAGTAAAGGGAGGAAATGGTTCTTTTGCACATCATGCTAACATAGAGGCCTATTAGGATGTGCACCCCCCTGGAGTCCCAGGCGGCCCACAACGGGCCCCCGCGAGGAGTCTCCACATGCCTTTGCCGCCACAGAAAGGCATTCTCCAAAGCCCATCCTAATATGGCTGGCAGTGTCTGATGACACCGCCACCATAGTAGACCTTTTCCGAGGTGGAAAAGCGCCGGACCGTCTTTCCATCCGCCGCGGGCCCCCAGCCATCCTAATGTGGCGGGGGGTCATTTCTGTGCGGATGGCAGGCAGATTGCCCCCACCAGGCCGGCGGTGGCTACCGCCAGCTTGGTGGGGGCAATCCGCCCGCCATCCTAATGGGCCCCTTAGTATGGTCCCAGCCATATGCAAATTAGTGTTGTCCCTGCTCCACTGAGAACAGTCCAGCCCAAACAGATAGGCCAGTTTCTTCCTGAAACTGAACACGGTACCCAGGAACGGTTTCGTTCTGATTGGGCTTCATCATCCAGCTCCAGGAAGACAACAAGCTTCACAGGCCCCCCACTCCCTGCAACTACCCAGCTGAACTGATGCAACTAGACCTGCCTAGACCTGCAACTCGACATACCTGAGCCCTGCTGGCCTCTCCTGGAGTGAGTCCTGATTCTCAAGAAGTGACTCAGCAGGTCCCAAACCCATGGCTGGCATCACAGTGTACTCCTTCTAAGGAAAGAGTGAAAAGCTTGAAGTTTGGGCTACTAATGACCGCAAAAGGGCCCGTTTGTGCCAAAGCTGTGAAACCTGCAACAACCGCCAATGCGAAATTCTGATGAAACCTGCTGTTTGCGTCAACAATGACAGTAACAACAGTCTCCAATGACCACCAACACGAAGCTACATCAACAAATCTCTGCAATACTTGACCAGTTATTCAACACTGCAGTGATGACCATCCACAATGCCTGACATGCCCTTCGCGCTGCATCGACGACCATCTACGACGCTCAGCCTCCTTTTGTAGACTCTTTTACCGCAATCTGATCTCTTCTTGCAGGGCTAAGAAGGTAGCTTTTTATTGGGACTAACCTCGTCCCTGTATCTGACCAATATCCAATCGTGGTTGACCTGAACTTGTGACTTTCTCCCGGTCTAGCAGGACCAGATGACAGCAAGTGGCTCTTTGTGACTTTAGGTGTTGTTTTACCTAAAAAAAAAAAAAAAAGAACATCTGTGGTTACTGATTGGATTTTTGCTATTCCGGTACCATTTCATTTATTAATCTTTTATTCATTTTTCGAATTTGGTTTGGGATTGTTCTTGTGCTTTTGTTTCACTGTATTACTGTTTGTGCGTTGCATAAGTTTGACTGACTGCTTTGTGGCAAGCTTCCTGAGGTCTAAGCACTTTTGTTGTTCACCGTGGCAAAGATTGTGGTTGTTGCCTGAGCAGGGCAACCACCCCCTTCAATCAATAATCCAATTTCTTACACATCCCATCTGATTGGTATGTTTCTATTTCACTGTATTTCGGCTGCCACTTTGTTACTTCTTGTTTTAGATCAGTTGGATAAGGTTTAGGAAAGCTATTGTATTTGTGAATAAATGTGAAAAGCATGTGCGTGGGAACATTCACAACGCTTTCCAGATTTCTAGACAATTTAAAATCTACCAAAACAGAAAGCAACTATGCTTGCTTGATCTTTTGAAATCTATTTTATCGCCATATAGATGAACCTCCTTGCTGAATGGTATAAAAGCCCCCGAGTCAAAGACAATCAAGCAATCAATCAGGGGTTTATATAGCTCGCTACTCACCCGCGAGGATCTCAAGGCGCGTTAACAAAACACAACCTTTTGGGATCTTCTAATTGTTAGAACGCACCCTCCTTGCATGTTCTAATTTTTCATATGCAAACGGGTTTACGTTCCACCCTTGCAAAATGTATGTGCGAAGGGACACGTCTTCACTGCACATATTTGTGGATATTCTACAGTGTAGACATGCACGCATGCATATTTTTACTAGCACCGATCTATAGTGGAGTAGAACATCCCTTTGTGAATTGTCCCACTATATTATTATAAACACTCGGTGTAACTTGTGTATGGTCTAGGTAGATTGTTACACTTGTCTACAACTGTGGGACTGCTTTCATATTTGCAATTTCTCCAGTTATCTGACAGGCCATGTATGTAGGATATGCTCCTGACCTATATTCCCTCAGTGGTTGAAAACAATCTATCAAATGATTATATATTGTTCATTTTTTCAGAAGTGTCATTTTAGCAAATTAAAGTTTTCATCAGACACATGTATTCGAGACAAAATGGAAAGGTGATAGCCTAGACTCATCGCTAGCTAACAAAATGACTGAATAAACATTCACGGGTCTCATGTAAAACGCTATTTTATGGTTGCAAATGCTCTGATTCGTAAAATCTGAGCTTTTCTGAATGCAAATGAGCTTTTGGCTATGCACAAAACTCAAACTAAATATTATCGAACCGCAAAACAGGTTTCGCAATACATAACACATCTCTAATTAAATGGGCCGTGTGTAGGGCATCTCTTCCAATTTGCCATTCCTTAAGGTATGTATCAATGGTTCGCAACTGCAAACAAACGATGAATGAGTTCCTGGTACCTGAAAGAAGGTGGAAATCCATTTGCATGTTTTAGAAGAAGCAGAACTGCTTACTCTTAGAAAAAGTTTGCAGAACTTTTCTTTTTTTTTAAAACATCCGATTTTCCATTTTGAAAAACAAGCTGGGCTAAAAAGGATTGCTTTATTTAAAAAGTGATCACAGACATGGTGATCTGCTGACACCTGCATGCCACCATTTCTGTGACGGCAGTAATTTGCGGAGGGATTTGGCATTTTCTGAAACAACCTATTAGTACTTAGGTCAGTTCACAAAATGTCAATGCATTTGGTAAAAGTCAGTGCAGCAAATTGGGACCACTTTACCAAATGCATTCTTTGCTCTTCTATCTCCTTCCTTTTTCTCAATCTGAGAATTTATTTTAAGACCTAAGGACACAAACGCAATTAGCCACAAGTCGATGTTTTAAGGGAACTATAACAATCTACATTCATACTAAATTGTTTGTTGACCTTTGGTCTTTCCAGCAATATATGATCCTACTGCTAACATGCAACTTCTTTAACTAATAGTTGTCATTTATTTTCCTATTTACCACTTTCTAATTACAGTGTGCCTTTCATGTGGCCTTGTTAGAGAGTGTTTGTAGCCTCCTCGGCCTAATAACATATTTGCTTAGAATACACAAGTCATGTTTTTGGCTTCAGGCTTCCTTTTAACAAGAGTGCTTTCTTGTACCGACTGAAAGAATTGGTGCATGTAATGTATTGATTTTTGTCGGGATTTTAATTAAATAATGGCTTAGTAGTTCAAATTTAAGATTTTATCGGCTCAGCTCTCTTCAGAATGACTGCTTAAATTCTGCATTAGAGAGGAATTTTAAAGACGGCAAATGTTCTTCCGAGGAATAGTAATTAACTAGATGGTGGTTTGTCAACACTCTGCACTGCTATCCTCCCATTCTATCTTGAAGAAGGGCCTTCTGATGATATGGAGAAAGAAAATTAGCATCAATAGAAAAACAAACAATTAAAATATTCGAAAATAATGCATTGACTGTGCATTATTTTACACAGGTCACAACTCACTGAGCTATTTTGGTAGGGAACATACATGACTCCATTTCCACCTACCAGGAATCCATACTTTGCAAAGTAGGAGGCTTATTTATGCGATTTTGGTGTAGGACAGTGCCGCAAGGCACCTTGCTGGGCTGCCCTACGCCAAAGTGAAAGGGCGGGACTGCACTGCATTTAAACAATACAGTGCATTCCAGTCCTTTCTCTCTGAAAATGTGCTGTTCCAGAAGTCTATCAACAGCGCGGACACTCTTGCACCATGGTGCAAGGGTGCGTCTGTTACATGCATCATTGTTTTTGTGTAACAAGGGGCATCTTCCTGTCCAAAAGCAATTCGAAGAGGCGTTTTGCTCTTTTTATATGTGCTGCAGAATGCAGCAGACAAGGACAGAGGAAAAAACAAGGAGAAATAAATGTATTTCTTCGAATAGAACAAAAAAACAATTGAAGAGTAAGAAGAAAAAAGCACTGGATGTAATGAATCAAGACTACCAATTAATTGATCGATGGCGCAGGGCCCATTGGGAAGTCTCCCAGTATACTTGCTATTCTTGTCAATTTCAGTCTGCCTCTCGTATTGATCTTTTTCTAATTTCCCGCTTTCTTAAGTGTCTTAATTTAGAAATTAGAGCAAATTTATTCTCCAATCATTCACTGGTTAAAATCGAAATAGAAATAGATGCAAAAAGAAGGGAAAGGTCCTTCTGTCTAATCAACAATAGATAACTAGTATGAAAAAATGAATTAAAGAGTTTTATCAGGAGAATAAGGGCACCACAACACTCTTCTCTGTTTGGGGGGCTTTTAAGGCTACAATACGGGGGCTGCTGAAGGCTTATATGGCCGTGCAATCTCAAATTCGGGGGTCCTGCATAGCCAAACTCCAGCTGGCAGTTGGCACGTCTATTGAAGAAGAATAGGTATTTGGGTATGCAAGCTCCATCAGGGGTGCAATTAACCAAAGCCAAACAGGAGTTAAAATAATTTTTCATCATAGAGGAAATAAATAGCTCACAGATGTTTAACCAGCAAGTATATGAGGAAAATAAGATTGATAGGCAAACTTCTAGCATGATCGACAAGGGTAAAGCAGGAAGCAACATTAATTACTGAACAGCAGGAACCTGGGACAGGGGCTTCGGTTATCAAAAAGGATATGATCACTAAAATCTTTTTAGATCATTATTTTATGCTGTCTAGAACCAAATATACAGGTTCAAAAGACACAATCCATCAATATTGTCAGAATATCAACCTTCCGCAGCTATCAAGTACTCAGGCAGAGGGATTAGTACCTGGTATTACAGTATTAAAAATCCAGCAAGCCCGTGCCTCAAAGCCCTGTGGGAAGGCTTGCTATAACAATGGCCTTCCAACGGACTTTTAGAAAGCATTTTCGGAAGAGCTAATACCATTTTTGGCTGAAAATTGTAAAAATAGGAAGTGAGGTCCCACTAACTTTTAGGGAATCCACCATCATTAGTTTTGCTAAGAAGGGCAAGAATCCTACAGATATCAACTCATATAGGCCAATCAGTCTGTTAAACTCTAACTACAACATTTTAATAAAAATATGGGCAAATCTGCTTACCCCAGTTGCACAGTAGGTGATCCCCAAGGATCAGACAGTTTTTGTACCTGGAAGGTCAATGTCATCCAATACTGGATTTCTAGTACAAGCACTCGATTTTTTTAACACCAATCAAACAACTGCACTTATAATGATGATCAACTCTGGGAAAGCATTCAATCTTGTGAATTGGGAAGCTCTTTTTTACGGCCTCAGAAGGGTGCGGTTTCCCTCCCAAATCACTAACATGCTATAGAATATTTATCAAGGGGCACAGTCTCAGGTATTTGTAAACTCTAACTTAGCAAGGAAGGTTGATATAAATCGGGGAACTCGATAGGGTTGTCCCAGTCCCCTGTGCTGTTCAGTTTCTTTATTGACCCACTGGCAGCCAGGATTAGGGCAAATTTGGAGACCGAAGCACCTATAGTAGGGATGTCCGCACTAAAATTGTTTGCTGATGATGTAATCCTTTATCTAAGACCTGAAAAGCAGAATATTGAGACGACGTTGACAGAATTTGAGCATTTTGAATCAATTGAGGGATAGAAAATCAATCAGAATAAGACAGAAATTCTGTTGCTCAATACCGCTCGTGATGTTCTCCCTTATAATCTTCAACGGCAAGCCCTCTCCCCCAACCCGATTCAAAATCTGGGGATATCTGACACCAATCGCTAGGCGGAAATATATGCATTGAATTATGAGGCAACGTTGAAAAAAATCAAAGTCCTACTAGACAGAGGGAAATTAAATTAATTGGCTGTGTAGCTCTCATAAAAATGTCTATTTTCCTTTATTGCTTTTTCTTTTTACACACGTCCCGAATTAAAATTAATACAATATACTTTAAAGAACTGGAAGTAATTTTTGGGCAGTTCATTTGGAATAAGAAGGTTTCCAGGGGAATAGTTCCAGTGCTTCAACAGGATATTGAAAAGGGGGGGTTGGCACTCCCCCAACTTCGTACGCATTATGAAGCATCTTTCTTGACATTTTAGGCCCGTTTGATTGATTGTAAGGGATCCTTGGATAGTTTCTTTCACGTTAAGATGATACAGGAAGCCGGATCTCAGATTCCGGTTTTCATAAAGACAGGTAAACTCCCCCCAAAAACTAGATATAAGACACTACAAAAGTACTGGACCAGAATACAGGCATTCTATTCCGTGAAGGCTCATTCAGCAGGGTATGAGTACTTACAACTTATAGAATGCAAAAGCCTGGGCCTCCATATCAAGAATAGTCAGTTCAGGTTTTGGAAAACAAAATGGTTTTAAAGAGTTGGGACATTTTATAGTGGGAGGGAGATGCATCAATTGGCAGGAGATCCAAGCTAGGTGTTGAGATCGGTGCAAGCTTTTCTTTTTGGGGTATCTGCAGACTGTACATATATTGAAAAAATACTGTTTACTATCTTGTACAGGTCCAACATCCACAGCTGCTGTTCCTTTCAGAACAGATCTAAGAGGGTTGGGAAACTGGAACAGACTTTTATCGAGTCTAGT
This sequence comes from Lissotriton vulgaris, assembly GCF_964263255.1. NCBI lineage: Eukaryota > Metazoa > Chordata > Amphibia > Caudata > Salamandridae > Lissotriton > Lissotriton vulgaris. The sequence continues at coordinate 113,622 of NW_028250382.1, forward strand.
GGAGTTCTTCTCAGTCAAACGTTTTTTTAGACAAGATTACTAAGGCAACGCAATGTACTTTCACTGAGCTCGAGTGGCAGGCGATCTTGCAAGTTGGTAACAAAGCATTAAGAGTGGCACATTTTAAAAGAATGTCATTGTTGTCACGCTGAATGGCATACTCTACTCCCAAAGCGCTCCATAAAATGTATCCAGAAGAGACAGCAATATCGCTTTTGTATGAGCAAGGCAGAGACAAAATCCACCATTGTCTAAAGGAGAGAAAACATTCATAGTAATCTCCTCTTTAGTGGCACGATCCTTGATCCTCCAGAATTGGAGGAAAACAAAAATACCAGCCTACTTAGAATGGCATAGTAAAATGATTCAAACAAACATTTTTGAAGATGTCTATGCAAAAAGGGTTGGTGCCATCAAAAGATTTACTGTTATATGGAAATATATGGATGAAGTAGAAAGCCTATAATTGTGAAAGAGAGGTACAAAACCTGGGTTTGAGAAAATGTGTAGGCACAATTGCAGTTTATAACAAAAGCTGTCTGCTGCTGAACTCGAGTTCTTGCACTTTTCTAAGGTTTAGAGTATTTTTATTGGGAGGCTGTTGTAATGTGCTTTACTTGTTTCCTTAGCTTTGTGTTATGACATACTGCCATTCTGTTCATTCTATATTCTTACTCCTCATGGTTCCATACTTCAAATGAGTCTTGGAGCCTGAAGGAGTTGGCAGAGTCTGATGGCCTCAGTTGGTGATGATTCCTTAATAAATCTACATGATACTCTTTTCTGGTGTTTTGATGTCTTTTTAACACTGGCGACAATTGGAAGCTTGGAAGGGACAAGCCACATCACCACTCAACCCTGAACCCACCTTTAACCTGGATTTTCGTGGATTTTTGTCTTTTCATAACTTGGATTTTAAATATTAATTTGTCTTTATCTTACTGACTTTTGACTTACCAAATGCTTACTGGATTTTCAACTCTGGATTTCGTTTTGGATTTTATTCACCTTTTAAACTAAAATAACAATGGATTTTGACTTTCAAATATAGACATTTATGGATTTGGACTTCGTATTACACCATGGATTATTCTCTGCTTCTCGGTAAAGTTTCTGGAGGTAACCGATTCTCTCGAAATTGCCTTAAAAATTGACTTTGTTTCAAGCGAAAGACACTTGATTATTGTTTATCTTCGACTTCAAACGGTTACCCTTACCATTTATCTGCGCGGTCTACCACTGCCTTGCTCTGCCTCACACCTCCATTCTTAGACGCGCTGACATCGCGCTGTTCTCCTTTGCGTGTCACTTCCTGGATCTTGGCTGGCTACGTGTGACGCATTGACGTTTTCACGTCATACGTCACACGCACGTTCACGCAAGCCGACATCTTTGTTTACGGTTATATAGCTACCGACTGTGAATTTTACCAAAGCATTTCATGAAGGATTTTCAACTTATTCATGGTTCATTTTTCATTTTGGATTTACATTTTGATTTCGTTTTCACAACTTTACAATTCCTACATTTTGAAGCATCGAAATACAATTCTGGATAACATGGTTTTTGATTTTTACTGACTTGTTCCTGTTACTTTTAAGACTGTGTATCTTTCTAGACTTATTTTCTTCAGTGATACACACACTCCTTGTTTTAAATTCTTTTTTTCCTCTTTCTCACTTGTTTATGCAGTTGTTCTCTCCTTCCTGAATATTTACAGTTTATGTTCTTGTTATAACGTTATCTTTGACAATGAGTTCCACTTCTATGACTCAACCTCCAGCTTTTCTGTGTGAGAAGGGTGAACCTCTCCTACCATGGAAAAGGTGGGAGAATGTATTTGAGTCTTATTTAGTTGCTATAGGAGGAGAGAAATTCTCAGCTTTAAGGAAACAGGCTATTTTGCTTCACAATCTTGGTGTGGAAGGTCGTAATATTTACGATAGTATTGATGAAATACCTTTAAGTAATGGTTCTGGTGATTCACCTTCTGATGTTTTTCAAATGTCGTTAAAATGCTAGATGACTATTTTGTACCTAGAATAAATGTTGTAATAGAATGACATAAATTCTTTATGAGAGTGCAAGAATCTAAAGAAAAGGTTGGCAATTATGTAGCTTCTTTGAAAACTCTTGCACGCACTTGTGAATTTGGAGACCTTACAGATTCTTTGATACGTGATCAATTAGTTAGATGCACTAATAGTTCTAGGGTACAGGAGAAGCCCCTGTCTAAAAAACTTTCTCTTAGAGAGGCTTTAGCAATTGTTGAAGGTATTGAGAACACTTCTGGTTGGGCGAAAGAGATGAAAGAACACAAAGTTTCATCAGATCCTGCTTCCACTTCCAGCATGAAGTTTCTCAATCCACTGCTTCTAGTCCTCAAGTTGGTTCTCAACCTATTTCTTCTGAGGATAGTATTTGCAAGGTTATTCAAAGCTCAAAAGGCAAAATTCCTTTTGATCGCAGTAAAGTCAAATGTTATCGATGTGGTAGTTCTAATCATTCTTCCTCTTATCCAAATTGTTATGCCAAGTCTGCTACCTGTCTTAAATGTGGCATAAAAGGACACTATGCCAGAGTTTGCAGATCCACCAACAAAATACACTCCGTTGATAATCTTGAATTTACTCAAGATAATCCTAGAGTAATAATTTCTAGTGTCTCTAGTGATGGTATTATTGATGCTGATCCCATTACTATGCCTGAATGTGATGTAATAATTGGAGGCGAAAATGTTGTAGTTCTAGCTGACTCGGGTTCGCCTTTCACTTTAATTGGTAATGAAAATTGGAACAAAACATTTCCCAAAGTTGAGTTGATCAAACCTGATATTAATGCCGTCATTCATAATGGTTCTCGCATTGATGTCTCTGGTTATACAGTCATGAGAATTCACTTCAAAGGGCGTGAGACTGTCGGTAAAATTTATGTTGCCTACAGAGGTGATAATCTTTTAGGGTGGAGACATCATAGGGATTTGGGAATTATTCTCAATCCTAATGCTCTCTGTTGTGATGCTTCATCCAGCGGAGAAAGAACAACTCAAGAGACGTAGGCCTTATTCAGGTAAGTTTAATTGCAGAAAGCAACCTGGCATCCGACCACCTCAAAAGCGCAGAACAACTGTCAGCTATCGAGTGTCGTGTACCAGATGTTCCACACGGAACACAGGGAAAGAGCAGAGCGTGCGGAGAATCTTATAAACAGGTAAGATTCCAACATAACACATCCTATTTCCTAGGAAAAGAAAGAAACAAAAAAAACAAAAACAGAGATAAACATTAACATGAAACAATACAGAATCCATCCCACTGCGCTGTGAAAAACTAAGAAGTGACATAATCATTGAGGTAGGCAGGAGACTTATGTACTCTACGTCCAACAGGCAAACTCACACTCGGAGAAGGGAGAGCGAGGGAATCAGACGCAGACTCACGGGTACCAGAATCACTGAAACCAGAATAAAACGCAGACTCACGAGTACCAGAGTCCCTGAAATCAGAATCAGGCATGAACATAGCACCTGAGCAACCCTCACCCTTGGAAGCAGGGATATGAAGCGAACCACCCTTCTGATAAAGTGCGACATTTCTAAGGTTACATCTATCACCACCTTCCAGAACGAGAGAAAATTTGTTGAGGGAAACAACACGGAAAGGGCCCCTAAACTTATGTAGACCAGCCTTAGTTCTGCCAGATTTAACTTTGACCCAATCACCAACAGCAATCTTCCCAGTGACAACCACAGGAAAACTCTCACCACCGGAAAGTACCCAATCCTTTAACCAAGCAGGAACCGTTCTGGAACCTGGAGATCTCCCACGCATGACTTGGAAAGGGGACAGATGAGTGACACTGTGAAGAGTAGTCCTGTATGACCAAACCATGTCCTGAACCAGCCGTCTGGGATCTAAATTGTTGGCTAAAGCGAGTTGAATGGTGCCTTTTATGAGTCGGTTGGACCTCTCGACCATACCATTTCCCATGGGATTGTATAAGGAGGTACGAGAGTGCTTGACACCACATTTCTCAAAGAAACATCTCATTTCATTAGAGGTTAACTGGGTGCCGTTGTCAGTCAAAACCATATTAGGGAAACCCTCTAATGAAAACAGATTCTCAAGCACTTCAATGGTTGACCTAGTGGTGATATCTCTAAGAAACTCCACACAAAGCCACTTGGAGTGAACATCAACAATCACAGCAGCAAAACGCATGTCAACAGGTAAGCCAGAAAGAGGGCCAATGAAATCCAAACACAGATTATACCAGGGTTTCCCAGGATCCGAAATATGCCCTTGATTGGCTTGTAGTCCAACTTTCAACCTTTTTTCGCTCTCCTTGCAATAGGAACAATTTTCTACCCAACCACGGATCACATCATCCATGCCTGGCCACCAAAACTCCTGCTTCATCCTCCTGATAGTCATGCCTTGACCAAGATGTCCCAAGTAGGCTAGCTTGAAAATATGCAATCTCAGGCCAACAGGTGGCACAAAACGATCACCCCTCATTATGATCTCAGAACCTGAAAGAGACAACTCATCTAAGAGTTTCCAAAAAGGCCTGACAGCAACAGGCAACATACTCTCCCTGGGAGCACCTCTCCTAATAAGAAGAATTACTTCTTGCAGGGTAGAATCCTTCTTCATTTCAGACAACCACTGGTCTTGAGAAAAGGCACCCACAGAAGATTCACACACATCCCCAACCACAGCAACGGCCTCATCCACGCTAGACTTCTCAAGATCCCGATCAACCAACTTCCAATCAACAGACAAACGAGATAGACAATCTGCTTGGACGTTTTTCCAACCTTGGATAAAAACAATTTCATATGAGTACTCCTGTAATCTGGCTGCAAATCTTGCAAGACGAGCAGAACCTTTACCAGCACCACCACCCGATAAAATCTTCAACAAGGGCTTGTGGTCGGTTCTCAAAACAAACTTCACACCCCATAAATATACACGAAAATACTCCACACTCCATGCAGCAGCCAAGGCTTCTCATTCTATGACCGAGTAATTCCTCTCAGCTTGGGTTAGGGTCCTAGAAGCAAAGGCGATGGCTTTTTCAGCGCCATGTTGAAGTTGTGAAAACACTACCCCAATTCCAGTTAAACTAGCATCTACAGTCAGGAAGGATTTGCACACAGGATCAAAAGGGGCTAGAATACCTGCGTTGCAGATATTTTCCTTAATCTGTTGAAAGGAGTCCTCTTGCACTTTTTCCCAAATAAATTTGTTGCCCTTTCTCAATCGCAATCTTAAAGGTTCAGATAAACTTGCGAAACCTTTAACAAATTTTGAATAATATTCGACTAACCCTAAGAAGGATCGAAGCTGGTCTCTATCTCTAGGTGCTGGGGCTTGACTGATGGCAACAAGAAGATTCTTTTTGGGAGCAATCCCCCCAGCGGAGATAGTATAGCCTAAGTACTCAATGCTTTCTGTTAAAAAGACACACTTATCTTTATTAACAGTCAAACCGGTGTCTTCCAGTTTGAAGAGGACTTGACGTAATGCTAGATTGTGATCATTCACACTTTTCCCAGATACAAGAATGTCGTCCTGAAAGTAGACAACACCAGACAGATCCTTAAGCATGTTGGACATCATCCGTTGAAAAACACTAGCAGCCGAGGCGAGGCCAAACGGCATGCGAGTGAACTGGAACGTACCCTTGGTGGTAATAAAGGCAGTCAGTGGTTTGGAGTCAGGGTGTAATCTGATTTGGTGGTACGCACTCCTCAAATCGATTTTTGAGAAAAATCTACCGCCCCTACAGACTGCAACAACTCGTTGATGTTGGGAAGGGGAAAAATATCTGTTATAATCTCTTGGTTGAGAGACCTGAGGTCAATGCAGAATCTCAACCGAGCATCGGATTTCAACGTGATTACAACGGGAGAAATCCAGGGCGAAGCTTCGACAGGTTCAATGACTTTGGTAGCTAACATGTCATGCAATAAATCCTTCAGACCCTGTCTAACAGAAAGGGGTACTCTTCTGAGTTTATGTTGCACAGGGGAAGCATTGGGCTTCAAAACAATTTTGTGAAGATAATCCTTAACACACCCTAATTTATCTACAAATACTCTATGTGCAGCATTCAAGATGTCTTTGACTTGAACATCACTTTCAATTACCATAACCACATCAGGTGAGCTGGGATTAATCACAATATTTAAATCAAACTGGTGCATCCAACCCAAGATTGGGGGACCTTCTCTGGCTATATAAACTTTCCCATTGATACTCCTGGATTTGAATGCGATGGCGCCAAACATGTACCCAAGAACATCAATAGGTTTGCCTTGGTACCCAACAGGATCAATGTCTTTTTCAGCCAGAGAAACATTGTGCCACAACAAAGAAAAGGTAGATTCTGGAATTATAGTAAACAAAGAGCCAGAATCGACCATAAGTGAAACATTTTGACCACATATGGTAAATAGTGCGGAAGGTCTGTTAATCTGGGAGAATCATAGGTGGTACTAACCAGATCACAATCAAGTTGTTGAATCATTAAAACTCTGTTGCTAATTACATTCACCTTAGACTTGAGTTTGTCAAAAGTCTCGGATGATTTGGCTTTATCAGAACCCTCACCTTGTTTACACATTCTGAGATAATGGCCCTTGCGACCACATTTTCTACAAGTTTGGTCTAAGGCATAACACTTCTTAAAATCACCTAAATGGAATTGGCTTCCACAATGCCAACATTCTTTACTCTTAACCTTGGAAGGAAAATTGTTAGGGTTATTTCTGTTAAAACGTTTAGAAACAGCATTAATTTCATAACCTTCTACACATTCATCACATTCAACACTCCCAATTTGTGAGGAACTTTTGTCTCTGCGTTCTAACTCTTTGATACACTTCTGAGACTCTTCAATGACTTTTGCCATGTCTATCGCTTCTTTTAAGGAGGGATCCTTAGCAGCCCATAACCTCTCCTGAATTTTTCTATGACGACATTGCACTATGAGCTGATCTCGAATTAGCTCATCAGCCATGTTACCAAAGCGACATTTGATAGAAAGTTCACGTAATCTGGAAACAAATTTGTCAATACTCTCATTTTCAGCTTGCGGATGAGTATAGAAACGGTATCTCGCCATAACTAAGTTGACCTCTTTGGCAAATCTAGTCTCAAGTCTTTTAAGGGCCTCTTTGTAAGCGTCATCCATGGGTTGCCCATTGGGACCTAAAGCAACAGGTAAATACTTAAACACTCTCTGACGTTCGTTACCAAGTGTGCTTAGTAAAAGTGCTTTTTTCCTTTCAGGGTGAAAGTTTTTCCCATCAAGAGCAACAATGTAATTCTCCAGCATCTCAACCCAGTCCTCCCAATCTATCAATGGTGAGCCTGGAGAGGATAGAAACATAGGAGGCATAACAATATTTGAGGCCATAATGAAGCAAGGACCAAAACAATGCAAGCGTTATTTCTTTTAAAAAAAAAAATAAAGAAGACAAGTTAAATTGCAAACTTGAAAAAATGAGGTGTGCAAATCACCGTGAAAGTGTCTGCAAAATAGGTGAGCAGATCACCGTGGCCACTCGAAGTCAGGAGAATCACTCAAAGTCAGGTTGACGTCACAAAAGACAAGTGGAATGCAGAGAAGAGCTGCGGTGAGGAGCTGACGTGAACAATAAATAATGCGTAGAAGACAGCAGAGCGTTCACTCCTCAAACACGTAACAAAGCTCAATGACGATGCGTTTCAGTGATGAGAGGAGAGACGTCACAAGACATAACAACGTCAATACGCAAAGCGTCAAATGCGTTCCAGGCACACGCAGAGCGTCAAATGCGTTCCAGGCACGTCAAGTGCGGTGCAGTGCGGACAGTACCTTAAATGTGGATAAGTCACTCGAAAACGAAGAAGACAATCACCGGAACAGCCGAAGACACAGACAGCGCTGAAGAGGATGACGAGTGATCACCAGGTTGCTTTTCAAACGGAAAGTCAAGCAGGTTGAAAGACGGTGAGCCGAGTCAGATGAATCCAGGCATCAAGAAAGCGTCGCCAAAAATGTTGTGATGCTTCATCCAGCGAAGAAAGAACAACTCAAGAGACGTAGGCCTTATTCAGGTAAGTTTAATTGCAGAAAGCAACCTGGCATCCGACCACCTCGAAAGCGCAGAACAACTGTCAGCTATCGAGTGTCGTGTACCAGATGTTCCACACGGAACACAGGGAAAGAGCAGAGCGTGCGGAGAATCTTATAAACAGGTAAGATTCCAACATAACACACTCAAACCCTCTGATCAAGTTATGCTTATTGATCAAATCTCCTCCTCTAACACATTTTTTGATGATTTCCCTCATGTTTTCTCTGACAAATTGGGTTTATTTAAAGGATTTGAACATCGCATTATTTAAAAAAAAATGCCATCCCTTGTGTATATAAAGTCAGAAAGGTTCCTAACTTAATGCTGGCTCCCCTGAAACAAGAACTTTCCAGACTCATTGAATTGAAAGTTATTGAAGAGATTGAGTCATCAGAGTGGTTGGCCCCAGTGGTTTTGGCCCCCAGGGATGGGGGTAAGTGCATGTGTGTGGACCTCAGGGGGTTAAACAAATGCATATGGGTGGATCGCCAACCTCTCCCGAATATTCCCGAATCCATCACTATGCTGTCTGGGGCTAAGATATTTTCAGTGCTTGATTTGTCTTCAGCCTATCACCAAGTGACGCTTCATCATGATTCGAAACATCTAACCTCCTTTGTTACACCTCTTGTAGCGTTTCGCTTTGTAAGAATGCCATTTGGTTTGGCATCTGCGGCAGCATGTTTTCAGAGGATTATGAAATTGGTGGTGGGTGATGTCTCTAATGTCATCTTTTTTCAAGATGATATTCTTATCTTTGGCAAAGACGATATTGAGCATGACTGTGTGTTGAGGTCAGTTTTGACTAGATTGGCTGATAAAGGCTTGACTGTAAACAAGGCTAAATGTAAAATTGGTGTAACCTCAGTAACGTACCTTGGTCATGTGATTTCTGGTGAGGGAATACAGCCTCAGCTAGAACTAGCTAAGTGTATTGTGGAGGCTCCCACTCCATGTGACAAGGATCAAGTTAGAACTTTCCTTGGGCAAGCCAAATTTTACGCCAAATTTGTAAAAAATGTTGAATCTGTTGTTGAGCCGATTAGGAATCTTCTTAAAAAAGGTATTAATTTTGAGTGGAATGCTCGTTGTAATGATGCATTTTTGGTTGTTAAGAGGGCTAAAAGTCAGTTGCCTAGTTTAGGCCACTTTGATACAAAAAGGAAGACTTTCTTAACTACGGATGCTAGTCTGTCTGGTTTGGGTGCTGTTCTCTCTCAGTTAGACAATGGTGAAGAAAGAGTGGTAGCAATTGCCTCCAGAGCCTTAAAAAAAGCTGAAGGACAGTATTCCTGAATTGAAAGGGAGGCGCTTGCCATTGTTTGGGCAGTAAAACATTTCAAGTTTTATCTATGGGGTATTCCTTTTGTGGTCAAGTCTGATCATAAGCCCTTGATATAGGTATTTTCGTGTATGGAGAGTGAGAGGTTAACACCCAGACTTAAACGTTGGAGTGAGGGTTTGGAGGAATTTAATTTTGTTGTGCGATATTTTCCTGGCTCCTTAAATAAAGCTGCTGATTGTCTCTCACGGTTGCCGCTACAGGATCAGTCTGAACATTTAGAGTTGAGTTGTGTCAATGTATCTTGGGTGAGTGAAGGTGCTATTTCTTTGGAAGATTGGGTTGCTGCTCAATCTGGTGACCAGATCTTTCCGTTGGTAAAGGATTTGGTGATTAAAGGTTGGCCTAATGACAGTAGAGGTATTAGTAAAGATCTTTTGCCTTTTTGGTCTGTTCGTGATGAACTTACTATTGTTGATGACGTTGTGATTAGAGGTTAGAGGTCAATTCCTTCTTCCTTAATGAGGTCAAAGTTGATCAATATTGCCCATGATGGACACATGGGTAGGAGTCTTACCAAAGCACGTTTAAGAGAGAGATATTGGTGGCCCAATATGGACAGTGAAGTTGAGCATGTGGTTAAAGACTGTTATCAATGTGCTGTTAATGACAAATCTAAGGTGGTGTGTAAAGCCCCTTTGTCACCTGTGTGTATTCCGGATCAACCCTGGTCCAAATTAGGTTTGGATATTATGGGTCCATTTGATTTGTTGCTACCTTCTGAAAGATTTGTAATCCTTCTTGTTGACTACACGTCTAAGTGGGTATCTACTAAGTCTGTTACTTCTAAAGTGGTCATTGATTTTTTGCGTGATGAATTTGTGTCTGAAGGGATTCCTAAATGTATCATAACAGACAATGGTGTACAGTTTGTCTCCACTGATATGGAGACCTTTTTGAAAGACCATGGCATAACACATCTTAAGACTGCACTTTATGCACCTCAAGCTAATGGTCTTGCGGAGCGTATGAATCGTGTTGTCAAAGGGTGTGTTCAGAGACTTATTGACATGAAAAATTCTCTTAAAGATGAACTGCGAGATTCCTGTTGGGCCCATCGCACCACTGTCAATTATGTTTCTAAATATTCTCCATTTTTTTTGTTACGTGGTAGACAAGCTTGTTCTAAACTAAATTCTTCCTGGCTTCCTCCTCAATTTTTTTTTCTTTAGATAGGGGGAATGTGCAGGATAGAATTCATTCTTATCAACAAAAATATAAAGAACGTTATGACATGAAGAATTCTAACAAACTTAAATCGTGGAGTGTGGGTGAATGGGTTCTTGTTAAAAAACCCAGATTTTCTAAGAAAGGTGTCTCTGAGTTTATTGGTCCTTTCATGATCACACATATTTCCAAGAATGTTGTAACTATGCAAAATGGCTGTAAATGGAGCATGTCCAGGCTTGTTAAGTTTTCTGATGTGATTCCTTCATCTCCTTCCAGTTTTGATTGTTCTGCTTCCACTTCTACCTCAACTGGACGTGATGTTGTTTCTCCTAGGAGGTTCCCACAGAGGACTCATCAAGCTCCTGTACGCTTCAGAGACTATGCCTAGTTTCCTTATGTTATGTACTTATCTTACTGCATGAGACACTTAAGGAGTTATTTTTTTGTCATTTACATAGTTCTTTTCTTTTATTTCTTTTAGTATAGGGGATGTGTTGTAATGTGCTTTACTTGTTTCCTTTGTTTTGTGTTATGACATACTGCCATTCTGTTCATTCTATATTCTTACTCCTCATGGTTCCATACTTCAGATGAGTCTTGGAGCCTGAAGGAGTTGGCAGAGTCTGATGGCCTCAGTTGGTGATGTTTCCTGAATACATCTACATGATACTCTTTTCTGGTGTTTTGATGTCTTTTTAACAGAGGCACTTTATGGGAGTCAAAAGCATTTGCACTTAAACAATAGCTACTTGCTTAGTCCAAATGTGTTCATGAATGTGATCAATAAGGTGTGCTCGAATAATGTGAACTGGCATAATACTTGATTTACTTTTTAATATGAGGAGCAGTATCTTGAATGTTGTTTCTCCACGTTGCACTGCTTCATTAGGGAAAGGAACAACATATATGTATGCAATACGGTGCATTTGGGTCCTTTCTCCCGGTGCTGACACTTTTCTAGCAGTCTAGCACCAAAGTAGACACCCCTTCAGCATGGGGCAAGGGTGCCTAGGATCTTTGAAACATATCACACAACATTCACAGTAGTCTGCCTGGAAAGCTGTGACTGGAACATATTTTCATGTATATTACTTGGAAAGTATATAAACTGCAGATACTCGTAAATCAACATGCATGCAAATAGGTACATGAAGTGTGTACATTTGAAAGTATTCTTTGTGAATTAGGCCACACGCATTTCAAACTACACTCATAGAAACAAAAATGTTATGGAATTTCAATATAAGATAGAATTTGTGTGGCAATGCATTAATTGCATTCTTGTTAACTGGATGAAAACTGAAGAAAGGTGATGTAGGGCATCTTATGCAGGCTCTAAAACCTCCCTGTACTTACAGGATCCTATATACCTAGTTAATGAAGGGGGTAGTAAGTTTCAGATACAGTTGCAGACAGTCCTGGCTCGTGGTGGGAGTGGTGAGCCTAGGGACTGTTTTGATATTTGTAAAAGATGAGTAAAGTCTGCCTCAATCACAGCTAAGTGCAACTCTTTGGAGTGCATCAACATGATCAAATTGAAGCCTAATCTGCAGTGTTGGACTTCAGTAAAAGCTGACCTATTTTCTAATGTAGTGATAAAAAATCCCCACGTTACAAGTATGAATTGCATGTTGGTAACTCCCTGTTCTTAACAAATAAGAAAAACACATTACTGACATTGAAGGAACTCTATAGCAAATATGGAAAAACGACATAGACATATGACATCACGTAATCAGCAAATCAAACGTTTTCCAGCACTCTACTATTTCCCTTTTTCCTGCACTTTCATTATTATCATTAGAAATCAAAATACAAGAAGATTTTCATAAATCTACCAATGTCTCAGAATTATTAGAGGGCATGTTTTCCTGAGTCTCTGATCTGGTAGTTGATTAACCATCAGGATCAGAAACATTCTGGTAATTCTCATCACCAGACATTTTCTTGTCAGAAACACAAGATGTAAACCTTAGTATGAAACCAGTGGATAACATGGAATCATTACTTGATAAACAGGCAGAAAGCAAATTAAGGGGGAACATCCATTACTAAGAGGTTTCTACACCGCGCTACCATTACAACGCAGGAATCACAACGCAAGTCGTTACAACGACTTGCGCTGGATGGCGCTAGAGACTAAGGAATAGTAGATTTACTATTCCTACCCCTTCCCTACTGTTGCGTAGGCTGGAGTTGGAATAGTAAATCGTACTATTCCTAAGTCCAGCACCTACAGCGCAAGTCGTTGTAACGACTTGCGTTGTGATACCTGCATTGTAATGGTAGCACAGTGTAGAAACCGCGTAGTAATGACATACATCCCAAATTAAGTTTCACATCATATACGACTTTCACTTGATCAACAGTGTTAGGAATAATACTATTTTTACTAAACCACCCTTTTCCTTCTAATAGAATTGAAGCTCTTGTGACTTTCAATATTTTTGCAGATCCTCAGTACCTAGGATCCCCCATAGGTGTTTTAAAAGGTTTCCTAATCAACACCCAATCTCCACCACCAAATTCAACAACCTTGGCTCCTCTCCTTGAGCGTACAACTTACTTTTCTGTTGTCTGGTGGATACTCAAAGAAACATGTGTCTTATAAGCTCCTCTTCACTGGAAATACTGTCTCTCTTTTGCAACTCTCTTAATCACTCCGGTAATAACTTTCTCTTGGGTTCTCTTCCACTTAACAATTTAAAGGGAGGTACACTAGTTACAAATTGTGGAGTTACAAGGTACAGCCAAAGCTTTACTCTCAAAAACCTCTTCATATCCAAACCTGCCGATAGAGCTGTTTGTGTTCCCTCTTTTAGGAAATGGTCCGATCGCTCCACCAAACCATCTGAATATGGACTATACAAATCTACTTTAAAATGATTAACATCATGTGGTCTCAAATATATGAACATCTTGAGAAATTAAATGTGTTCTATTATCTGTCCCTATACACTTTGGAGACCCTTGAATCAAGAAAATGTTGTACAAAAACCTAATTACCTTTCTGGTAGTAGGTCAATCGATAAAAAATACAGCCATTTAGTAATTAACAAGTACAAATAAATACTTCATGTTACCTGATTGTTCTCTATAGGGACCAGAAAAATCCATAGTCAGTTTTCGCAAGATTCCTCAGGAAGAGATACAAGAATAATTGTTTTTTCTGAAGTCTTCCAGTGTTTGTCAGAAAGCAAATACTCCGAACAACTGTCAATGAGACCACGTACCTGAACATCCATATTTGACCACTAAAAGAATTGATGCAGATTTTTACAAGTGACAGTGACACCCACGTGACAATCATCTGCACATTTATTGAGAGATGTAAGCTCACTGGTGGTACAATCAGATCATACTTAAGGCAGATGCCATACTCATACAGGAGTTCAGAAGACACTTGAGCAAAAGATTTCTAATCACCATCTAAATTCCTCAAATTAGACCAACCTTTTCTGATATAAGCAATAACTTGTTCAGTAGCACCAATCCAATCCAACACACTACAGATTCCAACACACTTTTTCAAAGCATCAGGAGGTGCTACCACTCATTCAACCTCATTACTGCACTCAGGCTCCAAAATAGATTCCATTAATAGAAAACTCAAAAGGCAATCAGCACTGGTTTTGTTTCCGCTTTGCAAATTATTTATAGACTTATTGTATTCTTGCAATTTATATAAAAGTCTGACAAGGCTTGCAGATGCTTTACCCAAACCATTACCGGCTAGCATAAGCAGTAAAGGGCTTATTTACAAACACTTTTTGTTACGCACCAGTGGCGCATTTTACTGCCCCATATTTACAAGGACAGGAAAAGCCACCCTGCATGGCTTTTCCTGTCCTTGTAAATATGGCCCCTTTCCACGCAGCACTTTGCATGAAAGGGGCGTTCCATGGGTGTTGCTGTGCGTGTTTCCACGCAACACCCATGTAACCTGACACATTTTCAGATTTACGAGAAATCGTGAACCTGGAAATGCGTCTGAATGGTACGCCTCCCCAGTGCAGGCGTAGAGAGGTGCAACAAGGAGAAATGTATACATTTGCCCTCCTTTTTTTCTTCTTTCTATAGGTGCTTCATTCTTCAGCACACATAGAACGAGGAAGTCACCTGATTGTTTTCATGTGCAGGAAGTCGTCCCTTCCTGTACATGAACAATAATCCCTGTGACGCAGGCATCCTTGCACCATGGTGGAAGGGTGCCTGCGTCGGCACATGTCAGGTAATTGTGGGCCAGTGCAGAGGAGAGCAAAGGGATCTGTCATATACTTGTAGATATGAAGCATCCCTGTGCTTTGAAAGTGCCGCAGCGTGGCACAGCCCAAAGGACTTGAGGTGCTGCGCTGCGGCACTTTCTTGTAAATGATGCCCTAACAGTTCATGGTTTCAGTGAACTTCAAAACTGGACCACCAAAGACATGCCTTAAATTTTTCAACTGCCCATACAAAGGTTAACGCCTCCCTCTCAATAGTGCTGTAAATGAACACAGAAGATCTTACTGTTTTAGAGGCAAAAATCACTGTACGATCCACACAATTAATCCATTGACTGAAGACAGTATTTGTTGTATCTTACCTCAAGTAGCCGAGATGAGTTTTGTAAGTTTCTTTATGGTCTTCTAGTTTCAGGATGGTAAATGTGCACATTAGTCCATCAGCCTGGTGTCCCTTAATCGCCAGCCCCACTAGGAGCAGCCTGCCTGCTTTTCAGCCCATCTTCCAACTGTCACCACTTATCCACACAGGCACCCAAGCATTCCAGGCATCACAGTCACACCAGCATTCCACTGCCAACACTCATACTGGCTGAGCAGCAGGGAGATAGGTAACCAGAGATAGAAATGAATATAAGGAGGATATAACATAGCCCCCTCCTTTCAAATGAAAAATGAATGAACAATAGACCATAGGAAGAACTATAAACCAGCATACACAAAAGCTGACAAAAAGTCAAAGACTTAGGAAAACAAGCGAAATTACAGCTTCGCGAGAGTCTGAATACAATGTAACCTGAAAGGAAAGATAATTATATTCACACACTATAATAAATATATTGGCAAGCAATGTAAAACCTATCCTCCCCAAAAAAACAATATTTGGAAAAAATGTAATGAGTAGCAAGGGTGGATGACACCCTAAGACTACAGCTGTCGAAAAGGTGAAAACAATGTGAATGGGACTCGACCCAATGAGACCTACCCTGTGTGAGAGTGTAAAACCAAAGTACACGTGTAGCATCAGGTGACTTACACACAATGCGCCCGGTTCACAAATGTAATCGGAGACAAAATCGTAACTTTACAACTTTCGGTATTCCCAAAAGTTATTTTGTAGTAGTAAAATTAGGAATCCTAACTTTACTACTACTAAATGCCTTTTGTGAATACCGAAAGTTAGCATTTTGCCTCAGTTTAGTTGTAGTAAAGTTAGGAATCCTAACTTTACTACTACTAAATGCCTTTTGTAAATACCAAAAGTCATAAATTTATCCTAACTTTACTACTACTAAATGCCTTTTGTGAATACCGAAAGTCGTAAAGGTAGGATTTTGTTTCAGATTACTTTTGTGAGTCGGGCCCAAAGTGTACAGAAAGTGAAGCGTGCGACGACTACACACCAACAGCAAACACGTGAGGCACAAGGCATCTTACACACTAGACAAACAAGAGGTGGAGCGCATGACGACTTACACACCGACAAGACGAGACATGTAGCGCATGGCGACTTACACAATGGACCGACAAGACGTGTTGCGCATGGCGACTTTCGACTTACACACAGAACAGACAAACGTGTAGCACATGATCACTTACTCACAGTCAACTCCAACCAATATGCACGTAATGGAACTAAACATATGGAAATGGGAAACAACCCACTGCGTAATTCCACCTGTAAAGTATATCACATTCAATGTAGAAATGTAACCAGAATCTATTGCTACACGTAAGCCGAGCAATCTAGTTTAAGATGTGAGAAAGTAGCCATGTATCCCCAGAAAAGAATGAACCTCACATAAACCATAAGCCATATATGTCACCAAAAACATTAAATCTATAACATATAGCCCTAAAGTGTAGTCTGCATAAAACAAGGTTGTGTGGGCACACTACAGTGAAAAACAACCACACTAATAAATGCAGAACATCTTTTTGACTGAAAAACAATTACCAGACACTGCATCTATGGTGCTAGTAGAGCTTTGAAACCATAAATAGAAGTGAGAAGTGACATGCAGAACACCTGTTAATTTTAGAACACGGTAGACATCCCCCCACATGTTACTGGTGAGACAGGTCGCGCTTAGCTTTCCTGCATTATTGAGTCCTCAACCAGCCCTTCCAGCATTTACAGCCACCCTTAGGTCTCCCATCATTGATCACCCGAAACAAATCGGCATATCTCCTGGCCTCGCCAACAGAATCACCCCTAGACCATTGGTCCCCTCTCTACTAGCTCCCCAAGTAGACTATGTCGCCGTTACGCCCCCTAAGACTTACGATACATGTTTTGCTTGCCCTTCCTGTCCTCAATCCAACCTGCAAAGGGGCTCCAACATAGATCATATGGCTTACAATACAGGCCATACTAATCCTTCCCCCCTTTCACCTATTCACGCTGTCAGAACTGCTCCCGAACTATTTCCCCCGTGCCCTCTAGCACCTCCTTCTTATAGGGACATCAATTCTCTGCACAAAAGAGCTACCAAACTTACCCAGAGCATTCATATTTCCATCCTGGAGCTAATGAACCTCCTCCACCTCGCTGAGCTCTACCTCGCCAACCTCATGCCACCGCCAAACTCCACCTCCCCACACTTGACAGAGCTCACTAAACAACCTCTTCCGCTATCCTTGAGACATCAACACCCCCGCAAGCACCCATGCCACCTAACAGAGGAAGAATCCCGTACTCTTGTCTTATCCTACAACTCCACCTTTGCCACTCCAAGTCAACTAAATCTCACTGAAATGGAAATCCTTGCCACCCTCCGAGACTACAACTCTACCCCAGCTTTTCCTCATCCATTAGACAAGTGCCGAACACGCCATCTGCACGGTCACTATCAACCCCAACAGACCAGCTACCCTCCGCAACAGAATTGTGGTCAAGAGTAATCCAGCACCTGTTCACCTGTCTGCCCAGACTCCTGAACCTCTTTCCAACTCCTCTCTATCTGGTCTTTTAATTATTTGCCGGTCAGCAGCTAAGCACGCTGCGGATACTGCTGATCCCATCCTCTTCAAAAATCTCGACTTAGCAATCCTTACCGAATCATGGCTCAAAGAATCCTAATCTCCATGCCTGGACCTCCTAGTCCCTCCTAACTACAACATCGCAAGGCTAGACAGACAATCTGACAAGAAAGGAGGAGGCATTGCCTGCATCTACCATCTAACCTTCTGGTCTAAGACTTTATTCTTATCGGAGACTTCAAGTTAAGCATGGGCTGAAAATTTGTTCCGCTCGCGGAATTTGCGGATTTTCCGCGATTTCGCGATCTACTAATCTCGCGAAATCACGGTAAAATCCACGAATCAGCGGGGATGATTTTTCAGCCAAGCACTTACAGGATTACAGCAGCAGGTGCAAAAGTTGAAGCTAATTTTTTGTAACCTTTTACAAAAGGGTTACAAAGAAATTAACTTCAACTTGGGCACCTGCTGCTGTAAGCCTGTAAGTGCTTCCTGGTGCCTCGTTGCCTACTTGCAACTATTCTCTGACCCTGCTCTGACCCTTGAAGCAGGGTCAGAGAATAGTTACAAGTAGGCAATGAGGTGCCTGTCACAAAAATTAAACCTCAACAGGAAGCACTGACAGATATAAAAACAAGCATTTGCAATGCAATAGGTCTCGCATTAGGAAAGTTTGAGCTATTTGTCTTGTAAATGACCATTTTTTTTATTTATGTGTTGGTTTTGAAAATAGCTAAATTAATAGCTTTGTCATTTACATTGCCAATAGTTATAACTTTCGCAAATGTGACACCTATAGCATTTGTAATGCAACATGTTTTGTATTTACGTGACTTAGCTGTATTGATATTACAAATTACAATGGCTTTTAATTTTTTTAAATAATTAATACTTAAATAAAAGTGATTTTAATTTATAATGGCAATAGCTTAAACTTTTGTAATAACTTTTGTGAAGATTATGTTCAGTGTATTTTATTGTGATGAAAATCCAAGAACAGAAGTGAAATAATACCATCTTTTTGTGACATTTGTAATAAAGTTTGAAACATTGAGAGAACATATTTGAACCAGTTGTTGTTGAATGGTTGCGCAGATTGATGCTGGGGTGGCGCTGAGTGGTGCTGGTGCTGAGTGGTGCTGTGGTGATGCTGAGTGGTGCTGTGGTGGTGCTGAGTGATACTGGGATGGTGCTGAGTGGTGCTGTGGTGATGCTGAGTGGTGCTGTGGTGGTGCTGAGTGATACTGGGATGGTGCTGAGTGGTGCTGTAGTGGTGCTGAGTGATGCTGTGGTAGTGCTGAGTGATGCTGTGGTGGTGCTGAGTGGTGCTGTGGTGGTGCTGACTGATAATGTGGTGGTGCTGAGTGATGCTGTGGTGGTGCTGAGTGATGCTGTGGTGGCACTGAGTGGTGCTGTGGTGGTGCTGATTGGTGCTGTGGTGGTGCTGAGTGATGCTGTAGTGGTGCTGAGTGATGCTGTGGTGGTGCTGAGTTGTGCTGTGGTGGTGCTGAGTGATAATGTGGTGGCACTGAGTGATGCTGTGGTGGCGCTGAGTGGTGCTGTGGTGGTGCTGAGTGATAATGTGGTGGTGCTGAGTGATAATGTGGTGGTGCTTAATGATGCTGGGGTAGCGCTGAGGGATGATGTGGTGATGCAGAGGGCAGAAAGGCACAAAAAGCAGTCTAACAAAGGGCAGAAGAGCAGAAAAACAAGGGAACAACGAGTCTAACAGAGGCAAGAAGGGCACAAAAAAACAGTCTAACTGAGGACAGAAGGGCAGAAAAACAAGGGAAAAACGAGTCTAACAGAGGGCAGAAGGGCACAAAAAACTAGTCTAATGGGGCAGAAAGGCACCAAAACGAGTCTAACAGAGGGCAGAAGGGCACAAAAAATGAGTCTAACAGAGGGCAGAAGGGCACAAAAACAAGGGAATAACCGAGGGCAGAAGGGCACAAAAAACGAGTCTAACAGTGGGCAGAAAAACAAGGGAAAAATGAGTCTAACAAAGGGCAGAAGGGCACAAAAAATGAGTCTAACAGGGGGCAGAAGGGCAGAAAAACAAGGGAAAAACGAGTCTAACAGAGGGCAGAAGGGCAGAAAAACAAGGGAAAAACGAGTCTAACAGAGGGCAGAAGGGCACAAAAAATGAGTCTAACAGGGGGCAGAATGAATCCCGCCCTGTGTGTTTGTCCACAAAGATGCCACCTTTTTGTGCAATACCTTTACTTAACTGGAGTACTTTCTACTGTCTAATTAGTAAGTGCTCCCTCGTTGGCTAAATGTATAGGGGCAGATTTACAATAACGGGCGCATCCCCAGGGATGCACCAGTTATTGTGCACCGCAGCTCCGCCACCCATGGTGCGCCGCATTCACAGTGTGGCGCACCATGTGGCAAAAATGGTACAGATGCGTCACACATCTGTGCCATAAAAGCAGCGCATTGCTGGAGCTGCGTCGAGCTTGCGACGCAGCTCCAGCAAAGCTCTCGGGGTGATCCCTATCTCTCCAATGCTGCATCAAGCAATGCTCTGGGGGGGCCTATTCTTTTAATGCTGCCTCAAGCCTTACGCCTACTTCAAGCAGGCGCAGGGTTTTGACGCAGCATTGGCCTAAAAGTGACTGAGTGAATTCTTGTAGATTTAACTCAGCCACATTTAGGAGGCGTTCCTGCGCAGGAACACCCTCCCCTGCGCCGTAACGCCTCCTGATGGTGCAGGGCTTTACAACATGACGCATCTCTCAGATGCGTCACATTGTTAATACCCAGCACCATGGCGCATCTTTTGTGCTGCCGCTGCGTCACAAGGTCTCGCTAGAGGGTGGGAGTGGTGAACCAGAGCGTGGCAGTGATGAACCAGAGGGTGACAGTGATGAACCAGAGGGTGGCAGGGGTGAACCAGAGGGTAACAGTGCTGAACCAGAGGGTGGTAGTGGTGAACCAGAGGGTAGCAGGGGTGAACTGGAGGGTGGCAGTGATGAACCAGATGGTGGCAGGGGTGAACCAGAGGGTGGCAGTGGTGAACCAGAGGGTGGCATGGGGGAACCAGAGGGTGGCAGTGGTGATCCAGAGAGTCGCAGTGGTGAACCAGAGGGTGGCAGTGCTGAACCAGAGGGTGACAGGGGTTAACCAGAGGGTGGCAGTGGTGAACCAGACGTGCTGTGATGAACCAGAGGGTGGCAGGGGTGAACCAGAGGGTGCTGCGATGAACCAGAGGGTGGCAGTGGTGAACCAGAGGGTGGCAGGGGTGAACCAGAGGGTGGCAGTGGTGAACCAGAGGGTGGCAGTGCTGAATCAGAGGGTGACAGTGGTTAACCAGAAGGTGGCAGTGGTAAACCAGAGGTGCTGTGATGAACCAGAGGGTGCAGTCGTGAGCCAGAGGGTGGCAGTGGTGAACCAGAGGGTGTCAGTGCTGTACCAGAGGTTGGCAGGGGTGAACCAGAGGTGCTGTGATGAACCAGAGGGTGGCAATCATGAACCACTGGGTGGCAGTGGTGAACCAGAGTGTGGCAGTTCTGTACCAGAGGGTGGCAGGGGTGAACCAGAGGGTGCTGTGATGAACCAGAGGGTGGCAATGGTGAACCAGAGGGTGGCAGGGGTGAACCTGAGGGTGGCAGTGCTGAACCAGAGGGTGACAGTGGTTAACCAGAGGGTGGCAGTGGTGAACCAGAGGTGCTGTGATGAATCAGAGGGTGGAAGTCGTGAAACAGAGGGTGGCAGTGGTGAACCAGATGGTGACAGTGCTGAACCAGAAGGTCGCAAGGGTGAACCATAGAGTGGCAGTGCTGAACCAGAGAGTGGAAGTGGTGAACCAGAGGATGGCAGGGGTGAACCAGAGGGTGGCAGGGGTGAACTAGAGGGTGGCAGTGGTGAACCAGAGGGTGGCAGTGATGAACCAGAGGGTGGCAGTGGTGAACCAGAGGGTGCTGTGCCCATACACGACCGCATGGGTAACTTCACCATGCAAGCGGCCCGCGAACACGCAAAAAGCCTCGTGACCACGCAAAAAAACCTGCGAACACACAAAAAACCCAGCGAACACGCAAAAAACAAAAATCTGCAAATTCGCATGAATTCACGGATTTTGCAGATTGCGAATTCGATTTCGTGTGAATTCGCGGAACGACAATTTGCAAATTTCGCCCATACTTACTTCAAGTATCATGCTATTGCTGGACCCGGACACAGACCAATTGATAACTTCACTACAGACACTAGGACTGGAGCAATTGGTAGTAGTCTGACCCATCTGGCCAGCCATACTCTAGACCTTCTGTTTACAGACTCGGCTAAGCTTACAGTTGATCAGCCTTTACAGATTCTCTGGACTGACCATTGTTAATTAAACTTTAGTCTTTTCTTGGACGAGCCTATGGTCAGTCGTGCTAAGGATAGTGCCACCATCAGATCTTAGCGGAAGGTCACCCCTGCCTCTTTTTCTACCCACGTTAATATTACAGCCCTGTCTGATTCAGATAGCATAGATGAAGTAACAATGGCCTTTGAATATGCCATAACATCTACTTTGAATATAGTAGCGCCGGTGTCAAGAGTCAAGACCAAGAGTAAACCATCTCCTTGGTTAACTTCAACACTGAAAATTGCGAAACTGTCCAATAGGGCGGCAGTACGTCTCTGGAGGAAGACTCGAACTGCTAGTGATCGAATTAAATACAAAGAAAGCCATTGTTGATATTTAAATACCATTAAACAGGCCAAAAAAATGTATTTAACTGAGAGGATTGAGAAAGTTGCTAATTCTAGCAAGGAGCTACATACAATTTTGAAGGAGTTCACCAGTTCTGAAGCTTTCCAACCATCCCTCGTTCCTACGAAGGAGTGGGTCAGCAAAATATCTTTTTTTTTATGACAAAAGAAAAAGCTATCTATAGATCCTTTCCCCAAGTAAACAACACTGCCATGTTTTCAGCTACGAAGAACCATTCCCTGGTACCTTTGCTGCCTAATGTTCATCCAGTAACTTGTGAACAGGTATCAGAAGTTATTGTTAAGATCAAGTCTGGTTCTCCTGCTGATCCCCTGCCGCCCCCCCCTCCCCGATTTAGAGGAAATTAGCCTTATGGCTAACACCGAGGCTAACTGAGATTTTTAATATGTCTCTGGGACATGCTGTTGTACCAATGAAATGGAAAATAGCGCAAGTCAGACCCATCCTAAAGAAGCCCACATTAGATGCCAGTGAACCAGGCAATTATCACCCATTCCATTGCAGCCCTATTTTGGGAAAGTCCTTGAGTCCCTGGTAAACAAACAACAAATAAGTTATCTAGAAAGCTATAAGCTTTTTGATTCTTGGCAATCAGGGTTTCGAGCGGCACACAGTACTGAAACAGTGGTAGTTGAAATGGTGAACAGTATCAGGCAGGCCTTGGATGTAATAGAAACAGCTATGCTGGTGCTTTTAGACCTGTCGGCCGCTTTCAACACCATCTCCCATGACATCCTGTAACAACAGCTCTGGGATATGGGGGTCCGAGAGAAGGCCTTGGACTGCTTTAATAGCTATCTTAAGGATCCCTTTACCACTGTGCATCTTGTTCCACTGGCTGTGTGCAGCAGACCAGTATGTATTGGAGTCCCCCAGGGATCTATCTTGAGCCCTATGCTTTTTAATTTGTATGTCACCCCACTGGCCAAGATAATTAAATCCTATGGGTTTGAGGCTGTCTCGTATGCAGATGACACCCAGCTGCTGATCACTTTTAGCCCTTATCCTGCTGACACTATGATCTGTTTTCGAAACTGTATGACCCACATTGACAGCTGGATGGGCCAAAATAAATTACAGATAAATAACAGTAAAACCGAGATCATTCTGTTCGGACGGGCCGAAGATTATTGGTCAAGCAGCTGGTGGAACCAGTGATTCGATCCTTGTCCATCTCCAAAACAAACTTTCTGCAATTTGGGAATTACCATCGACAATAAGCTTTCCATGAAAGCCCATGTGAACCGAGTATTGGGCACCTGCTACTCCGCTCTACGGAAACTATGGAAAATCTTTAAGTGGCTACCAATTGAAACCCATAAGTTACTGGTGCAGGGCCTTATCGTAAGTCGCATGTACTATGGAAATGCCTTATTGTCCTCTATAAATGAAGATATTTTCTCCAAACTACAGATTTTGCAGAATACCGCAGCCAGATTATTCCTGGACCTGCCCCCTAGATCACCATCTGCCTCAAATCTGAAACTCCTCTATTGGCTGCTAATTAGGAAGAGAGGGCAGTATAAAATCTTGTGCCTAACACATAAAAGCCTCTATGGCAATGTCCTTGGATATCTTGGAAAATACTTAAAAAATACCAGCCTGCCAGAACCTTGAGGTCTAGCTCAAAACCTCTCTTAATTCCTTTACAAATCCGTACTGTGCGCAGTGGAGGCCGCTCTTTTTTTTATCTTGCCCCCCACCTTTGGAACAAACTTCTGGCCCACCTTATATCCATCGCTGATAACCTTCGCTTTCATAGAGAACTAAAAACATGGCTATTCTCTAATGAAATTAAAGAGGATTCAGGAAGTGGAATAGTCTGCAAGCGCCTTGAGACCTAACAGTGATTTGTGCGCTTTATAAGACTTTTTGACTTTGACTTGGGTCACGGAATTCTGTTGAACACCACTGAATCCAGCAAATACCTCGCCCTTGCTATTCACAGCAACTCCACCCTACTGTGCAACCTGCACATCTTTTACCACCCCCAGGCATGAATGACTCCTTCACTGACCACCTCATGGACATCATCAAAGGTAAGAGTCCCATTATTCCCAATGATATTTTCCTTGGTCACCTTAACTTGCACTGGATTCACATGTCAACGCCATCAAGGACCTCTTGGCCGATCAAGCCCTGACCCAAGCCTGCTCACTACCAACTCATTCAAAAGGGGCCCCCCTTGACTGGATTATCTCCAAAAAATCAACAGACAAGCTCAGACACTAAGAACCTGGACCGGAGAGAACTCAAGGCTCACTGCTAATCTGACCTCCCCCTCTCACATATCACAATAGTCAGCGGCCTCAATGATCACTATTCTGTGTGTATCTCAGACATCCTGGATGCTCTAGCCCCACTAATGCTGAAAAGAACCCAAATCAAAGACAGAAACTCCTGGTTCATGGGATCCCTTAACAATGAGAGGAGAGTCCTCTGACAAGCTGAAAGATTCCATAGGCAGCACCCCTCTGCCGCTCATCTAAAACTCCTCTGCCAGGCCAGAAATGCCTACAACAGGAACATACTCAAGTCCAAAAAAGATTTCTTCAGAACCGCACTAGAGAAGGCCAAGAACAGACCCCACCAGTTCTTTGAACTGGTCAAACACCAATCCAACAAATTGACCAAAACTTCAAAAGAAACCCCCAAGTCTCTTATATCCTCAGAGGAATTCTCCTCCTTCTTCGCTGACAAAATCTCAGCCCTTGGAAATTAACTCAACTCCATCACATACCCCCAAACACCTCTCGACCCACCTCCTCCAGCCACGTCGCCCCCACGGGCTTCACCCAAAAACCATGCTCTCTGGACTGACTTTGAATTCTATGACGACGACTCAGTGTCCAAAATCCTATCTTCCTTAAATCCTAATAACCATTTTAATGACCCGCTTCCTTCCAACTGCCTAGCTGCCATCGCCCAATCCATTATTCCTAGCTGGACTACAATAACCACTATGCTCCACATCATTGATGATGCTCTCCAAGCCCTTGACCAAGGCAAAACCTGTCTCCTAATCCTCCTAGACCTATCCTCGGCCTTCGACAGGGTCAACCATGACAAACTACTTGAACTCCTCAAATTCAGGATTGGTTTGGATGGCACTGTTCTAGAATGGTTCAGGTCCTTCCTCCAAAACCGGTCCCAGAGATTCCTTGTCAACATCAACCTTTCGGCAACATCCTCGGTCACAGTTGGAGTCCCTAAAGGATCAACACTTTCCCCCACCCTCTTCAATCTTTAACTGGAACTGCTTACTGAAGTAATACGCACTGCTAATATCTCCTATCATATGTACGGTGATGACACTCCGATCTACATCAAAACCTCATCTCTCGAAGAGATCCTATCCCTGAACAAAGCCTTGAAACTCACTGTCCAATGGCTCGCATCCAATCAACTCAAACTCAACGCAAAGAAAACTGAATTTCTCCTGATCGCACCTCCTAACACCAACCCTGAGATTCAATCATGGATTAAGCCTATCACAGTCTTGAATTGCCCACCAACCATCGTGGATTCGGCCAAATCCCTGGGAATCACCCTCGACAGCAATTTGAACAAGCGTGACCAAATCAATTTAATGGCCAAATCAGCCAGATTCCACCTGAGCTATTTTAGGAAATTGAAACCCTTCCTCGATGCTCCTGACCTAAAAATGTCAGTCCAAGCACTTGTCATCTTTAGTCTGGAATTCGGCTGTTCTACCCTCTCAGGTCTACCCAAGATCTCCCCGTCACCTCTAAAAGTCTGCCTCAACGCGGCTGCCAGACTACTCACCAGCACGAGGAAATACGACCATATTTCCCCGCACTTGGAAGCTCTCACCCGGCTTCCCCTGGAGGCAAGAATACAGCTCAAAGTAGCATGCATCACACACAAGGCCTTATATTCTAACTTCCCTGCATATCTGATGCAGAAACTTGTGATTTATGGAGGAATCAGAAAGTCCCGATCTGCCAGAGACCTCCTGCTCCAACCTGCACGCTTTCGGAAAAAAAAACCTATAACCTGGCTTTCTCAGGGGCTGCCCCAAGAATATGGAACTCTCTCCCACCTGACATCAGAAGAATACCCTCTCTGACTCGCTTCAAAAAGGATGACAAAGCATTCCTCATGGGTAAATTTATAGCCAGTGAGAGGTACTTGACCTTATTTAATGTTTGGCAACCTACTAAGCAGACCCCAAAATACAAGACTGTATTATCTACTGATGACTGTTAATAAACCAGAAACATGTGTCTAGAGATCAGCACTATCTGCGCCAACCTTGGCGAAACAATCAAAAATATCAGAGTGAGCTACAAGAGACTGCATTGTCCAGAATGCCAGGGGTGAACGTTGCCTGGGAGGTCAGCGGTGTGCTCCCACATCCTGTTATCTATTTAAAGTACTCCTGCGAGTCATTAAGCTGACAAGCTCGTGGACGAAGCACCTTCGCGCCAGTGAGAGGTACCGGACCTGATACAATGTTTGGCAGCCTACTCAGCAAACCCCAAAATACAAGACTGTATTCTCCACTGATGACTGTTAATAAACCAGAAACACATGTCTAGAGATCAGCACTAACTTTGGCGAAATACTCGAAAGTATAGGAGCGAGCTACAAGAGACTGCATTTCCCAGAATATCAGGGGCGAACCTTGCCTGAGAGGTCAGAGGTGTGCTACCACATCCTGTTGTCTATTTAAAGTACTCCCGTGAGTCATTGACCTGATGAACTCGTGGATAAAGAACCTGCGCTCAAGTGAGAGGTACCGGACCTGATATAATGTTTGGCAGCCTACACAGCAAACGCCAAAATACAAGACTGTATTCTCTACTGATGACTATTAATTAACCAGAAACACGTGTCTAGAGATCAGTACTATCTGCCCCAACCTTGGCGAAACGCTTGAAAATAGCGTAGCAAGCTACAAGAGCCAGCATTTTGCAGAATGCCAGGGGCAAACCTTGCCTGAGATGTCAGCGGTGTGCTCCCACATCTTGTTGTCTTTTTAAAGTATTCCCATGAATCTTTGAGCTGACGAGCTCGTGGATGAAGCTCCTGCACGCCAGTGAGAGGTACCGGACCTGATATAATTTTTGGCAGTCTACTCAGCAAACCCCAAAATATAAGACTGTTTTCTCTACTGATGACTGTTAATAAACCAGAAACACGTGTCTAGAGATCAGCACCATCTGCACCAACCTTGACGAAACACTCGAAAATATCGTAGCGAGCTACAAGAGACTGTATTTCCCAAAATGCCAGGGGCGAACTTTGACTGAGAGGTCAGAGGTGTGCGCCCACATCCTGTTGTCTATTTAAAGTACTCCTGTGAGTCATTGAGCAGACGAGCTCATGGATGAAGCACCTGTGCGCCAGTTAGAGGTACCGGACCGGATATAATGTTTGGCAGCCTACTCAACAAACCCCAACATACAAGACTGTAATCTCTACTGATGACTGGTAATAAACCAGAAACAACTGTCTAGAGATCAGCACTATCTGCGCCAACCTTGGCGAAATACTCAAAAATATCAGAGCGAGCTACAAGTGACTGCGTTTCCCAGAATGCCAGAGACAAACCTTGCCTGAGAGGTCAGCGGTGTGCTCCCACATCCTGTTGTCTATTTAAAGTACTCCTGTGAGTCATTGAGCTGACGAGCTCATGGATAAAGCACCTGCGCGCCAGTGAGAGGTACCGGACCTGATATAATGTTTGGCAGCCTACTCAGCAAACACCAAAATACAAGACTGTATTCTCTACTGATGACTGTTAATGAACCAGAAACATGTGTCTAGAGATCAGCACTATCTGCGCCAACCTTGGCGAAATACTCGAAAGTAGCGAAGCAAGCTACAAGAGCCTTTATATTTTCCAGAATGCCAGGTACGAACCTTGCCTGAGAGGTCAGCGGTGTGCTCCCACATCTTGTTGTCTGTTTAAAGTACTCTCATGAGTCATTGAGCTGACAAGCTCGTGGATGAAGCACCTGCACGCCAGTGAGAGGTACCGGACCTGATATAATTTTTGGCAGTCTACTCAGCAAACCCCAAAATACAAGACTGTATTCTCTACTGATGACTGTTAATAAACCAGAAACACCTGTCTGGAGATCAGCACTATCTGCGCCCACCTTGGCGAAACACTCGAAAGTCTTGGAGCAAGCTACAAGGGATTGCATTTCCCAGAATGCCAGGGGAGAACCTTGGTTGAGAGGTCAGCGGTGTGTGCCTACATCCTGTTGTCTATTTAAAGTGCTCCTGTGAGTCATTGAGCTGACGAGCTCATGGATGAAGCACCTGCGCGCCAGTGAGAGGTACCAGACCTGATATAATGTTTGGCAGCCTACTCAGCAATCCCCACAATAAAATACTGTATTCTCCACTTATGACTGTTAATAAATTATAAACACCTGTCTAGAGATCAGCACTATCTGTGCCAACCTTGGCGTAACACTCGAAAATATCGGAGCGAGTTACAAGAGACAGCATTTCCCAGAATGCCAGAGCTAACCTTGCCTGAGAAGTCAGCGGTGAGCTCCCACATCCTGTTGTCTATTTAAAGTACTCCAGTGAGTCATTGAGCTGACGAGCTCCAGGATGAAGCACCTGCACGCCAGTGAGAGGTACTGGACCTGATATAATGTTTGGCAGCCTACTCAGCAAACTCCAAAATATAGGACTGTATTCTCTACTGATGACTGTTAATAAACCAGACACCCGTGTCTAGAAATCAGCACTATCTGCGCCAACCTTGAGGAAAGGTTCGAAAATATCATAGCGAGCTACAAGAGACTGCATTTCCCAGAATGCCAGGGGCCAACCTTGCCTGAGAGGTCAGCGGTGTGCTCCAACATCCTGTTGTCTATTTAAAGTACTCCCGTGAGTCATTAAGCTGATAAGCTTGTGCATGAAACACGTGCGCGCCAGTGAGAGGTACCGGACCTGATATAATGTTTGGCAGCCTACTCAGCAAACCCCAAAACACAAGACTGTATTCTGTAGTGAAGTAGTGTGGCTCACTGGTTAGAGGTGGCAGACCCGGAAGCAGAGAATGGCCCGGGACCAGGGTTCAATTCCCGACGCAGCAGGGTCGTGGACCAGGGTCAGCGGACTCGATAATTCTCGACTCGGTGCCTACTCTAACGAGGGATCACACTCGGCAACTCTGGGCATTAGCTTGCCTCATCTCTACAACGGCCCCTTACATTCGCTGGGGATGCCTGGTTTCACCTTGGAGATACCCAGTAGGGACCATCTCACAGGACGGGTTCCCCAGCGGTCTACAGCGCCACGACGCCTCAGGGCAGCAGTGGCTTTACAAGATCACATACATTACATTACATTACAAGACTGTATTCTCTACTGGTGACTGTTAATAAACCAGAAACACCTGTCTAGAGATCAGCACTATCTGTGCCAACCTTGGAAAAACAATCAAAAATATCGGAGCGAGCTACAAGTGACTGCGCTTCCCAGAATGCCAGGGGCAAACCTTGCCTGAGAGGTCAGCGGTGTGCTCCAACATCCTGTTGTCTATTTAAAGTACTCCAGTGAGCCATTGAGCTGAGTGACTCGTGGATAAAGCACCCGAGCGCCATTGAGAGGTACCGGACATGATATAATGTTTGTCAGCCTACTCAGCAAACCCCAAAATACAAGACTGTGTTCTATTCTGATGACTGTTAATAAACCAGAAACACATGTCTAGAGATCAGCACTATCTGCGCCAACCTTGACGAAAAACTAGAAAATATTGAATTGAGCTACAAGAGCCTGCATTTTCCAAAATGCCAGGTGCGAACCTTGCCTGAGAGGTCAGCGGTGTGCTTCCACATCTTGTTGTCCATTTAAAGTACTCCCATGAGTCATTGAGCTGATGAGCTCGTGGATGAAGCACCCGAGCGCCATTGAGAGGTAGCGGACATGATATAATGTTTGGCAGCCTACTCAGCAAACTCCAAAATATAGGACTGTATTCTCTACTGATGACAGTTAATAAACCAGAAACCCGTGTCTAGAGATCAGCACTATCTGCGCCAACCTTGGCGAAACATTCAAAAATATCGGAGCGAGTTACAAGAGACTGCATTTCCAAGAATGCCAGTGCTAACCTTGCCTGAGAGGTCAGCGGTGTGCTTCCACATCCTGTTGTCTATTTAAAGTACTCCCATGAGTCATTGAGCTGATGAGCTCGTGGATGAAGCACCTGTGTGCCAGTGAGAGGTACCGGACCTGATATAATTTTTGGCTGTCTACTCAGCAAACCCCACAATACAAGACTGTATTCTCTACTGATGACTGTTAATAAACCAGAAATACATGTCTAGAGATCAGCACTATCTTCGTCAACTTTGGCGAAACACTCGAAAATATAGGAGCGAGCTACAAGCGACTGCATTTCCCAGAATAACAGGGGCGAACCTTGCCTGAGAGGTCAGCAGTGTGCTCCCACATCTTGTTGTCTATTCAAAGTACTCCCGTGAGTCATTGAGCTGAGTCTAAGCATGGGCGAAAAATCTGTTCCGCTCGCAGATTTTGCAGATTTTCGGTAAATTTGCGAACTCTCGCGAATTAACCAAAAATCCGCAAATTCGCACGCAGCGGATTTTTTTGCTTGGTGATACAATATGGCGGCGTGCGGCGTTCACTTACCGTCATTCAGTGTTTGCCGAGTTGCTTTTCTCGATATTTTGCGAGTGCTGCGTCATTTTGGATCTTGCTGCGGGATCCCGCGGTAGTTTGGCGACGCATCGCGAGAGTTCGCAATTGCGAACATGTAGATGCGGCGGGCAGCAAGAATCTCGCACTTGTGAAATTACAAAATTTGCAATTCTGCACGAGAAATCCACTAGCAAGCAGCATAAACCTTCTGAAAATGATGATTTTTATCAGAATAACTCCTCAGGTTGACATTTGCCTGCACTTTTTTGGATTTGAGGCCTTTTTGACTTTCTTTGGATCACTTTTGGATTAGAAATCAACTTTCACAAGTAAGTTTGTTTGGGGCATTACAGTTGCTGTTCTGCAGAAAAACGAGTTTTGCAAAACTGAAAGCACTCAGCAGGTGCAAAAGCTCACTCATCATTAGTAACCATTCCCTGTAGTGCTTCCTGAGGGGCCCCTCCAGAGTTCAGTTGCCTATGTTTGTTTGGGGCATTACAGTTGCTGTTCTGCAGAAAAACGAGTTTTGCAAAACTGAAAGCACTCAGCAGCAGGTGCAAAAGTTCAAACTCATCATTAGTAACCATTCCCTGTAGTGCTTCCTGAGGGGCCCCTCCAGAGTTCAGTTGCCTACTTGCAACTATTCTATAACCCTGCTCTGACCCTCACAGCAGTCTCATAGAATAGCTACAAGTAGGCCTCAAAGGTCCTCGGAAAAATAAATTCCACTGCAACAGAAAGCAAATTACAGATAAGGAAGCAGGTGCCAGACTGGAATTTTAAAACAGTGACACATCAATACATCAACCCCAAATTAATTCATGTCAGTTGAAGCAGGGCAGGTGTGCTTGCTTTTTGCCCCCATAATCTACAGTGATGAACCAGAGGGTGGCATTGATGTACCAGAGGGTGGCATGGGTGAAACAGAGGGTGGCAGTGGTTAAACAGAGGATGCTGTGAACCTGTGATAATGAACCAGACGTAGAAACAACGTAGTTGCGACCGTTGCGAGCCGACAAGTAAGTTCGCAATTGTGAACTGGTACAAAACCCTCGCGAACTGGCAGAAACACTTGCGAACACAAAAAAATCCACAAATTCGCGACAATTCGCGGATTTTGCGGATTGCGAGTTCACAAATATGCAAATTTGCGAACGCCAGATTACCAAAATTCACCCATGCTTAGAGCTGACGAGCTCGTGAATGAAGCACCTGAGCGCCAGTGAGAGGTACCGGACCTGATATAATTTTTGGCAGTCTACTCAGCAAACCCCAAAATACAAGACTGTATTCTCCACTGATGACTGTTAATAAACCAGAAACACGTGTCTAGAGATCAGCACTATCTGCGCCAACCTTGGTGAAACACTGGAACATATCGGAGCAAGCTAAAAGAGACTGCATTTCCCAGAATGCCAGGGGCGAACCTTGCCTGAGAAGTCAGCAGTGTGCTCCCACATCTTGTTGTCTATTTAAAGTACCCCCGTGAGTCATTGAGCTGACGAGCTCGTGAATGAAGCACCTGAGCGCCAGTGAGAGGTACCAGACCTGTTATAATTTTTGGCTGTCTACTCAGCAAACCCCACAATACAAGACTGTATTCTCTACTGATGACTGTTAATAAACCAGAAATACATGTCTAGAGATCAGCACTATCTGCGCCAACTTTGGCGAAACACTCGAAAATATAGGAGCGAGCTACAAGAGACTGCATTTCCCAGAATGCCAGGGGCGAACCTTGCCTGAGAGGTCAGCAGTGTGCTCCCACATCTTGTTGTCTATTTAAAGTACTCCCGTGAGTCATTGAGCTGACGAGCTCGTGAATGAAGCACCTGAGCGCCAGTGAGAGGTACCAGACCTGTTATAATTTTTGGCAGCCTACTCAGCAAAGCCCACAATACAAGACTGTATTCTCTACAGATGATTGTTAATAAATCAGAAACACGTGTCTAGAGATAAGCACTATCCGCACCAACCTTGATGCAACACTCAAATATATCGGAGCGAGCTACAGGAGACTGCTTTTTCCAGAATGCCAGGGGTGAACCTTGGCTGAGAGGTCAGAGGTGTGTGCCCACATCCTGTTGTCTATTTGAAGTCCTCCTGTGAGTCATTGAGCTGATGAGCTCGTGGACGAAGCACTTTCGCGCGAGTGAGAGGTACCGGACCTGATATAATGTTTGGAAGCCTACTCAGCAAACCCCAAAATTCAAGACTGTATTCTCCACTGATGACTGTTAATAAACCAGAAACACGTGTCTAGAGATCAGCACTATCTGCGCCAACCTTGACGAAAAACTAGAAAATATTGAATTGAGCTACAAGAGCCTGCATTTTCCAAAATGCCAGGTGCGAACCTTGCCTGAGAGGTCAGCGGTGTGCTTCCACATCTTGTTGTCCATTTAAAGTACTCCCATGAGTCATTGAGCTGATGAGCTCGTGGATGAAGCACCCGAGCGCCATTGAGAGGTAGCGGACATGATATAATGTTTGGCAGCCTACTCAGCAAACTCCAAAATATAGGACTGTATTCTCTACTGATGACAGTTAATAAACCAGAAACCCGTGTCTAGAGATCAGCACTATCTGCGCCAACCTTGGCGAAACATTCAAAAATATCGGAGCGAGTTACAAGAGACTGCATTTCCAAGAATGCCAGTGCTAACCTTGCCTGAGAGGTCAGCGGTGTGCTTCCACATCCTGTTGTCTATTTAAAGTACTCCCATGAGTCATTGAGCTGATGAGCTCGTGGATGAAGCACCTGTGTGCCAGTGAGAGGTACCGGACCTGATATAATTTTTGGCTGTCTACTCAGCAAACCCCACAATACAAGACTGTATTCTCTACTGATGACTGTTAATAAACCAGAAATACATGTCTAGAGATCAGCACTATCTTCGTCAACTTTGGCGAAACACTCGAAAATATAGGAGCGAGCTACAAGAGACTGCATTTCCCAGAATAACAGGGGCGAACCTTGCCTGAGAGGTCAGCAGTGTGCTCCCACATCTTGTTGTCTATTCAAAGTACTCCCGTGAGTCATTGAGCTGAGTCTAAGCATGGGCGAAAAATCTGTTCCGCTCGCAGATTTTGCAGATTTTCGGTAAATTTGCGAACTCTCGCGAATTAACCAAAAATCCGCAAATTCGCACGCAGCGGATTTTTTTGCTTGGTGATACAATATGGCGGCGTGCGGCGTTCACTTACCGTCATTCAGTGTTTGCCGAGTTGTTTTTCTCGATATTTTGCGAGTGCTGCGTCATTTTGGATCTTGCTGCGGGATCCCGCGGTAGTTTGGCGACGCATCGCGAGAGTTCGCAATTGCGAACATGTAGATGCGGCGGGCAGCAAGAATCTCGCACTTGTGAAATTACAAAATTTGCAATTCTGCACGAGAAATCCACTAGCAAGCAGCATAAACCTTCTGAAAATGATGATTTTTATCAGAATAACTCCTCAGGTTGACATTTGCCTGCACTTTTTTGGATTTGAGGCCTTTTTGACTTTCTTTGGATCACTTTTGGATTAGAAATCAACTTTCACAAGTAAGTTTGTTTGGGGCATTACAGTTGCTGTTCTGCAGAAAAATGAGTTTTGCAAAACTGAAAGCACTCAGCAGGTGCAAAAGCTCACTCATCATTAGTAACCATTCCCTGTAGTGCTTCCTGAGGGGCCCCTCCAGAGTTCAGTTGCCTATGTTTGTTTGGGGCATTACAGTTGCTGTTCTGCAGAAAAACGAGTTTTGCAAAACTGAAAGCACTCAGCAGCAGGTGCAAAAGTTCAAACTCATCATTAGTAACCATTCCCTGTAGTGCTTCCTGAGGGGCCCCTCCAGAGTTCAGTTGCCTACTTGCAACTATTCTATAACCCTGCTCTGACCCTCACAGCAGTCTCATAGAATAGCTACAAGTAGGCCTCAAAGGTCCTCGGAAAAATAAATTCCACTGCAACAGAAAGCAAATTACAGATAAGGAAGCAGGTGCCAGACTGGAATTTTAAAACAGTGACACATCAATACATCAACCCCAAATTAATTCATGTCAGTTGAAGCAGGGCAGGTGTGCTTGCTTTTTGCCCCCATAATCTACAGTGATGAACCAGAGGGTGGCATTGATGTACCAGAGGGTGGCATGGGTGAAACAGAGGGTGGCAGTGGTTAAACAGAGGATGCTGTGAACCTGTGATAATGAACCAGACGTAGAAACAACGTAGTTGCGACCGTTGCGAGCCGACAAGTAAGTTCGCAATTGTGAACTGGTACAAAACCCTCGCGAACTGGCAGAAACACTTGCGAACACAAAAAAATCCACAAATTCGCGACAATTCGCGGATTTTGCGGATTGCGAGTTCACAAATATGCAAATTTGCGAACGCCAGATTACCAAAATTCACCCATGCTTAGAGCTGACGAGCTCGTGAATGAAGCACCTGAGCGCCAGTGAGAGGTACCGGACCTGATATAATTTTTGGCAGTCTACTCAGCAAACCCCAAAATACAAGACTGTATTCTCCACTGATGACTGTTAATAAACCAGAAACACGTGTCTAGAGATCAGCACTATCTGCGCCAACCTTGGTGAAACACTGGAACATATCGGAGCAAGCTAAAAGAGACTGCATTTCCCAGAATGCCAGGGGCGAACCTTGCCTGAGAAGTCAGCAGTGTGCTCCCACATCTTGTTGTCTATTTAAAGTACCCCCGTGAGTCATTGAGCTGACGAGCTCGTGAATGAAGCACCTGAGCGCCAGTGAGAGGTACCAGACCTGTTATAATTTTTGGCTGTCTACTCAGCAAACCCCACAATACAAGACTGTATTCTCTACTGATGACTGTTAATAAACCAGAAATACATGTCTAGAGATCAGCACTATCTGCGCCAACTTTGGCAAAACACTCGAAAATATAGGAGCGAGCTACAAGAGACTGCATTTCCCAGAATGCCAGGGGCGAACCTTGCCTGAGAGGTCAGCAGTGTGCTCCCACATCTTGTTGTCTATTTAAAGTACTCCCGTGAGTCATTGAGCTGACGAGCTCGTGAATGAAGCACCTGAGCGCCAGTGAGAGGTACCAGACCTGTTATAATTTTTGGCAGCCTACTCAGCAAAGCCCACAATACAAGACTGTATTCTCTACAGATGATTGTTAATAAATCAGAAACACGTGTCTAGAGATAAGCACTATCCGCACCAACCTTGATGCAACACTCAAATATATCGGAGCGAGCTACAGGAGACTGCTTTTTCCAGAATGCCAGGGGTGAACCTTGGCTGAGAGGTCAGAGGTGTGTGCCCACATCCTGTTGTCTATTTGAAGTCCTCCTGTGAGTCATTGAGCTGATGAGCTCGTGGACGAAGCACTTTCGCGCGAGTGAGAGGTACCGGACCTGATATAATGTTTGGAAGCCTACTCAGCAAACCCCAAAATTCAAGACTGTATTCTCCACTGATGACTGTTAATAAACCAGAAACACGTGTCTAGAGATCAGCACTATCTGCGCCAACCTTGGCGAAATACTCAAAAGTATAGGAGCGAGCTACAAGAGACTGCATTTCCCAGAATATCAGGGGCAATCCTTGCCTGAGAGGTCAGAGGTGTGCTACCACATCCTGTTGTCTATTTAAAGTACTCCCGTGAGTCATTGACCTGATGAATTCGTGGATAGAGAAACTGCACACCAGTGAGAGGTACTGGACCTGATATAATGTTTGCCATCCTACTCAGCAAACGCCAAAATACAAGAATGTATTCTCTACTGATGACTGTTAATGAGCCAGAAACACGTGTCTAGAGATCAGTACTATCTGCGCCAACCTTGGCGAAACGCTCGAAAATAGCGGAGCAAGCTACAAGAGCCTGCATTTTCTAGATGCCAGAGGTGAACCTTGTCTGAGATGTCAGCGGTGTGCTCCCACATCTTGTTGTCATTTTAAAGTACTCCCATCAGTCATTGAGCTGAGGAGCTTGTGGATGAAGCACCTGCACGCCAGTGAGAGGTACCGGACCTGATATAATTTTTGGCAGTCTACTCAGCAAACCCTAAAATTTAAAACTGTATTCTCTACTGATGACTGTTAATAAACCAGAAACATGTGTCTATAGATCCACACTATCGGCGCCAACCTTGGCGAAACACTCGAAAATATCGGAGCAAGCTAATTGAGACTGCATTTCCCAGAATGCCTGGGGCGAACCTTGCTCGAGAGGTCAGCAGTGTGCTCCCACATCCTGTTGTCTATTTAAAGTGCTCCCATGAGTCATTGAGCTGATGAGCTCGGGATGAAGTACCTGAGTGCCAGTGAGAGGTACCGGACCTGATATCATTTTTGGCAGCTTACTCTGCAAACCCCAAATTACAAGACTGTATTCTCTACTGATGACTGTTAATAAACCAGAAACACGTGTCTAGAGATCAGAAATATCTGCGCCAACCTTGGAGAAACACTCTAAAATAGTGGAGCGAGCTACAAGAGACTGGATTTCCCAGAATGCCAAGGGCGAACCTTGCCTGGAGGTCAGCAGTATGCTCCC
Source organism: Lissotriton vulgaris (assembly GCF_964263255.1). NCBI lineage: Eukaryota > Metazoa > Chordata > Amphibia > Caudata > Salamandridae > Lissotriton > Lissotriton vulgaris. Next base: position 151,383 of record NW_028250382.1, read on the forward strand.
ACATCCTGCTGTCTATTTAAAGTACTCCTGTGAGTCATTGAGCTGACGAGCTCGTGCGTGAAGCACCTGAGCGCCAGTGAGAGGTACCGGAACTGATATAATGTTTGGCAGTCTACTCAGCAAACCCCAAAATACAAGACTGTATTCCCTACTGATGACTGTTAATAAACCAGAAACATGTGTCTAGAGATCAGCATTTCTGCGTCAACCTTAGCGAAACACTAAAAAATAACGGAGCGAGCTACAAGAGACTGCATTTCCCAGAATGCCAGGGGTGGACCTAGCCTGAGAGGTCAGCGGCATGCTCCCACATCCTGTTGTTCATCTTTGAGGGTGGTGTTATATCACTGGCATTGTTTGTGGGTACCAGTCATGCTGTCTTCAGAGTCCTGATATACGAACATCCCGCAAACTGAAGCCCTTAGGGTGATAAAGGGACTTCTAAAAACTGAAGATATCTACGACATTTCCAACTTCATTCTCCAATGCCTCAACATTGTCCTTGGTGCGAACTTCTTCTAATATGACGGAAATTTCTACCAACAAGTCAAGGGAGTTAGCATGTTGGCCGCTTGTGCCACCAGAGTGGCATGTCTCTTTCTGGGACACTTTGACAAACTTAACATCTATAATGAAATGACCCCATTTAGTGAGAAAGTGTGTAACTGGTCACGCTTCATAGACAACATCTTCTTTGCTTGGAAGGGTGACCAGGAAACCCTTGATGAATTCATCCTGTGGATCAATGCGGCGGACCCAAATTTAAAATTCACTGCCTACATGAGCAACAACAAACTGGAATTCCTTGATGTTTGGATCCAAAACTCTAACTCCCAATTATCGGTTACATTGTTTACTAAACCCATGGTAAAAAACACTTGCCTGCATTACAGCAGTTTTCATCCGAGGTCCCAGAAGGATGTCATACCATTCAGCCAATTTCTGTGCATGGCAGAAATTGTACCTCTATAAAAAAATATATGGAACAAGCTGACACCTTGAAAAACAAGCTTATCCTTAGAGGATACCCCAGCAAGCTTATCAAAGATGCCCTCAAAAGGGCGAAGTACTATGATTGCGACGCCATGTTTGGACCCAGACAAAAGGAACAGAATGATCGAGTGGTTTGTGCCACCAAACACTCCAACTTTGATCACAAGATACTCCAAATAATAAACTCTCAATGGCATATCCTAAATCTGGGCCAACAGACACAAACAATACAGAAACCATTTTGTTGCCTTTAAAAGAAACAAAAACCTGAGAAACATCCTGGTATGGGCCAAAAGACCTAACACAAACTATCCCACCCAAAAGTCCATCATGGGGGACCAACCAGTCATGGGTAACCACAAATGTGGAAACTGCTAAGCTTGCCCCAATGCCATTGTGAGTGACCAGATTGGCATCAATGACCGCACAGTATTTCTTAAAGAAATGACCAATTGTAGATCTTCTAATATCATTTATACTATTGTCTCCCCCTGCGAGCTTGCATATGTAGGGGAAATTGGCAGGGAGTGCAGAAAACGTATTGGGGAGCACAATACCAACATTATGCTACATAAGCAAGGTGCACCCCTTGTTAGCCATGGATCGAGACCCAACATTCTAAAAGTGACCTTCGTTGGAGCATACTAGAGAAAAACTGGCACCGATGTGAATGCTATACGAAAGAAGCAAGAGATGTTCTGGATGTACACCCTCCCTACAATAGATAAGGAACTTAATGAGAACTTCCCGTGGGAGAATGCTATTATCTGACACAGGAATCTACTTACTATGCAGCCTTAAATATGTGGCCCCCTGCTTGCTCATTCTCATCTTTGTAAGTGTTGCGCTGACTCCCCTATATTATTGCTTTTTGAAATTGCAATTTTTAGCCCCTCTCCCACTGCTTCCAAATTGATCTGCCCATTTTTGACAGTTACTGCACTTCTCCCCATTCCCTTCTTTTCACCCTGGTCGCTCTCTTTTGAGAGGAACCCTTAGCTATGTAACTTTGCTGCACGATCTTCGGGGCTCTGCTTTTAAATACCGTCCCTTTTGCCTCTTTGACTCAGCGGTACTGCCGGCTGACCGGTTTTTTACTTCTTTGTTGGCCGATCGGCTCTCTACATCTCTCCTTGCTGCCAACAGATGGGTAAGCTTTCCGAGGCTCCATGAGCCTGTTCTTCATTCCTATTTTCCCTATAGCCAGCTGCATCCTTATCTATTTTCCTTTATCCCTTCGCTTTCCTCTATATTCAGGCACTCAAGTATTCAGTCCTTTGGAAACAAACTTTTCACTTAGCGGCCCGATCACCGTTCACCCTCCACCTACTGGGTTTGCCCAGATTTCCAAAGTTTGCAGTGTTCAGCAAGGTATTCTTCTGCTTTAGATCGTTTCTCCCGCTGCCCTCCTTTAACAACGTTATTCGCTGGGGGCGTGGCTTGGACGCCGAACAAGATGGCCGGCTAGATTCGGAGCTCCGCCGCACTGTAGCACTTCACGGAGGCTTTGCCCGTGATTTGGGGAACGTTCCTGTCATACTTGGCGGCAGCTGCAGTCGGAACATGCTGGGGTCGTTTCGACCGTCTTTGGACTTCCGAGGCCAGCTCCTTCGACCCGAACGCCTGCACGAGTATTTTACCTCAGGAGGCGCCATGTCAGACGCCGGGGAGTGACGCCGCCGGAATTCACTCGCTTCATGGACACAAGGTATGCACACACTGACGTGCATTCATTTCCCCTGTGCGTTTTTGGGTCACAATACATCCTTTTTGGGACTAGTTTTGGCCCATGTGTAATATTTTTTATAATCGCATTTTTAATGCGTCATGGCGCTGATAGCTCCCGAATGCAGTGACTGAGTTAAATGGTCACGGTGCTTCACCGCTCTGTTGATGCCGCTTTGCCAGCACCCTGGACAACATGTTCCTTTGGGTGTTTTTGCTTCTTTTGTCATGCCTTTGAAGCTTTTTTGAGGATATGCAGTGAATTGAATCATTAACACAGGACCCTTTTTTCTTGCTCCTTTGAAACCTTTTGCAGTTCACATGCCTTATTTGACCCTCACTCTCTATGAAGGTGTTCTAATGTCTGCTGGGCTTATCAATAATTAACAGTTGAACTTTGACCTACATAGTCTACAAGTCACAACTAACTGCCATTCTGCCTGGTCATATTTTCACTCTAATTCCCTGACGCTCTTTCCTACAAATTACAAGCGTTTCCACAGGAGATAGTTTCATTTTCTCCTTTGCTTCTACTTTTTGGAACGTCTTGTACTTTATGGTGCCTCACCTTATATTCCGATGTTTTTTTCTGAAACATTTTAAGCGCACCTTTATATGTCTCTCAGGGAATTGAGATTAATTATTGACACAAGAAGTCATTTCTATGGTGAGATTACGTAAACCTCAATTTCTCTTTACGCCCTCGGTGAATACTTCGGGGGGTTCTTCATCTGGTGCAAATAAATCGAATTGTTCTACAACAATGTCTTCTCAAAAATCATCTTTGGCTCATACACCTGCCGGTAAGCCTTCTCCACCTGCTCCATCGGGCAAACGCCTTAAACAAAATTCTCCTACACCAGAAGATAATCCTTCAACCTCTTCTACTGATCAAATTTTGGAGGAGCTGCGAGCCATGCGTCCCTTTGTTGAAAAAACTAGTACGGATATGCAGCTTTTGAAGGACAAGTGGGAGAACATGGCTACCCGACTTTCTACTGTCGAACAACACATCCCTGAGCTGCAATCCAACACGCAACGTATTGTTGCATTAGAAAAGACTGTCCTCTCTCTACAAAAGCACACAGAGGATTTGGAAAATCGCAATAGGAGGAACAACCTCCGTATTTACAATTTGCCTGAAAATCTTGAGGGTGACAATCCAGTGTCTTTCTTTACCACTTTTCTGCCGAAACTTCTGGACTTACCACCCTCTACCTCCATTAGTATACAGAGGGCTCATAGATTAGATGCAAGAACAGATTCTTCTTATAAACCTCGTGGAGTTATCATCCTATTTTTGAAGTACACGGATCTCCTTTTCATTCTTTCAGCAGCGAGGAATAAGAAACAAGTGACTTGGCAAGGTCAACGAGTTTATTTATCTCAAGATGTCTCTAATGTCACTGCCTCCAGACGTAAGGAATTTCTGGCAATGCGTCCTTCTCTACGCTCCATGGGAGCAAGATATGGCCTGTTTCACCCTTGTACTCTCAGAGTCACTTATCGGAATAAAACTTGGTCATTTCAGGAGCCTGGAGAACTAAGGAATTTTCTCCTTTTACAGGGTGAAGAAGGGATGGACGCCTCCTCCTCTGCTTCGAACAGTGGCTGAAATTTGGCTTTTGTTGTCTCCATGTCTTGTTCTTCTAGTAGTCTTTTTCTGACTTCATGTACCTCTCTATATTCCCTATCTCAATCTTGACCTTCTCATCTTGCTTATCCTCTCTCTGAATATCTCCCTCTTGCGTATCTTATATATACCTACTTTCTCTTTCTAACTTCTGGATCTATATTTTACGTCACATGTTCCGTATGTTAACAATTTTTCCTTTTTCCCCAGACGGATATGTATCGGACGTTCCCTTCACCATTTTGTTCCATCCTGTGTTCCTTTTTGTGCGGTCTCGGTGTGGTTCTGCTCCTGATCCTGGTCCGTCCGTCTTGTAACGCATCACCACCTCCCCACCTTCCCCTTGTGTGTACTTCCCCCTCCAGGTATGTTCAATACAGTCATCCTTTTGGATTTGTACTGTCTTCTATGCCTTCTCTCTTTTCTCCCTTCTCCTTCCTTCGCTGTTCTTCTTTCCCTTTTCCTACCCCTCTCCCTCTCCCCTTTTCTTTTTCTGCTTCATCCTCTACCTATCCTTCCTTCTACCTTTTTGATGATCTTTATGGTTATTATCTCTCTAAAGTTTGCATTACTAAATGTACAGTATGTTTTTGCATTTTTCAATTTCGATCAGTTTAACACTCTTTCACCTTCAAAGTTGTTTCATGGAATGTGAAAGGATTTAATCACCCTATCAAAAGGCAAAGAGTACTCTCACACCTATCCTCTTACAATCCAGATATTGTTCTTATTCAAGAAACCCACCTCTCAGATATTGAATCCTTAAAACTAAAACGATTGTGGGTTGGAACTGTTTTATTCTCTCCTGCTTCTCAAAAAAAGAACGGGGTGGCTATTTTGATTCATAAACGCCTCCAGTGTAAAGTATTACTAGAAGAAAAAGATGATGAGGGGCATTGGATTTTGGCTAAGCTACTCATCAATGCTATCCCAATTACGGTGTTCAATGTTTATGGCCCTACATGTTTTGACTCCTCTTTTTGGCCCTCCATTACAGCAAAATGTGTTCAATATAAGGATGATTCTTTCCTATTAGGTGGAGACTGTAATCAGATCGTTGACCCCTTTTTAGACCGTAGATCTTCTGTTCGTTTTTCCCCTCACAAACCACATAAGCAATTCCTTGACGCTATCACTCAAACTCATCTTGTAGACTCATGGAGACTCACTCACCCAGATGTTATGGATTTTTCCTTTTTCTCTCCTCCTCATGCTTCTTTCTCTCGTTTGGACTACATTTTTCTATCTTCATCTCTATCTCAACACCTTATATCTTCCTCTATTGAGCCTATTGTTATCTCTGACCATGCTCCTATTATTACTGTTTTTGACCTCCTTCCTCCTACTCCTAAATCTTCTCGTTGGCGTTTTAACCCTTCTCTTCTTGCTGATCCTCTTTTTTCTTCCTCTTTTCGTTCTTTCGCTTCTGAATTTTTTCAACTTAACTCTACACCTGATACCCCCCCTCATATTCTTTGGGATTCCTTCAAGGCCACAGCCCGAGGTTTTATTATTGATTTTGTCTCTAGAAAGAAGAAAAAATTCCTTCAAAAACGTAAACTTACCCTTGCACACATTAAATCGCTGGAACATCAATTCTATACTTCCTCTACTAAGCATATGTCTCCTGAACTACTTAAGGCTAAGATTGCTTTTAACAAGCTTACTACAGATTCAGCCTCCTCTTTTCTCCTTCGGAGCAGCGCACGATACTATGGCGGTCGCAATAAATCAGGTAAATTATTGGCTAACTATTTAAAACCACGTAAAGAAAGAACTAATATTGATTCTATCTATTCCCCATCTAATGTTCTTCTTCATACAGATGCAGAAATTTTGGAACAATTTCACTCTTTTTATGAATCTTTATATACTCCTGAGAACCCCCCCCACCCCAGAGCTTATTCAATCTTATTTTGATAACATACCTCAACCAGATACCTCCCACCTTAATTTTTCGGCCGTTGATACTGATCTCACTATTTCAGAGTTGTCCACTGCTTTATCTTCCCTCACTAAAGGCAAGACTCCAGGACCTGACGGCTTTCCAGTTGAATTTTACCTACATTTTTCAGATCTCCTTTTGCCTAAACTTCTATCTCTTTTTCAGTCTTTTTGTTCTACTGGATCAGCCCAAGGCTCATTTCAGGACGCTACCATATGCCTTATCCCTAAAGACGGTAGAGACCCTAAGTTTTGTAAAAACTATCGACCTATATCTTTAGTTAATGTAGACTATAAGATTTTTGCTAAATTATTAGCTCTTCGCCTTGACCCGCTCCTACCACATCTCATAGGGAAAGAGCAATGTGGTTTTGTTAAGGGCCGCCTTACTTCGGATAACTCCAGACTCTTCCTTAATGTTTTAAGTAAAGCCCCCTCACTATCAATTCCCATTGCAGCCATTTCAGTAGATGCTGAGAAAGCCTTTGATCGGGTTGACTGGTCCTTTCTCATGGCTTCCTTAAAATGGCATGGCTTCAGTCCTAAATTTATATCTTATATCTCTTTGCTCTATTCTATGCCCAAGGCCTCTGTTCTCGTCAATGGTCAACTCACTTCCCCATTCACGCTTCAATGCGGAGTTCGTCAGGGCTGTCCTTTGTCACCTCTTTTATTTATTTTGGCACTTGAAACCTTCCTTACTTCCATACGTAATAATCCCTCCATTTCTGGATTCCCGCATGGTAAACATCACCTTAAATTATCTGCATATGCTGACGATATCCTTTTATTTATTTCAGACCCGGTCACCTCTATTTCCGCCTTATTAAGTGAATTTGAAAAATTTTCTTTGGTTTCAGGTTATAAAATAAATTCTGACAAAACAGAAATCCTTCCCTTAACCAAATTTTGCCTTCCCCACTTCTTCACAGCCACCGGCTTTGCTTGGAATTCTAAGAAAATTAAATATCTTGGTGTTCTTTTTTCCAACTCTATTTCCTCTTATATTCAACTTAACATGAATGCGGTCATCTCTAGAATAGACTCACTACTCTCTTCTTGGAATCCTCTATTCCTATCCTCGTGGGGTCGTCTTGATTCCATCAGGATGATGATTGCCCTGATTTTGATCTACTTATTATCCATGCTTCCAATTCGTATCCCAAATTCATATTTCCGCCGCATTGATTCTCTTTTATCCAAATTTCTCTGGAAACAAAAAAAGGCTCGTATATCTCTCTTACACCTCCGTAAATCTAAACTTAATGGTGGAACCAACTTTCCAGACTTTCGCCTTTACCACAAGTCCTTCTCACTTCGACAAGCTTCCCGCTGGTTATCTCGGGAAACTTCCCCTTTTTCTCCCCTCTGGCTTTCTGTCGAACAGGAGTTATTGCTTCCTTACTCTTTACAAGAGGTAATTCGCTTCACTTCTAAAGCCCCATGTCTTAACCCCCTTTTATTCAAACATACCTCTTCTCTTTTACGGCCTTTAGTCTCCACTACCTCGGTCTCTCAGGAATCCTTCCTACTATTACCTATATGGTACAACTCTCTTATATTAATACATAACAGACCTATTGCATGGCCCTCATGGAGAGCGAAAGGTATCATCTGGGTACGTCATCTTTTTGACGGCTCATCCCCCTGCTCGTTTCCTAAATTCCAATCTCAATTCCACTGCCCTCCTTCTTTCGCAAAGAAATTCCTCATCCTTATGGAAACCATTCTAGATTGTTATTATTCTCTTCCTTCTGAAAGCCTACCAGCCTCGTCTCCCTCTCTACTCACCGTCCTCTCTACTACTCCTAAAGCTTCCCTTATTTATCGGTATTTCTCAACCCCTGACCCGGACCGTCTTAAATCGAAATTGGAATTGTCCTGGGAGAAGGATTTGGGTTCCTCATGGTCAACTTCTCTTTGGGACAAAATATGGGCCAGATCTTTGAAGATTTCCCGTACTGCCTCTCTTACTCAATCCCTCTTTTTCTTCTATCACAGACTTTACCTTTCTCCTCAATCTATTTCTCGCGTTCAATCCAATTCTGTACCTAATTGTTGGACCTGTAATGCTCCCAATGCAGATCTTCTACACCTTTTCTTCCTCTGTCCCCCAGTTCGCATTTTTTGGACTCAGATATGTTCTCGCCTCTCCCGTATTTTCAACATCTCTATTCATTTTTCCACCTCTTTTGTGTTTCTTGGTAGCCTTTCAGACGATTTGGACCTCCCTCCACATTCTCACCGTCTTTTTGATCTCATGCTAGCCCTTGCACTGCAGCACATTGTTTCTAACTGGAAATCCTTGAACACTTTGTCTCTAACTTGTTGGTGGAATTTAGTATGTCAATCACACAGACTTGATGTTGCCTTTGCCTCCTCCTGCAAACCCTCCCGAAATGTTGAACTTTACTGGTTACCTCTCACTTTATATTTAGATCAATCTGCCAAAAAGACATACTCTCCACTTTCCTCGGATAATTTCAAACCCCCTCGAACACATGTACTCTTGCCTGTAGTTTATGATATTTTTCAATTTCACTATTGTGATTTTTTAGCTTTATACATGTTTCCTTTTTGCTAATAGTTCTTATTTCAAGTAATTGCTAAATGTTGTGTATTTTACTGTACTTTCTGACTGACATCCATTGTATTTTCTATTTTCATTCATTCTCTATGATATTAACATGCTTTTATTTCCCTCCCTACCCTCCCCCCCCTCCTCCCCGTAAAATAATTCAAAATGCTTTGCTTTTCATTGTGATATTGGTTACTTAGGTTTAATTCATTCCATCCTTTAGCCTTTTTTCATATATTTTGCTGATGTCACCTTATTGTAATATCTGATTTTACGCGAATAAAGCTTTCAAACATAAAAAAACAACGTTATTCGCTGCTTGCCATTTGCGGAAGATGTAAATGTAGTGTATTTTGTAAAGCGCACAGCTGCCCCAACGGGGCGTCCCGGCGCTGTATAACGCTGTGGAACCCTTCCTGGCTCTCCCTGTGAGATGCCCCTCCTGGGCACCCCCAAGGTGAAGCCAGGCATCCCAGTATTGTAGGGGCCTTTGTGGAGATTAAGCAAGCTATTGCCCAGATTTGCAGCGTGGGACCCATGATTAGAGTAGGAGCCGAGGAGAGAATTATCGAGTCCGCTGACATTGAGCCCAAGACCCTGCCGCATCGGGACTTGAACCCAGGCCCCGGGCCTGATCTCTGCTTCAGAGTCTGCTGCTCTAACCAGTGAGCCACACTTTTCCACAGATCTCTTTATGATTCCTTGTCATTCTGCTTTGATGCCATTGTTGCTTCTTTGTTCTTACCTGATTTGTACTTTTGCTCCTATCAGGTCCCATCCTGGACATTTGTGATGTTGATGTTCATTGTGCAGCCTGGTGTGCTGCTGCTCAGCCCCACCCGACTTTTAGTTCAGGTACTTCATTATGACGTATATTCCCCTTGGTCTATATCACTTTTGGACACCATTATTTATTTTCTGCATTATTCTGCGGCTCAAAGTATTGGGACTGTTGTCTTTGACTACGTCTTATACTAGCCGTTGGAAACTTCCGCTGCATATCTCTTTGGTCTGTGTCTCAACATCAGGTGACAGTATACTTTCTCCTATCAAGTTTACTTAACACCTATTCTCTGTGTGCACTTGTTATTCCTGGACACAATATTCTGACAACCTATTTTTGAAGCTGTGCCTTCTGACCCTTTGGGCCATTTATTATAAAAACATCCCACTGCCCTTTTTACCACCCAGCCTGCTATGTACATATCATGCACTATTGTTGTCTGTTTATCTAGGCACATATACCGGAAAATAGAACCTGTTTATTGGGACGAACTATTCACTTGGACCAGTGGGGTTCCAACTTCTTTAGTTTTATACAACAATTTCTTATTCTTTGTATGCTCGTCGGCCAAGGTAGGATATTTGCCGAATCTCAAAGCCATCAACCTTTTTTTGATAAAAACAGAGTAAGTTGTATCTAAGTAGTAATTGAGTGGGTTAGATCTGTCTCCACCTTTATATATGGGCGAAATAATAGAGCCTTTGACATCCACAATGTTTCTTTTCCAATTTGAATGCCACAGCATGATCAGGGAAAGTCTTATAATGTCCGTTATGTCGGTGAATCCTAGTTCTAGATGACAGACATAGTTGGAGAACAAGTGGGGGAGAGAGGTAATCCTTTTTTACAAAACTATCCTCTATCTTCTTCAAGGAACTGGTAGGTACCATTCCCAAAATGGCACCCTATTTACAGGCGAGAAACCTGATGCCATAACAAAAGATTTAGCCTCATTGATCTTTAGGTCCAGTGATGACATGTGCTCCACATAGATGTTATTAGAACTTTACTATTATATTTTATATACAATGCATATTTGTTATTAAATCATAATACTGTCCTAATTGATAATATTCTTTTAGCCCGCTTGTATTGGATATAGGCCCACTATATTGCAAGCTTTCTATCACATGCCAAAAATATTCGCACTTCATTGAAACCTTAAAATTGTAGGGTAGGCCAACTTAAATCGATTTAGAGGTAGGAATAATAATGATATACTGACATGAACGATGAAGTGGTAGGCAATGTTGAGGATGCTTTATTTCCATAGGCTGGTATGATTGACCTCAATATTGTGTTGTATTCATCCCAGTATTTTTGTGATACATTTCAGACTGATTGTTAATGTGTACTCCTATTTTTCTCTCTTCCCATATATTTTAAAATTGAAAGAAGATCATTACATTATTAAACAATGACCCATCAAATGCTGTGGAGTTTCAATGGTGAATACATTCAGCAGCATTTCTCTTTACGTAATGTTTCCATGTGGTAGAGAAGTTTATTCCACACCTGTCCATGCCCTCCTCTCTTTAGGATGGTAGTGCAGCCACTGCTGCCCGCTACTGATTAAATAATATATCATCCTTAAGGTGCCAGGTGTTCTCATTCCAGTTGTAGGGTTGATGGTGAAGATAATTCTGGATTCTTCAGACATCGCCCGGATTGCAAATGCATCTGTGCATGCTTACCAAGGCTGTTCCAGCTTTGCTCAACTGATAGCTGTGTGTCCGGGTCAACTTCTGAAATAAAATAAAAATAAATAAACTAACTAGAAAGTGAAAAAATCAATAACATTGGGGCAAGAAGGGGGCACAGCATTATGTGAAGTTTGAGTACAGCGTCTGTCTGGTAGAGAACTGAACGTTGAAGAGAATAGGGTTCTGGGGCAAGTAGAGAGGACTACAGAAGTGCAAGGCAATGTGAGGGACTAATGACGAACAGAAGTTACTCAGAAAAAAATAAGTAATCCTGGTTCTTTTGCACTTGTGGTAGCTAGAGCAGATGTCCCTTGCAGCTGCATATTGTTTTCGGCTCATGGTGGTGGTCACCTTCTTGCATTAGCAAGGAGACACAACCTTTTTATGAGGAAATTGATTGTGTTGGGTGGTTAGCCAAGCACATACCAATGCAAGCAAAACTGCTGAGGCCCAACATAGCAAAAACATGCCTGGGTTGCCTGTGTTGCTTGCGTTTCTGTACAGGCTGTAGGTGCGCGGCTTATCGAACTGGGCTTGACAGTCTCTTGAGTCAAGACAAGGCTGTAGTAGCAGTTGAAATTCTTTATCCGGTTAGTAATTTAGGCATAAAAGACTAGCCACGGTATAAACATACAGTCATAAAATCAAGCATCGCAATGCACATCATCACATTACTATAAAACAAATATTACATAGTCTGAAAAAGCTTACACAGTCACAGACACTATAAAAAGCTTCTGATAAATAAAAACATATTAATAAAGTTTGGATCAAAAGCATAGCCTGCTTGCATTGCCTGAGGGAGGCACGCCTCAAACTTGGGGAAAGAAACAGAGCCTAACAGGCGCATGAAATTTGCAAAACAGCAAAAATGCATCGTGGTCTGGGGACAAACTGTTAAAATCACATTCTAAGAGACAGATACTGACAAGGGGAACTTTAAATGCACAGTGTTAAGTCTTAATCGTGTCCGCAGACTCCTTTGGTGGCCTGCCCATCCCAGGACTTGTTGTTGTTTGGCACAGTATATTTCAAAGTATATTTTTTCACATAACAAAAATAATTGCCTTTAGAATTTCTCACAAAAAGGGGACAGATCGTCAGAATTATAAAACAATTCTGGCATATTCAAGCTACCACAAAGTTTCTTTACATAACTTCATCACCGATACAATCTTTCAGTAACAGCTGAGTGAAGAATGTTTGATTTTTTTGTCCAAATGGACAACCATAAAAAATGGGGCGTGGCTTAATATGATCATGGATATAATCCATCATTAATTCTGAATGACACAGAAAATAATTTGTCCTGGGGAACTGCCAATAATCTTTTCAGGAATCTGTTCTCATCTTTCTGAATAACATCATAGCCATATAAGTTGCAACTGAGAGGCATTTTGACTTGTAAACCATAAGCAATTCTTCAGTGGGTTTGCCTCCCAGCTTCATGGCGAAGTTAAACAGTGCCACTATACTTCCCCCCCACAAGCAGCCATCCCTGTAAGATCCAAAGGGGTTCAACTACAGGTGTCATCAAATAAGACTCCCAGATGAGGCAAAGTGGGAACCCAGCTAATCTTGGTTTGATTAACAACATAAGGGCTGTGTTTATATTTTTTTCAGACAAAAAACGTAATATGGGTCTTGGACTGGTTTATTGTAAGATCAAGATACAATATAAACAAGCATTTACAATGCAATGGTTTTGCCTTTGTTAAAGTTAGAGCGATTGGCATTGCTCTTGACATTATTTTTATTTATGTTTTTTTTTTAACATAAATAAATGGCATTGTCATTTACAATGCCACTAGCTTTATCTCTTGCAAATGACACACACCAACACCCACAGAGAGCCCCCCAACACACACAACCCCCCCCCCCACACACACACCCACACAGAGCCCCCCCACACACAGCCACACAAAGCCCCCCACACACACCCACACAGAGCCCCCCCACACACACACCCACACAGAGCCCCCCACACACTGCGAGCCCCACCCCACACACTGTGGGCTCGCTGCGAGCCCCCCGCAGGCAACAGAGGCACGAAAACAGGGTCACAAGCAAGCAACAGGGTCACAAGCAAGCAACAGGGTCCCAAGCAAGCAACAGGGTCACAAGCAGGCAACAGGGGCAGACGGAGGCACAAGCAGGCAACAGGGGCACACAGAGGCACAAGCAGGCAACAGGGGCACACAGAGGCACAAGCAGGCAACAGGGGCACACAGAGGCACAAGCAGGCAACAGGGGCACACAGAGGCACAAGCAGGCAACAGGGGCACACAGAGGCACAAGCAGGCAACAGGGGCACACAGAGGCACAAGCAGGCAACAGGGGCACACAGAGGCACAAGCAGGCAACAGGGGCACACAGAGGCACAAGCAGGCAACAGGGGCACACAGAGGCACAAGCAGGGGCACACAGAGGCACAAGCAGGCAACAGGGGCACACAGAGGCACAAGCAGGCAACAGGGGCACACAGAGGCACAAGCAGACAACAGGGGCACACAGAGGCACAAGCAGACAACAGGGGCACACAGAGGCACAAGCAGGGGCACACAGAGGCACAAGCAGGCAACAGGGGCACACAGAGGCACAAGCAGGCAACAGGGGCACACAGAGGCACAAGCAGACAACAGGGGCACACAGAGGCACAAGCAGACAACAGGGGCACACAGAGGCACAAGCAGACAACAGGGGCACACAGAGGCACAAGCAGACAACAGGGGCACACAGAGGCACAAGCAGACAACAGGGGCACACAGAGGCACAAGCAGGGGCACACAGATTCATTCGTTGAACATAACCAAACATATGTACTTTTAACAACGCACGTTCACCTTGGTGCTGAACAACACCTCTTTTTTGTTACCCAACTCGTACTCGTGTATCGACCCCAGATGAATGATAGGCTGGGTGGACCCGCCGGGACTTAAACCTGTGACCATGATGTCGGACACAGGCCCCGGCAATGGAAGCAGTAGTCCACTGAGCCACCAGGCGCTGCCTCACAATGGGACGCCTGGAAACAGGTGGCAAGGAACGTATTCCGGTAATGCACCCACTGCGTAGTGTCCAGCTGTTTTCACACCCGCTGGACTCAAAGGCTTTTTGAAATGCTATAAATACATTTTTTAACCTAGTGACTAAAAATCCCACGCTATTTCGAGCAATCAGAATCGTTCAAGAGAGTACTTCAACTGCTTATGTTCATTCGTTCAGTAGCACAATAAATCACTTCTCTAGCTTTGATAATTCCGCAGTAAGGCATTCAAATGACCCAACTAACTACACAGGTGTGATAACCCCTTGCTCCACCTTGAACCTGCGGTGCCGTGACTAAGCCTATTTGCGTGGCCTGTGGAAGTGGTCCTCTATGCCGGGACTTTTAATTTCGGATGATTCCTGACCTTTCATCACACCATGACCAAGGGACATTTTCGAACTCTATATTCTTGAGTTAGAGCACCATTGCTACTAAGGTAGCCCGAGGGGCGGGATAGCCTCTCTGCTCGCTTTAGAAAGAATCTTAACATACATTTTGTACTCTCTTACCGGACCTTGCTCGGTACGCCATGTTCCTTTTGTGCCCTTTCCTTAGGATGCGTTGAGCTGGGTTTCTGTAAACACTACCTCGAAATGTGCTTGCAGGTTCCATTCCCCTATATATGTCGCCACCTCGGTATCTCGGTCCCATCTGTGGGTGCCGGGGATAAGAATGCGGTCCGCGGTATCCGCAGAAAAAACTTGTGGGCAGAGGGGAAGGCCCGTCTAGAGCCCTCCTGCGCCTGCTAGCTGCTCGTGTTCCTCCTATGTAATTTGATTTCTTATTCTTTATTTATACCAATAAGCTCCGCACGCGCTGCATGCAACACTAAGTTATTTATTATGCACGCGAAAAAGTGGCCAGGTCCACGGGTCCAGTTGTTAATAAAAAGGGGGAAGACCCGGTGTGGATCTCGGGTGATTGAAGCCACTCGGCAACACTACTAGCTACGCTCCCTTCCTGCCAAACGGAAATGCAGGCATCTGCTACTTTTTAAAAAAAAAAATTTTTATATAACTTGAGCGCTCTTACGCACAAAAAAAGGTTTGCTAGCACACGTACCTTGAACTTTTTTGGGAGATGCTGACGACGGCCGACGACGGCCTTGGAGCAGGAAGGCGGCCATGAGGAAACAAGCGGGAGGGGGCGGGAAAGGAGAGGCCGGGAGCTGACGAAAGGCGGCCATGAGGAAACAAGCGGGAGGGGGCGGGAAAGGAGAGGCCGGAGCAGGAAGGCGGGCATTAGAGAGAAGCGGGAGGGGGCGGGAAAGGGGGAGGAGAGAGCTGACGAAAGGCGGCCAGGGAGGAGAGAGCTGACGAAAGGCGGCCATGAGGAAACAAGCGGGAGGGGGCGGGAAAGGAAAGGCCGGAGCAGGAAGGCGGGCATTAGAGAGAAGCGGGAGGGGGCGGGAAAGGGGGAGGAGAGAGCTGACGAAAGGCGGCCACGAGGAAAAACAAGGGAGGTGCCGGCAATGCCGGACCAGACACGGGGGCGTTCCCGGCGTCCCGTGACGTCGGCAAAAGCCAAAGAATGTCGGGAACGCCCCCGTGTCTGGTCCGGCATTGACGGACAGGCCCCTCGTCCAATGGCAAGGCTCCGTTTACGGAGCCAGCCAATCAAGGACGAGGGCCGAACCAAGCCACACTATGGAACTCAACAGGATTTCGCCTGCGCCGAAAAGATGCGCAGAGCGCATCCTTCGCCGAGGCAAAACCTAAAAAGGAACAAGAATTCTCTGCAACCCAAACGTGATCCGAGCTTTAAGCACCACATCATCTGAATAATGAAGCCCGGGTAGAGGGCGAGTGCCAACACACAGTACTTCATTGCCAAAGTTATTAAAAAAAAATCCCATCCCGTTAATGTACAAAGTGAACAAAAAAGGAGCTAGGACACTATCCTGCCTTATTCTCCTCGAAATATGAAAGTCGCCTCACCGTTTGGACCATATCTGACACTGGCTGTCACCTCACTCTGCAGTTGCCTTGAAAATGTACAATATTGGCCACAACCCTCAAGTTTAACATAATGTATAATAGTGTGATACGGTTTACGTGATCAAAGACTGAACTTAGGTCCATGAATGACTAGTAGCCACAGTCCCCTTTAACTACTGAATATATATTAACTAAAAGGTAAAAGGTGAGGCACTGCTCGACTACTGCAACGTCCGGTGTAAAACCAAATTGAAATCAGACCTAATCTGACTGTCCTTGGCAAACGTCTCCAGTGACTTAACATAGGCCCCAGCCCTCACGGTGCAGGAGGGCCCTGAGCTGCAGAGGACCCCCTCAGCATTGCACTCTGGCCTGAGAGCTCCTGGTTGAATCTCCCAGCAGGCCCCTCCATGTACCTTGCAGGGGCCCCCCTTAAGTCACTGCATGTCTCCAAACAATCTAAATGGATCCCTCCAATTATCTCAGCTGTAGAAACTGTCAATGATATGGTGTGATAACACTTTGTATCATTTTTGTTCCACTTTGTAAAAATAGGACAATAGTTGCATGGGAACAAGAGCAAGATGAGCAAGAACTGGCAGCAGCCCTCATGACGCTAGGCAAGAGAGGGACAAACAGATCTATGTTTTCCCTAAATAAGTCTACTGGGGTCATCTTAGAGCCAGCTCCTTGCCTGTGGGATATCTATTAATATCATTCATTACATCTTTGTAATCTACAACAAGACCACCAAATATCAGTGCCTCGTTTCCTATGTGCTCTGCAGTTCAAATGACACCACTATTGGCTTGCAAAAAATGACTTGATCAATTGTCATGGAAGATAACACGTCAGCTGAGCCTTTAAAAAAATGGAGATTAATCCCCTGCCGGAATTCTCTACTTTCTTATCCTGATCATGCTGCTAATAAAGATTTGTATACCTCGTCACTTATCTCTTTCTTTCTTGCAGCAACGGCCCTTCCATATTCTAATCTATAAAAGCGAACATTGTTGCCATTTCTGTGGACTGATTTAAGCACTTTAATTAGATCCATCAAACATATTTAACTCTCCGGGGCGGGACCAACAGGAATTTCCTAACTGATCCATATAGCACAGAAATTTTAATGAAATAATGTCTTCAGCACGAGCTTCCTAATCTAGGCATGTTAATAGCTCCATCTTATTATGTAGAACCAGATTTGTTAACTAGCATTCCTGTCAATACACTCCAATTTCAACAAAACTCCCTTATTCTTCGCCATTGCATTTTGTAGATCATTAGTTGCTGAATCCAAAGCGACCCTTCTCCTACAATGAGAGACTGACAATTCACTGAGACCACTGTGAGCACTAGAACAGTGCAATCCGAGAGGAGCCCCTACATATCTGACCAAAGCATAATAAGGTCAATTAAACTACTATGATCCCTACCAATAAGTGTTGTCTTTAAAACCACGATGGTGGGCAAAAACTCTAAAGTAAACTGCAAGTCATAGCTGCAAAAAAGCAAATTAAGAACTTAACATATGTCGCATTGCAATACTGTGTTAAAGCATCCCTGGTCTGGTCCATGATCCCAGAGGAGGCCGAGCTAGGAAGGAGGCAGTGCTTATGGTTAAAATCCTCCATCCATAAAAATGATACAACCCATTTTGACTGGCTAAAAAACCCCTCTATTTCCCTAGAAAGTGAATTAACAATATCATCATTATTCAAATCAAAGTTAGTATCATAAAAGCTGCTTATTAGAAGATTCATTGGAATGCAAACAAACCACAACAGTTGGAAATATTCAGAACCAAAATATGAGCAGGCAATATTCTCAGAGAATACATTCGATACCAAGGTTAGTAAACCTGCCTTTGTTCTCCCCACATGAGGGGGACAGCAGCCATAAAAATGAGCTAAAGCCATTTATATATTGTGCTTCTAAAGTCCAAGGTTCCTAGCAATAGATTACATCAAAATCCATACTAATATATTAAAGAGAGAGCCCAAACCTTTGAGGCGGGTAATCTCAGGAACCACAGCACCAATCACAACACCCAATACAGCGTTTGAAAGGGCAGTTGCAGCAGAAGGACACAGGCTATGCAGACGCCCACCATATACATTTAAAAGGTAAAAGAACCGTGCCAGCAAAGTAGTCCGTTGTGGGCGTGTCTGCGTTGTGTTGTGGGCGTGTGCTGGGGGGCGTGACAAACGCTGGGGGCGTGTGGTATGTTCCGCCCTTCATGCCATGTCTCATATCATGTGCTAATCCCACCCTGCTCCCTTTAAATACCCCTGCACCCCATAATCATAACCCACCCTTACTCCTTAAAATACCCTAACACCCTTAAACACTAACCCATCTTAACCCTATAAATATTCCCTGTACCCCAAAACCCAAACCTATCCCTAAACCCTAAAAATGCCCCTGTACTCCAAAACCCAAACCTAACACTGAACCCTAAAAATACCACTGTACCCCAAAACCCAAACCTACCCCTGAACCCTAAAATACCCCTGTACCACAAAACCCAAACCTAGCTCTGAACCCTTAAAATATCCCTGTACCCCAAAACCCAAAGCTACCCCTGAAACCTAAAAATACACCTGTACCCCAAAACCCAAACCTAGCCCTGAACTCTAAAAATAACTCTGTACCCCAAAACCCAAACCTACCCCTGAACCCTAAAATACCCATGTACCCCAAAACCCAAACCTAGCCCTGAACCCTATAAAATACCCCTGTACCCCAAAACCCAAACCTAGCCCTGAACCCTTAAAATACCCCTGTACCCCGAAACCCAAACCTACCCCTGAAACCTAAAAATACCCCTATACCCCAAAACCCAAACCTAGCTCTGAACCCTAAAAATACCCCTGTACCCCAAAACCCATACCTATCCCTAAACCCTAAAACTACCCCTGTACCCCATAACCCAAAACTATATCTGAACGCTTAAAATACCCAAACATCCCAAAACATATACCTCAGTACCCCAAAACATATACCCCTATACCCATACTTACCTTATCCAAACATTTTAAAAAAACATGCTTTTACCATTCATGCATTTTGTTGTAAATGTATGCGTGGTAAAAGCACATAAAATGTAATGCCATGCGTTATAATGGCGTTGCCGAGTCATGGTACTTTCGTAATGAAAGTATGCGGAGTGATGGTATGCGGAAAGAAAGTTGCGGAACAATGGGTGTTTACCCTTCCCGGTTAGTACATTGGTGGCATGGCGACCCACAACTCCAGCAACATACTCATATTTTTTCACCACCCATTTGAAAAATGCACAGGTCTCTCTCATTGATGGCCAGCACCGACATACACTTTTAGACACACCTCCCGCCACAAGTTCTAGAATTGCGAACTTTAGAGCTGGAGAGCTACGTTCGAATCTCAGCATTAGCTCAACATCCTGTGATTCGAGGCAAATCGCTTTGTCTCCCCGTGCCTACCACAAATGAATGTGTTCTTCTGTAATGTAAATTGTGCTCATGTCATGATGGTGCCAGTCCAAAGATGTCAAAGTGAAGGCATCAGACGTTATGGTAATAACAAGATGAACATAATTTGTCTTCAACGTTGATATTTGACTTTCAATGGTATCCATCCAGCTGATAACACAGTCCACACAAGCTTTAGTCTGTGGAAGAACAGTTGTAATGTACCAAGACTAGACAACAATGGGCCAGTATCACACGTTGGTTTGCATTTGACATAACTTACTGTATTTTCAGGACACAATTAGCTGACAATGGACAACTGTTCTTCCACAGAATCGATTTCTTGGTCCAAAGCACTCATTGCATTTGTAAGAAAGTTCACAATTCAATTAGATATAGGGTGGTTCTTAACAACACTAGCTGTGGATTTCCTTTTCACTATGATCCTTTATTCAGTGAAAATCAACACATCAAGAACTTAAAACTAAGACGGATGGGCCAGACTCATTCAGGCTCTGTCGGAAGCAGACGAGCCTGCATGTGGCCCAGTCATCGTCAGGGAATGCCAAAGCATATACCGCCCAGTAAAAACCCAGGTGTCTCACATAGCACCAGTAGCAGCAGCCTTATCTTCCCAGATATCGAGAAGCCCCGCTGGAGTCTGGGAGATTGAGTCCAATGATGGTGATTCAACTGAAAAGCTGTCAGAACCTTTGCTTGACACATAGACTGATTATGAAACATTTTGAGTAACCTGGAATAGACTTGCACTAAACACACATTAAAGAAACATAAGAAGTTATTGAAAGAAGACTTAGTTACTGCATTGTAAAAGCATATAGAACAGAAGAAATAATATTTATTTGAATAATATAGGTTCACATATTTATTAACCAGCTTCAACATGTTATTTCAATGTGTATTAAAAAGTTAAAGTGAATTACTCATGTGTTATGAAGTTCTAATCATCCTCATTAAAATTGTAGTTTGTGTGAAGAATTCATTACTCTATCGTAATCTAGAACGTTTTATGAGTGACATTGAAGGTTTTCATTCTGAATTTCATCATTTGCATATGTGAAATTGTGCACTGAATAAAACTAATGCTGCATAACCACATTAAATGAAATGTCCTGAATCTGTCAAATACTTATCTTCATATACGTACTAATGTAAAACATTTGAAGCAATATTAAGAATTTATGATTTGAAATAATTTTATATGTTAGTATTTTAAAAATGTAGTAATGTATCATCATTATGTGTGCTCTTTGCATTACAACAAATAACACATTTTGAGTGAAAGTTGAAAGGATTTTTAGAATATTTATTTTCCCTATGAAATGTATATCTCCATTACTTTATATACGACATATTTTAAATTAACTTTATTATAAGCCTGCATTTTTCCTACTTTGCTTTGTCTTATGCTCTCGAGACATTTTCCTAAACTTTCAATTTTAAGTGAAACTGTGTCTTACTAGAAGAATTCTCACCTGCGTTTATGGACTATTGCAACAAAAGTTGATACTTTGGGAACAACTGGTATGAGAATATGTCCTCTTGAACCCACTCAGGTGCCTGTTTCTAACAGATCAATATTTGGAATTTTAACCATACTGGATGATCTGAGAACTTATGTGATCAGTACCACCTCTTTCTTTACTGTGTTTCTTCTGTTATGCCGTATGACAATCATCTTATATGTACTGACCAATGGACTAAGTGGTCTGACACAATGAGGTGACTCAGGAGGTGTCAACCAAGAACTGGAGGATTATATTATATTTTGTGTTGATGGATGAACAAGACTTTTTTCTTTTGCCTGGCTGTCTCTTTGACAGACCTTGGAGACTGCTCTTTGGAAACCTTTCTGGACTCTACTCGCTATTTCCCAGCTTCAGCATACACTGTGTGTGCTAATCTTGGACACTTTCTCGATGGGACACTACCCATGAGCTGGCGTTTGCTCATTTCCTGGCTGAACTTTCCAGAGCTCCTTTTTAATTTATTGTCAAGCACAAACTAATTAGAATGTCCTGCGCTGTTTAGATTCTAGATGTTTAATAATGATGTATTGCCCATGTTGAATATCATCCATACATTTACCTTTAACTAAACCATAGACTATGTTTCATCATGACTTGTCTCCATACGCTGATTGTGCATTCCAATTGATTTACTAATGACAGGGTGAGATCAGCTTAGAGAAATGTCTGCTCATTAGGTACTTATGTTATTGTTTTGTATTGCCTTAACAGCATTATTGGTTTGCATGACTTTAGTTTAGCTAAATTTCTTCAGAAGGCTTGGATTAGCAGTAATAATTCTTTACTTTTATAGTCTGGAGTTGAGAGTCATATACATAAACTTAATTACAAATGTGTGAATAAGTTATCCAATTTCTGATCCTCATTGGATATCTGGATGTTGGCTTCATATGTCCAACCCCCTCAATGGCACAATACAAGATCCATTGGAGGATCAAGATAGTGTCAAGTAGAAAAGACAATAATAATAAGAAATAATATGTATTTAAAAGGGGCCTAGTATGAGCTGCAACAATTATTACAGTGAAGAAACACCCACGCAGCTTGAGGCCAAGTTGCCCTTATATGGTCGGCATGCGAAACCTCCCTTTTCCTGATGATGAGGAGACCAGCTGAACACTGGGAAAATGTGGTTATAGTGAAGAAACCCCAGAGCAGTGGGAAGCCCAGGCTCCTCTTATAGCTTCACCAGCAGCAGCTCTGCCTTCCCAGATGATGAGCGAGGAGACCAGCTGGAGACTGGGAGAATGAGTCCAATGGCAGTAACAGTGTAAAAACATCAGTGCAGCGGGAAGACCAGGGGGCATATTATCAAAGGGGTTTATCTCCGCTTTTTTGTCTTTAAAAGCCAAGAAAGCGGAGATAAAATTATCTCCCTATTACCTGGCTGTCGCTAACACCAGTTAGCGACAGCTAATAGGAGATAGCGACCATCTTGGGCCCCGCTTTGCATGTCAGTGATATTTATCACAAATGACATGCAAAGTGGACGTGCCAAGATGTTAGCGACTGGAAACAGTCGCTAACATCGCTATCCCCTATTACCAACTTTTGGAGATATTTGCGCTAAGCGCGAATATCTCCAAAAGCTAACACCTGCCCTGAGCAGTTCTTAGCCATGTTATCCAATGGGAGGTGGATAACATGGCTAAGAGCATTAGCTTGGTAATACATGAATATCGCGGACTTTTCAGCGATATTCATGCATTGCGGCCGTTTTTTATCGCATTTGCGATAAACCTTGGTAATACCAAGGTTTATTTGCGATAAAAATTGCCGCAGGTCAGCGGTAATTTTTTGTCTCTAACCAAGCAATAGCGATCGCTATTGCTTGGTAATATGCCCCCAGGTGCTTCTTATAGCACCGGCAGCAGCACTCCTGCCTCCCCAGATGACCAGGAGCCCTGCTGGAGGCTGGGCGACTGAATCAAATGATGGTAACAGTGAAGAAACACTCATGCATCATGAAGCCCAGAAGCCTCTTGTATTAAGAGGTGTGCATCCCTTCTCCAGTATTGATGTTCATTGTAGATGCCCTACACTGGGATAGCACCCGTCATGAAAAATCGGACAAAAACAAGTGTAATCAGATTACAGTTCATATATCCACATGGATGGCAAAATACCTTGGTTCACCAATTAAGCTGGTGTTTAAGTGACATGAAAAGGGACAATAAAACATTGACGTGCGGCGATTATTATCTGTAGATGTTTTTACTGTGATAGTCAAACAATGATGGGGAAATTTTGACATTTGCATAAAAATCGTTCAAGGTAGAGCTCCTACGAAGGAACTGCATGATGGGAGATGTAGTTTGTTGAATTTGATAACAAATAGGCAGTCGATTATAGGCGGGAAATGTTGGTAAACGGGACAATTGGGAAGAAGGAGGGAGGGTGATGTGTTTAAATTTGTGCGGTGGACGAGTTGTATAATCCTTTCCTGGAATGAAGTTGGAGATGGTTCAGCTTTAACGCTCATGGCAGGTATGTGAAAGGTTGGGATGTTTATGTTAGTTGAAGGATAAACGAGTCACAAGGGAAGTCCAGATGACAAGGAGCCCAGCTGGAGGCTGGGGGACTGAATCCAATGGTGGTAACAGTGAAGAAACACCCATGCATCATGAAGCCCAGAAGCCTCTTGTATAGCCAGCCGCAGCTGAACCTTCTTCCCAGATGACAAGGAGCCTGGCAGACGAAGTCCAACTGCTGTACCAGTGAACAAACACCCACACTGCGGAAGCCTGGGCGCCTGTTATAGCGCCGGCAGTAGCAGCTCCGCTTTACCACATGATGAAAAGCCCAGCACAACTGTTGCCTGGTAGGCTAAGTAATTTTGTGGTAACAGTGAAAAAACATGACTGTTTCAATGTGGTTGGGCTGTGGAGGCACAATGAAAAAATGCATGGGACAGGGATATCTACAAGAGTAAAATGATAAATGTTTGTTAGAGGCATGTACTGCACAACTGAACTGGTCTGTGCTGGTCAAGGAACACCATAAATCATCAAAAATTGTAAAGTTGCTGGTATGTAGCAATACATTGAAAGAGTAAAATAACCATCCATTGTAAAATTAAGGGGCATTTTAACAAGGGCTGGCGATACAATTATCGCCGCTTTAGCGTCCGTTTTTGGGGCGAAAAGCGGCGATAATTATATCACAATATCATCAAGGACACGCTAGCGCGCGCTTCCTTGATGTAGAGCCCGTTTTTTCACAGCCTCGCCTCGCATTGCTAATGAGATGCAAAGAAGGCGTGGCTGTGAAAACAACACATGTTAATATCGTGAAGGCAGCTTCGCGATATTAAAAAGGAGGTGCAGCGATAAAAAAAATCACGCTACCTCAGCCTTAACTCAGGAATTCAACGTCTGTTAAATTCCTGACTAAGGCATACTTTTAATGGGAGATGGATTATGCTGATACGACCACAGGCTCATATCAGTAATGTTATCGCTGTTTTCAATGGAACATCGCTGGAAAACCAGTGGTGTTCTATTGAAAACACCGCTATCGCTGAAATATTATCGCCATAGCGCTATGCGTTGTAAATATAGCGTTATCATGGCGATGATATTCAGCAATAGGCAGCGATAATATTACTATCGATATGTACGGTCAGCGATATTTATCACTGGCCGTTGATAATATGCCCATAAGTAATTAAATAAAACACATACATTTGAGCTCCCCTGCATAACAAAGAGGAACAACGACAAGATCGGACTAGACTGTCCTCCTCTGATGAAGCAATATTTGCATAGGTTTTTTTGCCTGTGTACACGAAAAACTATTTTCTTTTCAAATTAACTAACTAAACAGTTCTACAAGCTTGATATCTGGAGGGCCTGTTTTTAATAGAGAGGCAAATTAGGACAGTTACATAACAGCCAAGTGTTATTGTTCCCTGCACATCAAAGCGAGGTTCAAATTAATCTCTGGCAGGTCTTTTAAAAAGTTGCCTTAAAGGCTCACTTCCAGCACAGCTGTTTGTTGTAGCGCATGCTCTGCATTAAGGTTGACAGTTCATGGCACATTCTGCATGGTGCTTGTCTGTTTCAATTTGCTTCTTTGAAGACCTTTTCAGAAGGAAGAAATTCAAGGAGGACTTATAATTACTTATCCATCTTCCCTGTGCTGAAGAGAGCATATGCCTAGAATGCCTCAAGTAAATATCCAATGTATCTTTATTAGAGCTTGTATTTAAAATGTGTGTATATATTCCTTTGCAGCAGTCACTATTGTCACTTACTGTTGCTTGTTAAGAATTCAAAGGCCAGCTGTACTAAGGATAGAGTGGTTAAAGTGGTCCCAAATTGCTCACTGACATTTACTGATTCCATTCTATTTTTGATAACCTATTTCTGTAATAATAGATCAGTTTTCAAAAACCTGATTCATAGTGGGTGGCAATTTGACCTACCCTATATTAGTGAGGTAGGTCGCAAATTGCTACCCACTATGAATCACAGCCATGACAGAGATTGTGGCCTGCTGAGGTGAGCATGTCTGAAATGCAGCCCCTTTACCTTAAAAAATAGGGATGTTTAAAAAAAAAAATAACAGTTCAACTAACATTTTGGGGAAAGGGTCTCTCAGGGATCCCTGCCCATTTATAAGTGCCATACTGTTAGACCTGACAGTCCCAAGGGTGGTTGTCACCCAAATGTTTTTCTTTCTTTCTCTTTCTTTTCTCCTTTTTGATGAAATGTGTTTCTGTGGTCCTTAAAGCACTGCTAACCAGTGCTAAAGTGCTTGTGCCTGCTCCTCTAATTGGTACATTTAGCTTACACCTGATTGGCATATTTAATTTACTAGTGGTAAAGTGGTAGTTGTAAAGTGGTACAGCATGGACTCAGGAACTGTAAACTAAAAGCTACTAGTGGCACGCAGCACACTCATTATGCCACCTACTTAAGGAGCTCTTTATTACATGTTTCAGGCTTGCCCTTGCAGCCCGTGTGCAGTTTTAAATTGCCAATTCGACCTTGCAAGCTAAAGCTTTTGCCAGGACTAAACCCCCTTTTTAATACATATAAGACACCTATAGGGTAAGCTCTGCATAGCCCATAGGACAGGTTGCATTGTATTTAAAATGTTGGATGTGTACTTTCCAGTTTCCAGGTACTGAAAAAAGACTAAATTAGTTTTCACTCTTTGTGAGGCCTACCTCTGTCATTTGACATCATTGGGCTACATAATTACATGTAATAAGTGATACAATTTGATTATGAACAGGTAGAAATGTCATGTTTGGCTTCAAAAGAATTGTAATTTAAAATCCTCTATTTGAAATATCAAATTGTATTGATTTTATTACAGAGCGTAAGTTACACACAATACTGTTATAGCAAGGAACAGTGGTGAATAAGATGGGCATTCGGTTACAACTCAGTAATTAAGGCACAAGAATATGAAAGGAAGACCACCTCTTTCCCCAGATCTTCCCACGTTTATGTGGGCAGCCTCATGCAGCACAGATCTGTTCCCCCATTTGGCACACCAATCTATTGCATTCTGCCCCTCGGCCTCAGCAGGGGCCCTGGCAAATTTCCACTGTCAGCAGCAAATGCTGTTCAACGACTCCTCCCCAGTAAAGATCCGGCCCCCTGGAGCTCTCATTGGCTACATCCTGCAGCTTCATCCATTTGAAGATTTTCGAATTGCTAAAAAAGAGACAAGTCTGAACATTTGAAAGTTCATCGCGATTTTGTCCAGTGGCTTCCTGATGCTGACGCCTCCTCCTTGGGATCTGCTGGGTGCTTTCCCCCATTGAACTTTACTTTCTCAGTCATTTTTCCTTCAAAATCCTTTTAAGTCCAAAGGTAAGTGGAGAATGTACCTCGTATATCTTAACTCTGCTCCATCGCGGTGGCCATTACTTCCGACTTTAATATTTTAGGTGCTCGTTTTCACTAAAAACAATAACAAGCCATAACTATGGTTCTACTCAGGGCTTTAAGTGGGATGAAAAAACTGGGGGGTCTCTCAAAGGGGCGTGGTCACTGTAATTAGGGGCGTGGCTTTAAATCACTTTCGCAAAAAATCTATGCTTAGCATAGTGTGCCGCCCGACTTGTATTTTGCTGTTTCTGTCATTGCATCCAGATATTTGATACAAGTAACATCATACCTACATTAAGTAAGGGATATTGGCTTTGTCAATGGTTATTACTTGCAGAAGATAAATAAGCTGCAACTATGACTTGTATATATATTGTCAAAGCTTCCAAATAAATCCCTGGTGACCCTACCACAATGTTACGGTTCCTGAGTTTCAGAAAGAGAAGGGAAATCCAGAAAGAAAATGAATCTTAAAGGATTTCCCTCCCCCCCCCCCCCCACACAACGCTCTCCTTGCATGACGTCATGCTGTAACTTCTCTACTACTGAGAAGTGAGCAGTGTGAGCAGAGCACATCCATGTGCCTGGTGCTGTCTCGAAACGGGTCTCCATCAGGCTTTGTTTTGCGCCCTGGCACTTTTTCCGGACTGAAGTGACAGTAAACTGCTGTCACTGCAGTCTGGGATAAAAACGGACTGCCTGTGTCAGGGCTCAAAACAGAGCCCGATAGAGACCCGTTTCGAGGCCCCCTGAAAAAAACTGCCGGTGCTCAGACCCCTTGAGACCCGGCCCACTTAAAGCCCTGGTTCTACTGATTAGATTTATTTTGTTGTGGTGTCAAATTATTTATTAACATTAACTCTATTTTCCTAGAATGGTGTGGGATTTTTCTTGCGTTATGGTTTTACTTTATTATTACTGAGTGCTGCAAACATTCTTAACACACTGCCTTTAAGTGAAGTCAGAATCCTTTTGTGTAAGACTACCAGAGGGTTAAACAAAGGGTAATCTAGTTATATTTTTGGTTCACTCTGACAGGGATTGTTGATTTTCTCTGAGAAGTGTTCTCAACTCCCTCAACGAAAAACACAATTTCCAAGTGTTCCCATTACCTTTTAGTAGTTTTCAACACATGAATGTTGCTACCAGATTTTGGTCACTAAATATTACGAATCAGTTCAGCACTCAAACAGGCAGTGGGAGGGTGTGCATGCTCCTCACCAAGCTGTTCATTAAAGCATGTTGGGGAATATGTAAAGTGTGTGTGACTGGCCGGGCCAGGATGGTCAGCCAAGCAGTCATGCCCACATAAGTGCCTATCACTCCTCCCCTTGCTGACTGCCCGAAATGCTGTGGGGCAATGCTCCCTTGCCTTAGCGGAGGAGCCACCGCTAGATTTAACCCAATAGTTCTTTGAGCTGTGGATTGATTTGTAGAAAGTAAAGCTCAGAAATAGTAAGTAAAGATTGACTCTTTCTGTTTCTGAGCTGCGTGCCTAAAAGAATGCTCTAACTCAGATAGGTAAATTAATTGACGTTACACATTGCAGAAACATACAAAAATATGCTCTGCTCTGCACTGTGCAGCGCTTACTTGCACCATAATCGGCACTTCCACCGCTGTTTTAGCGGGTCACTTGCAGATCCACACGTCTTACAGCCATCTTGGGGGTAGGCAGGGACGTCTAGCGGCGCCATCTTGGTGAGCGCTCTAGTGCTCAGGCGGGCAGGCGAATCCCCTACTTAAACCTGTCATGGGGACGCGCAGCGGGCGCGCCGTAATTGCGCTGGAGTCGAGCCAGAGTCCTGCCCGTCTGCGCTTGTCAGCGTCGAGGCTGCGGTAGAGGCAAGGTACTCCGCTCCTGGTGTCAATGGTCCGACTCTGTCCAGGGAGTGGTTATGCTCTCTCAATAAGTGTTCCTCTTATTGCCACGATACCCTATCACCAGATACATGGGACGGCCCTGCTTGCTGCCTCCACTGTAAGGCGAAACTTACTCCTGAGTTATCCTCCCAAGACGACATTCAATCTACCGTTTTACGAGGGGGAATTATTAATGCCAGGTCGATGTGCAAAAATGCACAACACATTCATGACCTGATCATACAGATGAACCTAGACTGGCTTCTTGTTACGGAAACCTGGCTTCGTCCATGGTGTAACCCGGATATAGCTGTGGCTCTTCCGCATACTTTCTCAATTCAGCGATTAGACAGGCCTTTGCAACGGGGAGGTGGTCTGGCAATTATCCATCGCAGCACAATGAAATGTACTACGTATGAGCTGCCAGACATTAAGGGGGCAGAGGCCATGGCTTTCTGCCTTGGTATCCATGACTCCTTTACTTTCTCTGGGGCTCTGATTTATCCCCCACCTGGCCCACCCACTGAATTCTTGGAAAGCATTAGAGATGCGCTGAGCGAACTTACATTTAGGTTTGCCCATTGCACAGTGCTGGGAGATCTTAATCTCCTTTTAGATTCTCCTAAGGAATCAGGGACAATTTGCTTCATGGACATCATTAACATTCTTGGCCTTACCCTGCTAATGTTGGAACCCACTCACACAGCAGGCCATGTTCTAGATTGCATCTGTTCTAACTCTGACTGTCTGATAGTCAAATCCCCATGTGTTCAAACCTGGTCAGACCACAAACTCATCCCATTTGACCTCCTTGTAAAACGTATGGCCCCGGTGAAATGTATGAAAATAGGTTCTGCCAGCCGTAAACCGGATTGGATAAACTCCCTCACTTGGCCTGACCTCTTGCAAAAACTCACAGCCAGATTCATCATGGTCCCGATTTGCGAGTCCTTAATAGCGATTATTAAGGAATCGCTATTAAGGACTCGCAAATCGGGATTCATGTAGGAATCGCAATTGAATTTGCGATTCTTACTGATTCCTTATTTGCGATTAGCTAATTGCTAATCGCATTTAAGGAATAACTCCCCATTCATTCCCATGGGCCTAAAGGCCCATTGGAATGAAAGGGGAGTAATTCCTTATTTGCGATTAGCAATTTGCTAATCGCAAATAAGATTGCGATTTCAAGGGTGCCTGGGGTGTCCAAAGGACAACCTGTAGCACCCCTGAAATGGAAATGTAGCCTGATGTTGCGCACACACATGTCCAAAGGACATGTGTGTGTGTAACATGCAACTTAGAAAAATGTTTTTAAAAGCATTTTTCTAAGTTTTCGCTATTTACCACGAGGTTTGACCTCGCGGTAAATAGCGGCCAAAAATTGCGATTTCGCAATTTTAAAATGGATCATGAATTGCATTTAAGGAATCTCAAATAGAGATTCCTTAAATGCAATTCCTCGCAAATGTGCCAATTCTTAATTAGCGAATTTTGCATTTGGGATGATGAATCCCAAATGCAAAAATTGCACTCGCAAAGGGCCAGATTCTCAGAATCTGGCCCTTTGCGAGCGCAATTTCGCTTGATGAATCGGGCTGTAAGAGACAGTAAACCTGCACTAACGGGCCACACTTTGACAGATAACCAGCAATTTTGTGAGTGGATGGCGACATTTGGTTCGTCCTTGGACCCAATGAAGAAGAATAAAAACCCAAGCTGTACTAAAAATAGAAAGAGTGCCCCATGGTTCTCATTAGCCTTAAAAATGGAACTAGGCGAAGTGAGGTCACTTGAGCGGAGGTGATGAAGAAATTACGAGGCGGCTGCCCGTAATACATATAAATCCGCACGAAGGAAGTACCACGCCGCAATCAAGTTGGCAAAAAAAGCACATTACTTAGAGGCCATTTCTTTCTCTGGCAATGGACAGAAGGAGATTTTCAAGATTGTTAACAGCTTCACCAACCCCACAGCACTCTCTCAGAATATTCCCCCCTCGCTTCCGCTCTGCAATGCCATCGCTAACTATTTTGGGAAGAAAATCTTAGACATCGTAAAGGATTTCCCTCCTGTGTCATCTACCTCGACGAACTCTGAAAAGATAAGGACGGGCTATGAGACAATTAACACCACTTGCTTTGACTCATTCGCACCCATTTCTCTAGAGGATTCATACCAGGCCATTCTATCAATGAAATCTGGATCCCCATTTGATCCTTGTCCACCCATGGTTTTATGGTCGTTGGTTGAGGAGATAAACCGAACCATCAACAGCATTATCAACTCATCATTGGCTACGGCAGAAATCCCATGCGATTGGAAGTGCGCAGCGGTCATGCCACTTCAGAAAAAAGCTCTACCAGACCCAACCACTCTGTCCGACCTGCGTCCTATCTCCCTGCTCCCTGCGATGTTTAAGCTGATGGAATAATTCGTTAATAACCAACTTACGAATTTTGTTGAGGAGAATAACATCCTGCACACCTACCAATCAGGGTTTCGATCCAAACATTCGACCGAATCTGCCCTTTTGTTTACGGCAGAGACCCTACGAATGGCTATGGACCAAGCGAAGAAGGCCGTCTTAATTTTACTCGATCTATTGGTGGCCTTCGATACGGTCTCACACACAATCTTGGTCGACCGTTTGTGCAACACAGGTATAGGAGTGGTATTGGTGTGGTTTAGAAACTTTCTCAACCAGAGACGTCAGGTCACGGTATTAGGCGAATTTAAATCTGAAGAAAAAGTCATCAGCTCAGGGGTCCCCCAGGGCTCTAGTTTGAGCCCAGTACTTTTTAATCTTTATATGGTACCCCTGATTGAGCTAATCGCCTCCTATCAGATTAGCACTATATCACATGCTGACAACACGCAGCTGATCCTGGTGTTGGATAGGGAGCTACCTGGTTCAGAGGAAAACCTGAAAAACTGTCTTACGGCTACATTTGAGTGGATGAATAACAATCACCTCAAATGTAACTCCGGGAAGACGGAAATATTGCCCTTCGGCCCTCAAAACCTGTTCTCCCCTAAACAATGGTTGCCTGAGGATGCTGAAGCTCCTCCTAACACTATTTCCTCTGCGCGTAATCTGGGCATCAAGTTTGATGACCAATTGTCATTCAAGCAGCAAACGGTAGGCGTGGCTAGCACGTGCTTCCATATCATTAAATCACTTAGGAAGTTTTTTGACCTTCTTCGACTTGCAGCAAGAAAAACAGTGGCAGTAGCATTGATAACATTTAGACTGGACTACTGCAACAGCCTGTATGAAGGTACCAACAAAGCAGTGCTCCACAAGCTGCAGCTAGTCCAGCATGCTGCTGCCCGTCTAGTACTTCGCTGGCCAAGAAGGTCATCTGCTTCGGCCGCGCTCAAGACCCTACATTGGTTACCTATACACAAGCGGGTCTTATTTAAGGTCCTTGTTATCACCTTTAGAGCCTTCCAGTCACAAGGACCCAGATACTTGTCTAATGGCTTTAAACGTTATCTGCCAGCACGCTGCTTGAGGTCCGCTAATCAAAATCTTTTGGTAACCCCCAGATTTAGATTGGCCACTAAAGGGGGAATATCTCTCTTTGTCTTAGGCTCTCAGGCCTGGAACGAACTGCCACCCCAGCTTCGGCTTATATCTAAGGAGAGTCACTTTAGGAAATCCCTGAAGACATGGATTTTCTCCCTCACTGACGCGGCCTGTAGGGCACTGGTGTAAAGTGTGCAATGTGTTCTGAGTTGCCTCCAGTCCACCAACCTATTCCAGCTGGGTTGGCCTTGAGCGCCAAGATGCTCCTTGGAGTGGTAGTAGCGCTATATAAATGTAACCTTATATTACACTGACCCAGTGGAGCCCATCATGATGCAGACTCTGGTGAATAGAATATGCGGCTGCATGGCACTTTTGTGCACCAACATAGTATGGAAGAAAAGGAATTGTTGATCGATCTACATGCTGTACACATTCATTTGTACCCAAAAATGCACATTTGGGCAGAACACAGGGGGGTGACTGTGTCAAACAATCCCAGTTTTTTCATTTGCCGATGTAATACTTGCTACCGTATGAGTTAATGCAAGAAAGATATTGACAGTAAAGCTTAGAAAAAATAGGCTGTGTATCTTATGCCAGAGATTAAAGGTGAAGGGCCTGTTAAAAGTTGCACAGGGCAGAGTTCCTAGGAGTTCTTGGTTATGGATGGTTATTCCATTCCAGCACCAATAAAAAACACAAAAAGACAGGATCACCATGAACAGCTCCATTTGTAAACATATAGATGCCAGAAAACACAGTGTTCTGTTGGAGCTGTCACCACTCACAGCTCCTTCCACTGGTGGACAAATAGTAGTGCCAGCATAACCTGGTAATTTCACACCGGCACAAATTAAGCACAGTCACAATGGGGAATAACATGTTATTCCTGAAATTACTGGGACCGTCTCACGGTTTTACATTTTCCTCCAAGTTTCCATGCAGAAGTTTCCTCTTTTAGGGATTCCCCATTTGGTGAAACAAAGGATTTGGGTGGGTTGTATCTCAAAAGGAGATACCACTCTGCCCGATTGTTAGAAATGCGGGTCTCTAGTTGGTAAGGGTTTGCACCATTGTCCAAGTAGGAACCCTTCTTCCTAGTCAGGATAAGGGAGCTACACTCCTAAAATAACCCCTGCCTACCCCCTTGGTAGCTTGTCACGAGGAGTCAAGCTTATCTTAGAGGCAGTGTGTAAAGCATTTGCACAAATGCAACAGTAATACAGTGTAAGCACAACACCAGTTTAGAAAAATATCCAATATTTTCAATATACTTAAGACAAGACCAGAAACGATGATAATCCACAGTACAGTACTTCACTTATCAAAATATGCTTTAAAAATAGTTCCTTGATGGCGATAGCTCCGTCCGGGGCTATCACGGCATTGTGAGCAAACAACTCCAAACAGTTCTGGCTGACCGTGGCAGCGTGGTCCAGCTACGGTGTCGGTAAGACTCGCAAACAGTACCTTTTAGAAATGCAGGGCATCGATGACCTCTTGTTGAGCTTCCAAATCAGATTACGTCGTCGGTGAGACCAGGGTCGAGGTGCGAGATGAAAGCAGTGCTCGTCAATGTGCTGGCAGGTCACGGTGCAAGCAGCGGTGTCGTCATTGCTAAAGCGGTGTCGAACTGGAGTCAATGGCACCGGCGTCGGTAGGCCAAGACTGCGGTGCGGGATGAGGGTGGTGCATCGTGTAACTTTACGAGCGGTGCCCTCGAACCATAGTGCAAGCTACAGCGTTGAAGATCGGCGTGGAGCGTCGTCGTCCAGGATACCATGGCATTGTCATGAAGTGAGGCGATGCAGAGTGCGGTGCCAACAGGGCACAATGCGAGCAACATCTCATTGGTGGCATCAGCAGGCATTGTCAGTGAGATCAGGGTCATGGTGCGGCGTTGCAGCGGTGCCCTCTGTGGTGCCAAGGCGTCGACATGAAGCGATGCGTTGCAGAGTGGGGTGCGAGCAGCGGCTCAGTGGCGGCATCAGATTGTGGCGTCAGTGAGACCAGGGTCGCGTTGTGGCATTGTGGCGGGACCCTCTGCGGTGCCTTCAGGACACGGAGTCGGCAGCGGCGTCATAGACGTCATGGAGTTGCTTTTCTTCTGTTGCAGCACAAAACACACAGTCCCCAGTGCTGAGGGCAGAAGAGCTTGAAGTCTTTGCTTTTCTTGAGACTTCTTGAACATGGGGCAAGCTCAACTGCAAGCCCTTGGAGAAACTCACATAAGTAGATTGCAGAAAGTTCAGTCCAGTGCTTTCACTGTCCAAGACAGAAACAGCCACTGCAGGCTAAAACAGCAAAGCACACAGCAAAGTGGTAGTCCCTCCTCAAAGCGTCTCCAGCTCTTCTTCTTGGCAGTCTTCTTGATCCAAAGGAGTTCTAAAGTTTAGGGGTCTGGGCCACAATATTTATATCCCAAAATCCTTTGATCTCTTAGGCAGAGAGTGTCTGTGCCCAGCCAGAACCAGTTCTACCTTCTCTGGTGTGATTTCCTAGCAGGAGGTGGAGACGGCATTGTCAGAGGCAGCCCAGGTCTATTCAGCTCTTTTCTGACACTACCTAGACTATCTGGAGCCACTTCTTCTCCCCAGCCTTCTGTCATCCAAAACCCACACAGACAATCCACATTCCAACAGAGGCACACGGGATGACTTAGCAAGAAAATACCTCCTTTCTAAAAGTGGTATTTTCAAATACAGAATGTAAAAATCACTGTCACTAAAAGATGCATATTTAGATTCTGAGTTTAAGCATACTAAACTTTATTTTCCTACAGAGTTTCCAGGGCCAGTTATGTTTATAAGATGTTATAAACAAACTTCCCATTCTGTCCCATGGGAAACATGTAGCCTTGCAGTAGTGAAAAACAAAATGGGCTGTAATTCACTATCAGGACATGCCACACTCACCTGGGCATGTACTACCTTTCACATACACTGCACCCTACCCACAGGGGTACCTTGGGGCTACCTTAGGGGTGCCTGACATGTAGAAAAGGAAGGTTTAGGGCCTGGCAAGTGGGTGCATTTGCCAAGTCGACATGGCAGTTACAAACTGCACGCAGACTCTGCAATGCCAGGTCTGAGTTACCTTTTTAGGGCTACTCACGTGGGTGGCACAGTGTTGCAGGCCCACTACTAGCATTTGATTTAAAGGCCCTGGCACACTCAGTGCACTTTACTAGGGACTAATAAGTGAATCAAATACCCAATCCTAGAAACACCAATCCATAATACAATTTACAGCACTTGCACTTTACCACTGTTCCGCCGTGAGAAAAGTGCGCAGAAACACTATGGCAGTCAAAACCGGGAGGGCAGAAAGCAAAAACTCAGGGGAAACACGCCAAAACGTGGCAAGTCTAACACATGTCCCCTCCAGCTGAAAGTAGGGGGAACCTCCTTGTAGTTCTCTTCACTAAGGCGGAAGAACCTGGACAGACCATCTGCATTGGCGTGTTCTGTGCCCAGACGGTGTTCCACCGTGAAGTCTATTCCCTGTAGGGTGATGGACCACCTCAGCAGTTTTGGATTCTCTCTCCTCAATTCGCTTAACCACCTGAGAGGCCTGTGGTCTGTCTGGACCTGGAAGTAAGTCCCAAACAGGTGAGGCCTCAGCTTCTTCAGTGCCCAGACCACAACGAAAGCTTCCCTTTCTATGGCACTCCACCTCTGTTCTCTGGGGAGTAGTCTCCTGCTAAGGAAGACAACAGGCTGGTCTAGGCCCTCTTCGTTCAGCTGTGAGAGCACCACTCCCACACCATGCTCTGAAGCGTCAGTCTGCACAACAAATTACTTGGAGAAGTTGGTTGCATTGAGCACGGGTGGCATGCACATGACGGCCTTTATGGCATCAAAAGCCTTCTGGCAGGAGTCAGTCCAGATCATCTGCTTGGGCTGCTTCCTGGAAGTCAGCTCGGTTAAGGGGGCAACAATGGTGCCATAACCCTTAACAAATCTCTGGTAGCACCTGGTGAGTTCCAAGAAGGCCCCGACCTCTATCTAGGTCTTTGGGGTGCTCCCAAGCCAGAATGGTGTTAATCTTGGGTTGTAGGGGTACCACCTTGCCACTTCCTACCTGGTGTCCCAAGAACACCACTGAACCCTGCCCGATCTGCCACTTACTGGCCTTGATCATGAGGCCTGCCCTCCGTAGCGCCAGTTACCACTTCACAGAGGTGCTGCAAATGTTCTTCCCAGCTGGAACTGAACACTGCAATGTCATCCAGGTAGGCGGCACTGAAATACTCCAGCCCTGCCAACACCTGGTTGACCAACCTCTGAAAGGTGGCAGGGGCATTCTTCAACCCAAAGGGCATCACCCGGAACTGGTAATGTCCTTCAGGGGTTGAAAATGCTGATCTCTCCTTGGCTGCATCAATTAAGGCAATCTGCCAGTACCTAGATGTTAAATCAAACGTGCTGA
Organism: Lissotriton vulgaris; assembly: GCF_964263255.1. Taxonomy (NCBI): domain Eukaryota; kingdom Metazoa; phylum Chordata; class Amphibia; order Caudata; family Salamandridae; genus Lissotriton; species Lissotriton vulgaris. The sequence goes on from NW_028250382.1 coordinate 188,406, forward strand.
GGAACTTGGCAGCTCCCAACCGATCAATGGATGGGGATGGGGTGTGTGTCAGTTCTGTTGATGGCATTGAGCCCACGGTAGTTCACACAAAACCGCAGTTCTGGAGTGGCACCAGGAGCAGCAGCCTTTGGGACCAAGACCACTGGGCTGACCCAAGGACTGTTGAAAGGCTCGACCACCACTAACACCAACATCTTAGAGAACTCCTCTTTGATGCTGGCCTTGACCGATCTGTCAACCTGTAAATCTTGTGCTTCACAAGTGGGCTGTCACCGGTGTCAACGTCATGGGTACACCAGTGAGTAAAACCGCGGGTCAGGGAGAACAGTGGGGCAAACTGTCCCAACAACCTGTGACAGTCGCTCTGCTGCTCTATGGTCAGTGTAGGGGAGAGCATCACACCTTCCACTAACCCATCCCCTTCCTTGGCATACAGAAGTTCAGGAAGAGGTTCACTCTCCTTTTTCATGCGTCATCTGTTGCCAAGAGCATGCTCACTTCGGACCTCTTGAAGTGGGGCTTGAGGCGGTTCATGTGGAAGACCCTCAAGGGGTTCCTGGGTGCCGGCAAATCCACCAGGTAGGTGACATCACTTCTTGCGCTCCACCACCTCAAACAGCCCAGTCCACTTGTCCTGCAAGGCACAAGGTTCCACTGGGGCCGTGACCCATACTTTTTGACCAGGTTGAAATTTGACCAGAGTGGCATTCTGTGAATACCACTTCTTCATTTCTTCATGGCTTGCTTCCAGGTTCGCCTGAGTGAGTTTCCTGAGGTGGGAAGTTTGGTTTCGGAAGGCCAGCATGTAACTAAACACATCCTGGGGAGCTGCCTCCCAGCCTTCCTTCACCAAACTCAGAGGTCCTATCACAGGGTAACCATCCAGAAGCTCAAAGGGATTGAACCCAAGAGACTTCTGTGGCACCTCCCTGTATGCAAAGAGAAGGCATGGCATGAGCACATCCCACTTACCCCTCATGGGTTCTGTTAGACCCTTAATCATGCCCTTCAAGGTCTGGTTAAATTTCCGTACACCAGACAGTTACCTTGTCGGTGGTAAGGAGTGGTGAACTTGTAAGTCACACCACACTCCTTCCACAGGGATGTCATATACTTAGATATGGAGTTGGTCCCCATGTCAGAAACCACCTCTCTGGGGAACCCACTCGAGAAAAGATCCCCATTAACGCCAGGCCCACCACTGGCGCCAACGTTGTCCTGAGAGGGATTGCCTCCATTTACCGCGTGGCATGGTCCACCAAGACTAGAATGTACATGTTGCCTATGGTTGTCTTGGGATCAAGTGGACCCACAATGTCCATCCCTACCCTTTCAAAGGGTGTTCCAACAACTGGAAATGGTTGGAGAGGAGCTTTGACCTTCCTCCCACTCTCACCACTTTCCTGGCAAGTTTGGCAAGACCGGCAATGTCCACCTGACTGCCTTAGCATTTGGGGCCCAAAGAAGTGGGTGACAAGCCTGTCAAAGGTCTTGTCCTGCCCCAAATGTCCTGCCAAAGGTACATCATGAGCCAGACCTAGTAGGAAGGTCTTGAAATGCTGGGGTACCACCAGCACACGGGCTGACCCAGGCTCAGAGACCTTAGGCTCACTATGTAGGAGATCATTCTCCCAGTAGATCCAATGTGATCTGCACTAATCAACAGCTGCCTGGTGTGCAGCCTGCCGCAGTAGACCCTCTAGAGAAGGGTTCTCTTTCTGCTCCTTGCAGAATTCCTCCCTGGTGGGACCCCCTTCTTGCTGCCAATGGTTCAGCTCAGAGATGTCCTCCAGTTCAGCTACCTGCTCCCCTGTAGGCACCGGGGTGCCCCTCAAGGTCCTCCTCCTCCCGATCCACGGGAACTGCAGGGGCCAGTTTCCCACACCCCTTGCCCTTTCTCTTGACAGGGACCTGGGCTACTTTTTCAGGCTCCAAGTCTTCTTGACTACCCTTTCTGGCCAACATTGACCGAGTGGACACGCATGCCCACTCTGGCAACCCAAGCATCTCAAAGTGAGACCTGAGCTCAATTTCCTTCCACAAGGACTGCTCCAGGTCATTACCTAGCAGGCAATCTACAGGCATGGAAAGGCTCACAACAACCCTCAAGGGACCTGAGATCTCCCCCCACTCAAAGGGAACCTGTGCCACCAGACATCGGCGCTCAGAATTGTCTACGCCAATTACTTGGTGGAATACCCCTGGGACTACCTGCTTCTTAGAGACCAGGTGACACCAGACTAAGGTCACACTGGCTCCAGTATCTCTGAGAGCCTCTACCCTTTACCCATTGATGTTCACACAGGTGCTTCATTTCTTTGTGTTAGGGGCACCTTGTTTCCTGTGACCATCTCACTGTCCCCTAGTGAAACGAGGGTCTTTTCTGCAGGGTCCCCACACTCCTGTGGGTACTCCTCCTCCTCCCCAAGTGCTACACTAGCCAACACTTTGAACTCCCCACCGGTGGGTGTCTGAGCCCCCTTTGAGCACCTAGGATCCCCCTTCATGTGCCCACCTGTCACATGCAAAACACTTTCGGGGGCCAGTCTCGGCAGGCTTTCCTGATGAGACCCCTTGTTTCTTATCTCCGGAGGGATGGGAACCTTTACCCTGGGTGTTAGTTTAGGACCCTTTGGAGAACTCTTGTGCTTTACCCTTCCCCCACTTTTCTGCTGGGGACCCTACCCACCTTAGACTGAGTCTCCCCCAAATGCTTTCTTGTGGACCCTGGTACACACCCAGCGGTCCGCCTCCATAGCAAGCTTCCTGGGGTCAGTCAGCTCACTATCAACTAGGTGCTGACACAGATCTTCAAAACATAGACTAGACACGTGCTCCCATGCAACCTAATTGTAGAGTCCCTGAAAATCTGTTACATTACTGCCCTTCACCCAGCCATCCAGTGACCGGTAAAACACATCCACACATTCCAAACAAGTGTTGGCATCAGACTTCTTACTGGACCTAAACTGAACCCTGTACTTTTCAGTAGTAAGACCATACTTAGTGAGAAGGGCGTCCTTCATGTTTGGATTGGTGAGGTGATACCCCTTACCCAAACCTCTTAAAGTATCCCTTGCTTTTCTGGGAATAGAGGCCACAATCTTGTTCCCCAATTCTCCTCAGGGACCCCATTCATCTGGATTGCTGCCTCGCACCCCTGAAACCACCTTTGTAAGTCATCCCCCTTCTTGAATTCCTTGCCTATATTCTTAGGGATTTGCACAATTCTGTCTGCCTGCCTTGACGGGTTGATGCCACCATCTGAGCTGGCTCTACTCCTCAGATCCAGCTCCTTTATCCTGATCTTGTGATCTAACATCATCCTTTTCTCTTCCATGGCTAAATTAAGCTTCTCCAGTTCCATTGCCACTCTCCTTGCTTCCCGCTGGTCCACCAGCTCTTCTGGGGACAGGCCACTGCTGCCTTGCCTGCAGGGTTACTCCCCTCCCAAAAGCGCATCCACCCTAGAAATAGGCTCACGGTGCGAGCAACGGCTCGTTGCGGCATCAGCAGGTGTCATTAGTGAGACCAAGGTTGTGGTGCCGCATTGCAGGGGTGCCCTCTGTGGTGCCAAGGTGTCATCGTGAAAAGAAGTGGTGCGGAGTGCAGTGCCCATCGGTCGCTTTGCGAGCAGCGGCTCTGTGGCTGCATCAGCAGGTATAATCGGTGAGACCAGGGTCACGTTGCAGAGCTGCGGCGGTGATTCCTGCGGTACCTTCAGGACACGGAGTCGGCAGCAGTGTCGTAGATGTTGTCGAGTTGCTTTTCTTGTGTTGCACCATAAAACACACAGTCCCCAGTGCTGAGGGCAGAAGAGCTTGAAATCTTTGCTGTTCCTGAGACTTCTTGAACAGGGGAAAAGCTCAACCGCAAGCCCTTGGAGAAACTCACAAAAGTAGACTGCAGAATGTCCAGTCCAGTCCTTTCACTGCCAAGACAGAAGCAGCCACTGCAGGCCAACACAGCAAAGCACACAGCAAAGTGGTAGTCCCTCCTCACAGCGTCTCCAGCTCTTCTTCTTGGCAGTCTTCTTGATCCAAAAGAGTTCTAAAGTTCAGGGATCTGGGCCCCAATATTTATATCCCAAAATCCTTTGATCCCTTAGGCAGAGAGTGTCTGTGTCCGGCCAGAATCAGCTCTGCCTTCTCTGGTGTTATTTCCTGGCAGGAGGTGGAGACGGCATTGTCAGAGGCAGACCAGGCCCTTTGAGGTGCAGGTAAATCTCCTCCCCTTTCCCCCATTGCAGCCCAGGTCAATTTAGCCCTTTCCTGACACTACCTAGACTATCTGGAGCCCTCCTGCTTCCCAGCCTTCTGACATCCAAAACCCAGACAGGCAATCCACATTCCAGCAGAGGCACATAGGATGACTGAACAAGAAAATACCTTCTTTCTAAAAGTGATATTTTCAAACATTAAATGTAAAAATGACCTTCAGTAAAAGATGCTTCTTTAGATTTTGAGTTCAGGCATGCTAAACTTTATTTTCCTACCTGTTTCCCAGGGCCAGTTATGTTTGTAAGAAGGTATAAACAAACTTCCCATTCTGTTCTAAGGGGGACAGGTAGCCTTGCAATAGTGAAAAATGAACTGGGCTGTAATTCGCTATCAGAACATGCCACACACACCCAGGCATGTCCTACCTTTCACATACACTGCACCCTGCCAACAGGGGTAACTTGGGCCTCCTCAGGGGGGACTGACATGTAGAAAAGGGAAGGTTTAGGGCCTGGCAAGTGGGTGCACTCGCCAAGTCGCCATGGTAGTTACACACTGCAATGGCAGGTCTGAATTACCTTTTTAGGGCTACTCATGTGGGTGGCACAATCAGTGTGCAGGCTGACTAGTAGCATTTGATTTACAGGCCCTGGCACACTCAGTGCACTTTACTAGGGTTTAACAAGTAAATCAAATTTCCAATTCGGAAATATCAATCCATAATGCAATTAACCACAGGAGCACTTTTACTTTACCATTAATCAGCAGTGAGAAAAGTGCGCAGAAATACTACGCCAGCAAAAACAGTGTCAAAACCGGGAGGGCAGAAAGCAAAAACTCAGGGGAAACACGCCAAAAGATGCCAAGTCTAACTCTGATTCATATTTGGCCCAATGGATTTATGCAGTAAAGTGTGCTATTACTTTAAAAAAAAATGCACAGCTCCATTTGACAACTATGCACATGACTGATATGACCCCTCACATATCTCTATTTTGTTTCACGTTTTTGTTCCGGAAGAGCAGCATTGGTAAAATACTAGTCCTAATTTGAGAACAACATCTTTGAGGCCAGTAAAGAATTTTAATAACTAACCTTTGTACCAATAGGTCGTTTCTACAATTTCTGAATTGTAGTATATCCGAATCTGATATGCCTAATGCATAATAATAATATAAGTCACAAATTCTGAACACTGCAATTGGATGTCATAACACGATGGTGGTTTGCAGGGGCCAGCAGAACACCATCTCTGTGCTTACTTTGAAAAAAGCAAACTTTTATTTAAATGTAATGCAGCACCCTTTCCTTCAAGGAAATGGGACTGCATTTAAAAAGGTAAAATGTTACTTCAGAGGAAGCAGTGGGCTCCTGACAGAAGAGCCTCCCAGTCATTAATGTTTTAATGTTCTGTTCACCTTAGTGGCAACATGTTTTGAATGGTCAGAATAATTATATAATCTCCTCTAGCTTCAAGGGTTTCCAGTGTCAACCCTTACAAACTCAGCTAAACAAGGACTCAAAGTGAAGCATTAGGTTCATAAGATAGATATTTGAAAACAAAAATCACACAATATCAAGAGTTATTTTCTGCGAGGAAAGAAGAACACAAGCCCCTCATAAAAATACATATCTGGTTAAACTAAAGCATCAGATGCTTTTTTTATTGTTATCAAATTCGAGTAGGCACTCCTATTACAATTTGGTAATTGATAATTGAAAAGTTAAATTAAATGTTTGGCATCTCTATAACTGTCATAATAATGTCAAAGAGAACAAACTGCAAAAATTTGCATTTATAGCACCCGAAAGAGTGAGGAGAATGACAGGTGAAATGATATTACATGACTTAATAGGATCCATAAACATGCTAAGTTTGTTGATCACTTTCACAAAAAAGTTAGCCAGAGTGCTCTGAGACATAGTACGGTCTCTCTAAACAAAACATAGAATCTGTCTAGGTTCCCAAAATTGCATTAAATAGGATATTCAAAAGTTTAAATCGAGAACGAGAATCAATACTCAAAGGAAGCAAAAATAATGAAGTTAAAATTAAATCAAAAGCAAAAAGATGAAACTTGGTATACTACCTGTATGTTTAGAACAGGTAATATAAGGATATTTTAAATATATATGGCATTGGTATATGGTCCTGTTGTGCCTAAGGATGCTATTACAATAAATGAATCAGATAGGGAATAATGTATAAAACAGCTGGGTAGTAGTAATCGAAATTTGGGAATGGAGGCTAGATTAACATAATTAATGGCCAATAGGTTTAGCAAGTATCTGCGAGAAATATTAGTTAGTAAATTGCTAATTGTTGGACCTGGCCCTTTTTGCAGGGTTATCCCCAAACTTTTTGCCTGCCTCCGCCTATTTTTCTTATCTTCATTTTGTTGGAGTTACGACTCTGGACACTTTACCACTGCTAATCAAGGCTAAAGTGCATGTGCTCTCTCCTCTTAATGGGGTATGAATGGGTTACACCAGTTTTGCATATTTGATTTACTTACAAGTCCTTTGTAAAGTGGTATCCCACATATATACTGCAGCACCACTTGTGCCACCCACAGAGGTAGCCTTTCAATTCGGTCTCAGGCCTGCCACTGGAGGGCCTGTGTTCCCAGTTTACTGCCACTTTAACTTGGCACTGAAAACGACTTGCCAAGCTTTAAACTTACATTTTATTACAAATTGGTAACCCCTAATGTAGGCCCTAGGTAGCCCTATTGGCATGGTGCTGTATAATTAAAATGTAGGACATGTGCCTTTATGTGTGGCATGTCCTGGGAGTGACAAACCACCTATTTGATTTTTCACTGTTGTGAGCCCTACTGCTTTCATAAGCTAGCATTGGCGATTTCCTTATATTCTTTTAAGAGATAATTTCTGTTCAGAAATGAGTGGTGTTACCATGTTTGGAATGTTTTGAATAGTGGTGATAAATCTTACTTACTGGTGTAACTGAATTTTATGCTATCTTTTTAGAAATGCTACTTTTAAAAATTGGGCATTTCTCTGTGCTTATGACTCTTTGTACTTTGCAGCCTGACTCCAATACATTTCGAGCTAGGGTGACAGCTACACCTGGTGCATACTTTCCAGACAACCACAACACAGGAAGGACTGGGTGTGAAAAGAGATACATTTACATTCATCTGCCTACTGATAGTCTTACTGGGCTGTGAGAGGGAGAGGTGGTTTACACTTTACATTGGTATAGGTTATGTGCTGCCCTCGCTCAAAGGGCTGATTCACTCACTGCTGATTGTCTGGTGCCAGGGCTGAGTTGAAAGGGAATGTTCCTCACTTTGAAGTCAAACCATCATCAAAGACATTTTTTGAGTATAAGTACTGGGGCTCTGTTCTCATGTGTTGAGACACTGCATGGGACTTGTAACCAGATGCTGCAGGCTCTACAAACCGCACAATGCCAGAGAACGTGCTTTATTGGGTTGGCCTGCTGACTGCTTGGCTGCAGGAGGGACTGCCACTTCGCATTGTTGTCTTATGTGCTGACCTGCTCTCTGCCTGCCTGCTCTTTGTGCCCCCAGTGCTCTCCATGAGCTTGTTGGCTTGCCCACTCTCTGTTCTTGTGGGATCTCTGGTATCTAAAAGGATCCCGTTAAACAACCTAGAATCAGTTGTGGGACTCGTAAGTCCAGCCATCATAGTTTTTCAAATCAGCGTGTTGTGAGCACTTCACTTACAGCATGTGTTGAGCACTTTCTCCCCCTCAAATGCCCTGTGTCACCCCCAGTGCTGCCACCCCTCTTCAATGGGAGAGCAGCGCAGTTGGGTGGAGGGAAGTCATGGATTCATGGGTGTTGGGAGTGCCTAGCTATGTGGAGAACCTCTGCGATGTCCTGTTGTGGGTGGGGCAGTCTACCAGAGAAAGAATGCCAAAGCCAATGCACTAGCCAATTCCACACTGGGTTTCAGTTGCTGCATGGATCTGTTAGGAGATGCCACACTGCAGCCGCCAGCTACCTACTGCCTTTGTTAACCCAGGTACTGTGCCCCAAGGCTGAGGAAGCCCAGGGAAGTAACAAGGCTTCCCCTTCCTCACACCTAAGGGGCAAGCCCTACAATGGTAACATTATGTTAATGTGTAAGGACTTGCCCTGACTAGAGAGGTGTGTTCTGTCTGGCTTAGGTGCATAGACTAGCCAACCAGAAACCCCATTTCTAACACTAATAACATCTCAGAACTCACCAGCACAAGGACCTGAAAGAATATTGTTGCGCTACCCTCAAATTATTGGGAAATGCCCAAAATATATCTTTAGTCCCTAAAGGAAACTGTGACCTTTCCAGTGAAAAAGAACACTGCCAAGTGTCTCTCTCTTCTCCCATTTAAGGTATTCTAATCTGAGTGGAGGTGTTAGGAGATATACAAAACCTGTTAGAGAATCTCTTATCTGCAGGTGGTATTACAGGCAGGTAGCTAGCTCGCACAATTCCGTGCATCTTAATCATGTAGAATTTTGCAAGATTACACTTAAATGACATGTAAAGAGTAATTTGTTTACTGCTATTTATTAGTGCAAAAAGGTTCCCTCATGTTCAAAAGTGATGTGAAAATGCATTTTGAGCTAAGAAATAGTCATTAAGGCAACAGAACACAATAGCAAGCGTGAGCGGCTGCTCACACTTGCTAAATGTACTCTTGTGGTATCATTTACTCCCCCAAATGACTCTTAATTTTGCAGGCAGGAGTAATCATGTAATCATTGGTAATTCTGCAGCAAAGAGGAACGTGAAATTACCGAAATTATTCAGAATTCTCTGATATAAACGAATTTCGGCCCAGGCCTAATTACAGGACAACAAAGCAAAAAATAGGAACATAAAGGTAAAGGTTGATATGCACCAATTATTATGGATCCTTAACTAATTAGTCGAATCCCTACCTAAGGTATAACTAAAGGATTACGAGTTGCATTGGTTATACGAATTAAGCATTTCTTCCCACACACCTTATTATGCTATGATACCTGAGGTCTGAGCTCCATATTTCAGCATCCCTCAAGCAATCGATCTTTCTGTCTAAACCGCTTCCCTAATGCTGTTTTCTTTAGCTCCAAAATCCTGTTTGTATACGACGATAAATGGTAAGGGTTAGTTTATGTTCAGCTCCTCTTTTACAATGCTTCTGTTTAAAACGTAGGACACTCAAACAAGCATAAAGGCCTATTATCATGATATTGCCTCTTCTTGCATACGCATCTCCTGGAAGTCACATTTCAGATGGCACATTTAGTAAAGCTTCAAGAAAAGGGAAATGTTCTTCCGTGGTCAGTTACCATGGACAATGGAAGGAAAGAGCAATCCAAAACCTGTTTTATTTTAGTTTGCACAATTTTGAATTTTTTGTTGTTAAAAAGACACAAGCGGGCCATTCCCTAGACCGTTGGCTATTATTAACCCTGGGCGTAGTTCGCGGAGTCGGACTCCGCGGAGCTACGCGAAGATGCACTTGCACTCCGTGAACTACGCATAGCTCCGCAGCCATGCGTAGTTGCTTGCTAGACCCGTTCGCGCGCCGTTTTTCGTCTTCGGGAGCGCGGTGCGCGTGTTTGGGGCGTTGCCTGCATGCTCGGGATGGCTAGCGCGCTAAGTTACCCAAGAGGTTTGTCCCGCCCGCTTGCGTTCCCTTATTTCCTGTTGCGGGTCACAAGTAACGTGTTCGGGTCCTTATGACGCTATCGCGCATCCAAATGACGTTATCGCGTTCGCACAGTCGCACGGAATTGTACAGGAGGGTTTACAAACATGGTGGCATACGCGTTGCCGAAACTCCGCAAACTCCGCGAACGGAGCGTAGTTCTTCGCCCAGGGTTAGCTATTATGCACTTTTATGAATTCCATGCATACAAGGTGACTATATTAACAAACAGGAAATCCTATGTTATTTGTAACATTATAAAACACATAAAAAAGCCAATGTCAATACCAATGAAATAATAATGTAAAGTGTTCAGTGGTGGTCTTCCATCAAGTGTTAGTTGACCCATACAGTACAGAAAAAACGGTCTGAGTTGTTTCTAAATATTCTGCTCTTTTTACATGAAAAAACGTTCACCACATATATGTAACATTATGCATTATTAAGCAAAATAAACAATAAAGATTACAATATTCAAAGTATGATTGTATTTATTTTTACAATCGTGTCCATTGTGAATTGCTGCATCACAAAAGTAACTTTTTCTTTTGAAGTATATAAACATAATTTTCAAAACATCACAGTGATAGTGCTCTCAGTGAAGGAAGGAAGGGATGTGATCGGGGTTGTGAGGGACTGAGTAAAGGTGGTGTGACATTGGTAGCATCACATTAAAATCAGTAGGCCTTTACACTTAACCTAGTACACATGTTCCCTAATCACATCACACATAGGCTAGACAAATCCATTGTATTTAATCCAATGGTGTGCTGGGTTGGTGTGGTCTATGTTTCGACCCCTATGGATATGGAAGGGTTATTCTTGCCTCATGTTGGGGTCTTCATCAGGAAATAAATGCGAGCACATTGATGTAACGGTCGGCGTCTGCACCGTCACTGTTTGGGCCAGCGTGGGCGCCTAAAGATTTTGGGCAATGCTCATGTGGATGAGCATACTATTTTGCTTAATGTTACATATATGTGGTGAACGTTTTTTCATGTAAAAAGAGCTGAATATTTAGAAACAACTGCGACAACTCGGACCGTTTTTTCTGTACTGTACTTAGCGACCCAGGTCCTTGGGCCCGATTCACAAAACTAACTTAAGACAAAATCCTAAACTTACTACTTTTGGTATTCACAGAAGTTAGGATTTTGTCTTAAGACAGACTTAAGACAGACTTAAGTTAGGATTCTGTCTTAAGTCTGTCTTAAGTCGGTCTTTTTTTTTTATTTTTTTATTTATAAGATTTTTTTATTTTTCTTCATTACAACAATAGATTATGAGCATTACCTATATCACAAGCCTTAAATACTGACAAATAAATTATACAATAAATCTGGCCAAACACTAATTACACAATTATACAAATCTGCTAAAATTAATAAACAGAGTCCGAAATCAGTGAACAAAAAAAAAGAAGAAAAAGAAAATAAAAACTCAACATCAAAGTAAAGGCAACTACCTACCCCTACCCCTAGCTATTCCTTCTTTGTCTCTCTTTCCATTTACATAATGGCTCCCAAATTCTTCTCCCCAAACGTCTTCCACTCCTCCCCTTCCGGGCAAAAATTTTTTCCTCTATATTATATGCATATAGGGTGTTTGCCAGCCAGCATTGCATTTTCGGAGGGCTTTTATCTAGCCATGCCCTAGCTATTGTTAGTCTATAGACAGCCATTACTACAAAAAGGAATTCAGCATAATGAGTCTGCTCGTCATCACTCACCCCTAGCATAATCAAAACTGGTGTAAGAGATATCTCAATATCCAATGAGTTCGCCAAAAACCCCTCAATTTCCCTAATCAAAGTTCTTAGTTGTGGGCATGTAGCAAAGATGTGTACGCTATCTGCTTCCAGTTCATTACATCTGGGACAATTGATTCCTTGATTCCCACCCCATTTTGCAATCTTTGCAGGAGTAAAGTACAAAGAGTACAATGTTTTATAACGCTGCGATTGCAGCGGGGCAGCACATAATATCGTAGATCCGAATTTCAAAGAATCATAAAAAAGTCTAGCATCAATACCCAGTTTATCTTCCCATTTTTTACTAAATTTAACTAAATCATCCTGCTTGTCTTTCACCAATGCTGCATAAAAGGACTTAATGGTACAATCCCCCGACAATTTTATTTTCTCCATTATATCCAATTTGTTAAAACCTGCCGGAGCCCCAACTTTAATATTAAGAAAACTTCTAACCTGTAGATATTTGAAAAATCCCCTATTATCTAAACCGTATTTTCCCCTCAACTCTGAAAATTGCATAAAGCCATCTTGTGCATATAAATCTCCAATTTGTGTAACCCCCTTTTGTGCCCACTCTGCCATAGTATGATCCCCAAAAATTTCCTTGGGGAGTGACCTATTGTTATTTATTAAGACATATCTGTTATATCTCCCAAGTTTTACCCTCTTCAGAAATGCATTCCATGTCGTAACAGCCGCTTTGACAGTTTTAAACTTAGTCCTCTTGAAATAGCTATAATCAATGCACTTTAAAAAGCAGTTCTCAGCGTTTACCCCTAGGGCGACAGCATACACATCTGTAGACATTTTCTGCATTCTAACATCGTCAGGGCTTCCACCAATAAGGCCTTGAATATATTGCAGCACAGAGGCCATATAATATAAACGAAAATCCGGTGCCCCCCACACCCCTTTTTCTCTAGGGAGTGTCATGTACCTATAAGCTCTCCGGGTTTTACCTTGGGCCCATATAAACCTATTACATATAGCCTCTATGCAATTAAACCAGCTAGCTTCAATCAACAATGGTACAGCCCTGAATACATACAGAAATTTGGGTAAAATCATCATTTTAATAATATTTGTACAACCAACTAGCGACAGGTATAAATTATTCATTCTGTCTAGATCTTTTTTCATTTGAGTTATCAAGGGATCCATATTTTTTTCCACAATTTTACTTATTTCTGCCGTCATTTGCACCCCTAGATAAGTTGCCATATTTGTCACTCTTACATCATTACACGTTACCCACTGATTTTTAACTATCTGTGTTTTAGTTGTGTTCAAGCTATACCCAGAGAACTGGCCAAACCTCTCAGCTTCTGATTCAATTGCCCTAATGGCAGCTACAGGATCTGGAGTCAAGATGGCTACGTCGTCCGCATAGGCTAGTGATTTAAGTCTGCAACCATTTAGTACTAATGGTAATATTTGTTGATTCGTTTCCAGTTTGCGAATATAAGGGTCAAGATATAGAGCAAACAGTAGGGGAGAAGAGGGACAACCCTGCCTTGTACCTCTCTGGATGTTGACTGCGGCTGAGTAACCTCTATTGACTCTTATCTTGGCTGTCGGGGCTATATATAGCGTCTGCAGAGCCTTTATAAATCCTGGTCCTATACCGTGCCACCTTAGAGCTTCCCATAGATAACCCCATGAGACCCTATCGAAAGCCTTTTCAGCGTCAAGAAACACTGCTGCCATTGGATCTTCCAGGATGTCTGCTACATCAAATGCCGTAATTACCTGCCTGGTATGGTGGGTTGTCCCTTTCCCTGGAATAAATCCATGCTGAGAGGGTGTAACTAAAGATTCAATTGTCTTAGATAATCTTTTTGCCAATATTTTTGAAAACACCTTGACATCGGCGTTCATTAAGGTGATGGGTCGGTAGGAGCCTGGGACATCTGGCGGTTTACCTTTTTTTGGGATAACAATGATGTCTGCGCCACCCCAGGAACATGGAACAGTTTCACCCAGTTGTGCTGACGCCATTATATTAAACATATCCGCTAGCAGAGAGGTCTGGAAGACCTTATAAAATTCAACTGGAATCTGGTCCGGGCCAGCGGCCTTCCCAGATGGGAGTTCCCTCAATGCTTCGACAAGTTCATCCACCTTAAGTTTCTCTTCCAGCTCTTTTTTATCTGACTCCTCCAGGTATGATGGCTCAATATCCCTCAGATATGCCCTCATATCCTCCTCTCTTCCATGCCCATCTGCCTGATACAATTCCGTATAAAACTGCCTAAAAACCTCTCTAATCTGTTCTGCACCCTTAACTTTAATTCCATGACCATTTTTGATCTCCTTAATATCAGCCATCCCATCTCTTTGTCTAGCTCGCACCGCTAATATATGACCCACTCTTTCGCTGAGTTCATATGCCTTTTCTTTATTGGCTAAATATTTCTCCACCGTCTTTTTTGACATCCCTTCCATGACCACTGCTTTGAGAGCGACTAGTTTTAACAATATCTGCTCAACTGGTGTGTGCGCTTGTATAGCCAACATGAGTTCCTCCTCTGCCTCCCTAATTGATTCATTGTTTCTTTCTAGTTCCTCCCTTTCTCTTCTTTGCGATCTGATAACATAACTAAGGGTCTCTCCTCTTATTCCAGCTTTAAAAGCGTCCCACACAATCCCAGGTGATGAAGTACCTCTATTAATTACCCAGAATTCCTTAATCCATTCAGCCATTCTTTCCCTGTATTCATGATCCTGAAGGAGTGCTCTGTCGAATGTCCATTGCGATGGCTCCTTATTTCTCCTTTGCCCAATATTTACATCTAATACTAGCGGACTGTGATCTGATATGATCCTTGGTTCTCTTACTATCCTTGCACCATCTAGCAGCCCTCTTGTGATTAAAAAATAATCCAGCCTGACTAAGATCTGATGTGGCGCTGAAAAAAAAGTACTCCCGTCGAGATTCGGATGGCAATATACCCAAGGATCCTCTAGAGAGTTATTCCTTGCTAAATCTGCTAGAGCCCTATAGGTTCTTTTTTTCCTCCCCGCATACTTCCTATTAGGGTCTAGAAAACTACTATCTAAATCATGAATATTCAGGTCGCCGCATAATATAATAGGCTCAGGCCACCGAGCAAGTTCTGCATCTAGGAATTGAGGAACATCTGGGTCATCTCCAGTAGAGCCATAGACTGAAACAAGCGTGAAGGTTTCCCCCCTAAACAATAATTCAACTATAATCCATCTTCCCCAATTATTCTCCAGCTTTCTCTTAACTATTGTATCCTGTTTCCTGCCCAGTATCGCCACTCCTCTTGTCTTAGTGTTCTGATTGGTTTTTGCTAGAACATTAAAACCTAGTTGATCAAGTAGATAGACCTTAGTGCCCTCAATGTGTGTTTCCGGAAGCCACACTAAATCTGGTTTAAAAGATTTTAACAGTGACGCAGCTTTTAACCTCTTATTGATCTCATTGAGTCCACAAATATTGATTGACACTATTCTACACGACATTTATATTTCTTAACAATTCCGTTTTCCCAATTTAACCAGCAGGATTTAATAGTTACCTTTAAGCTTTGATCTTTCCAACACAATTTTTTCCCCCTTCTAGTTTGTTTGTGTACCTCGATCCCTACAACTTTTTTTAAGTCTTTTTTACCTCTTTCTTCTACACCATAACTGTGCCCAAAACCATCATGTATGTCTCCCCCCCCCACTCACCCCCCTCCCCCCCTTACCCCCCGCCCCTTGGGAGCCCCCCCCCCTCACTACAGGCAAATAGGCCAATCCTGGCCTATGTGTAGCCGACCGTACTCTGCAGCGTCGCTACTCTCTCCCATCCTATTTACCCCTCTGTCCGATATTGCCAAATAAGCTATTTGGCATTACCCTCTAACCGTCTTACGGAGTTTTTGGTGGAGTTCTCCGGGGAGACTGTGATGGGGTTCTGGTTTTAGCTCCACTCTCCTTCCCTTTATTAGTTTCCGAAATTTCTGCTAGATATTCTGCTGCTTTTATCTCGGATGTAAACATTTTGACATAACCTTTCCTGATAACTTTCAACCTAGACGGAAACAAAAGATATGCTTCTGCCCCTTGCTTCTGGAAAGGCCCAATCATCTGTCTTAATTTCCACCTTCTTTCCACGGTAAAGTGGCAGAAGTCTGGTCTAGAGAAGAAAGTATTTCCATCAGCTGTAATTCTTGAGTCAGGTCTAGCTTTATCAATTATCTCCTGTCTTGCTAGAAAATTACCCAAAAAAACCAACATTGCTCTTGGGAGCTCCTTCTCTTGCCCTCCCCGGTTTTTCTTCTTGAACAGTGGGTACCTATGTGCTCTTTGCACTTCCACATCCCATTGCCATTTTGAGTCAGGAAAGGCCTCTTCCAAAATCTTAACCACATAACCTCTGGGATCCTGTCCCTCTTTTCCCTCCTCCAGACCCAACAGTCTCACATTGTTCCTTCTTTGGCGATTTTCAAAGCTTTCTAGCTTCCACTGAAGGTCTTCAACCACCTTCTCTTGATCCGTTTTAAAAGTCCGCCAATCTGTCACTTCGTCTTCCACCCTACTTGTCCTTTCCTCCACTTGTAAGACTCTTTCTTCAACCTCTTCCTGTTTTCTACTTACTTTCCTTAGTGATAGTTGCAGTTTTTTGTGTCTCTTTTCGCCCTTCTGCTCTCCGTTCTTGCCTCCTTCTGCATCTGTTTCAAGGTCCCAAACAACATTTCAAGGGTTACATTTTGGTTATTCTGCCTCCCCTCCTTCTCCCCTCCTTCCTGCTCACTTTCTTTGTAGGTCTCTGAAGTAGCGGAGTAGTCCCATGATAATTTCTTAGTCATACTGCTTCTTGAACCTCTTCCTCTTCTTTTTTTTACTCCCACAGTACCTTTTTTCTTTTTTGTGGCTAATTCGCTAGAACCATTGCTAATGTCTGAGTCAGAAGTACATTCAGTCCCACTCTCCTCTTCCTCTGATTCCACCTCGCTTGGATCTGATGAATCTGAGCCCTCATTGACCGAGAAAAACTCCGGCGAGCCTCCCCTCACACTTCTGTCTATACTTTTGTTATTTCTGCCCAGGTCCTGATCCAAGTGTAGCCCATGCTGGTTCGTTAAGCTCTGCGTGCTGCCCCAGCTTGCCTCAGTGATCTTCGAATGATTATTATATAGCTCTGCCTCTACTGACAGGAGAGCGTCTAACATCTGCGTGTTATTTTGTTTTTCTAGTTGCTTAGAAGCATTGCCACTGTCAGTATCACAGCCAAACTCCTTACCAGCCACCACCTCCGCCTCCTCTCCTCCCGCGGCTTCTGGAGCTTCTACTCGCCGCTCTGCGTTCACCACGCCATCTCCTGCACTGCTTCCCTGTTGCCTAGCAACCGGGCCTCCGCTGCTTGCGTCCTCGCGGTCCGTTGATTCTGCTTCCGCGTGTGTCTCGCAGCTGTCTCCCTGGGCGCCGGTAGCCGTCGGTCGCTGCTCCTTTTGCTGCAGACCGTCTGCCTGGATCTCTATTCGTGGAACAGACAGAGGAGCCTTTGTGGAAAACGACTCCGGTAAGGTCGCTTGTCTCTTCTGATCTTTAACGATCGTTTGCGCTGCATGCGCTCGCTGGGGCTTTCCGTCTGGTGCAGTATCCCTCGTTGATTTAGACATCGCTGAGCGGGTCTCCGGACCTGCTTCCAATTTCTTCTCCTGCTTCTCCGCTTTCTTTGCTGCTGTGTTCTTCAAGCTCCGATTTGAAAATTCCGCCGCTTTTCTAACAGAGGCTGTTTTTGGGATAGCCCCCTCTCTCACAGCCACTACTGAGGGCTTAATCGGTCCTGCTGCCGATATTTTGTCTCTATCCGCCTTAAGCCTTTGGGACATCTTCAGAGGCACTTTCACGTCGTTGAACAGACTTCTCCAGCAGTTCAGCCAGTCTATCACCTTCTTTTTCACTTTCTTTGTAGGGAAGCCCCTCAACCAGTCTGGGCTGAATATATCCACTGTGTCAAGGAAAATCCGGTTAGTCAGACCCCACATCCCCGGGTTCACCAATACTCCATCATCCTAGGATAGGAGAGAGTATAAAATGCGACTACTCTCTACAGAGCCACAGCGGCCATCTTGCCTCTCCACCCGTTTGTATACCACTTTTAGTAAGCTCTACCTATCTTAAGTCGGTCTTAAGACAAAATCCTAACTTCTGTGAATACCAAAAGTAGTAAGTTTTGGATTTTGTCTTAAGTTAGTTCTGTGAATCAGCCCCTTTGAGTTTTTTTGGGTTACCCCATCTAAACTTAGTTGATCCATAGGCAAACAGTATAGTAATCTTGGAAGGTAAGTCTACTTGTGACTGTAGTTTCAATATGTCAGAAAGGAAAGTACACAGACCCATCTAACAATATCCTGATTGTCTAACTTGACTCCTGCAGCAAACTCCTTTATAGAAATGAATATTCTCCCACATTTTCAAGCTTGGGCCCATGAAAAACATATATTCTTATCGATTCAAGCAGGCTTCAGAGATAACCAGAGTGATAGCATTTCATTACTGCATCCCAGAAGAACTGTTTAAGTAATACACAGTTTTTGAGGGCCCAACAGTGGAGGGAGGTCCATGGAGATGAATGCTGGGGTGTCCAGGGTGCATCTGCAGGAGGGGGAGAGTCAGGCAGAAGATCATGAGGTTTTCCCCCAACCTTGTTGACTCTGAAAGCCTCTGCCTTAGAGGCTCGTTAAGGCTGCGTGGGATCTGCGGCTCCCGTGCTTCTTGAATAGGGAGTAGGTTCACAGGAGTTGTGGAGTCATGGCCCTAGCATGAAACAAGGAGGAACTAATGTGATCCATCGTCAATGAGGACGAGAGGTATACAAAACATCTTAGTCCCACAAAGGAGGTGGTTCCAGTCAGGGAGAAGATGAGGGTCTGAAAGAGGAGGGCTGCAGGAGAGAACTGGTATATAAAGGCAGCTCACTTAGGACAATAGTGGAGTAGCAGTCAGGAGGAACGGCCTGAACATTTGGGCCCAGAGTCTGAAAGGTGTCACGCAACGCAGTGCAGCACCCAAAGAGGCTGCGCTGCATTGTGTGACAGGAAGAGAGCATAAGAGCACCATATTGGCAGAGATTGCCAGTGCAGCTTTTTTATGCCATGTGCCAGGCACACATCTTAGCGCTATAGTGCTAGGGTGCGTCCCTGAGTCTACCATAGGTTTTGTACATGAAGGGTGCCCTTCCTTTACAAAATACTATGGCTCGACAAGTTTAAAACCTTTTTCTAATTTGAATGGAAAGGGGCGACCACTCTGTCCCCCCGAACGTATGGTCGGGTGCCCCGATCCCCCCGGGAAACCATTTTGGGCGGGAGGCGTGTCACGGCTGGTATGCCCGAAGCGGCGTAGCCGGGGCGCGGCTTTTCCCGCCCAAGAGGGGTTATCCTAAACACCGACACCGTTGGCCACGCCCTGTAGGCGGTCGGAGGAGGGTCCACGCCCTCCCAGAGAAGAATAAAAGGAGCAAAAATCCAAGGAAGCATCCTCTTGTTCCTGTGCTTGGAAGCTGCACCTCTTCGTTGCACGTGAGCCCGTGACGGAACAAGAGCCAATTTTGAGAACTTGTAATTTTGTGTTTCTTCTTTCAGCGATTTCGAAGCTTTGATCCAGGACCTCGAGTCTAATATCCGTGAACGATGCCTGGCAAGAAGGTCGGAAAGAAGGTTGGGACCGAACAGATGCTTCGTATGCTGGTGAAGGACATGGCGAACATGAAGAAGCAGATGGCGGCAATGAATGGGGCGGGTAGACCGAAAAGAGTAATCGGAGCAGCATTGCCGGGAGTAGTCCCTACCGGGAGAGGTAGAAGGGCCAGGAATGGGGCAACAGGAGGGGAGGCTCCGGTTCCCGAATCACCTCCAGCGAGCCCGGTCAGTCCGGTCGAGGCCCCAGTTCCGGTCCCGAACGCGGGACAACCGATCCCTGTAGTGGTCACTCCTGTGAACGAAGGGGATATGCCTCCTGAGCTGGCTGCCCAGTTGGCGGCATGGTTGGGCAGGGATAATGAGGGGGCCACGGCCGAAGAGGCCAGGTCGATAATGAAGCAGTTGCGGCAATCGAAAGATGCTGCGAAGGCACCTTGTCCTCTTGTTTCCCCACAGGTTCCCGTGGAACAACCAGTTTCGAGCGTTGGAACGGCAGCGACAACAGTCCCAGCTACTTGTTCGGGTAAGCAGCCGTTGCCAATGGCGGGGGAGGGATCGTTACCCTCAAGAAGGGAAAAAGTGGTTCAACATATCCCGATGGATGTGAAAGAAAGGATTTGGGCAGATAAATATGTGAACATGTTTTCCTTGTTGACCGATCACTATGAGATAGAGCATGTGAGAAATCAGAAGGAGTTGTTGCATCCTAGTGTATGGCGTGCAAAGATGGCGGGGTTCAGAGTAGATGAAACGATCGCCAATTGGGCCAGGGCGTTTGGAATGTTCACTGCAATTATGGGGGAACGTAGGCCCGAAGTATTGTTGAAACTAGCTGTTTACCAGACACGTATTATGGAATTCTATGAATCGTACGGAGGCAATCAATGGTTTGGTTATGATAGCACATTTCGTAAGGCCAAGGAGCACGACCCATCCCTGACGTGGGATTGTTTCGACTACATTTCCTGGCAGAAACTGGTGGGGTCGAACACGGCGAAGTCGCCTTCTTTGGGCGGGAGCGGGGCTGAGCCTTCCCGCCATTCTTTGGGGGCGCCCTTTCGGGCGGGCACAAGCAGTGATCAGAATGCAAAAAGTAATGGGAACTCAGGTAGGAAAGGGGTCTGTTGGAGCTTTAACAGAGGCAAGTGCACTAGGCCACAGGGGACATGCAAGTTCAGGCATGAGTGTGCAGGGTGCGGACAGTCCTCACACCCCGAGAGTTCGTGCAGAGCCAAGACTGGTGATACGGGAGGTAGAGGAGGCGCCAAACAGGTCTAAAATCGACCGAGGGGCACCATTACTTACTCCCGTTGATATCATGGCAATGATCCCTTGGCTGAACGAATACCCTGATCATATCTCCGCCGGGGTGTTGCGAGACGGTTTCTCATATGGTTTCCGCATCCCGGTGGGGGATTTTCGGGGGGAAGCACAATGTAAGAACCAACTATCGGTTCAACAAAATACGGCGGTGGTACAGGCAAAGATTGCGAAGGAAGTGGCCCGGGGTCGGGTTGCGGGACCATATGGCATGCCACCAGTTGTCGACTTTGTTTGTTCACCGTTGGGAGTGGTCCCCAAGAAGGACCCAGGTGAGTTTAGGTTAATCCACAACTTGTCCGCTCCTAGGGGTCTTTCGGTGAACGATGCGATTGACCCAGGAGTTTGTTCGGTGCGGTACGCATCCTTTGATGAGGCCATCGCCATTTTGAATCGCCTGGGGCCCGGAGCGCTGATGGCTAAATCAGATATCGAGTCAGCGTTCCGGTTGCTCCCGGTACACCCAGATGATCAGCGTCTCCTAGGTTTTATGTTTCAAGGACGCTACTACATGGATAAATGTATGCCAATGGGTTGCTCCATCTCTTGTGCATATTTTGAGAAGTTCAGTACTTTTTACAATGGGCTTTCACCAGAGCCACGGGCTTTACACTGGTCATGCATTATCTTGATGATTTTCTGTTTCTGGGGGCAGCCGGGGACACGGAATGTGCACAGGCTTTGAGGGAATTCTGTAATCTTATGAAAGAATTTGGCGTGCCACTGGCACCAGGCAAGACGGTAGGGCCATCTACTACACTCGAGTTTCTGGGAATTGAGCTCGATTCTGTAGAGGGGTGCTTCCGCTTGCCCAAAGAGAAGGTAATGAAATTTAAGGCCTCGCTCGAAATGTGCCTCGGCGAGAGAAAAGTAACTCTCCATCAGTTGCAACAGGCTGTGGGTCAGCTTAACTTTGCCCTTAGAGTGATACCGATGGCTCGCCCCTTTTCCCGCTCTATCGCACAAGCCATGGTTGGCCTCAAGGAAGGGCACCACCGCACGAGACTGTCAGCAGAGGTTCGCCAGGATATGCGCATATGGCTGGCATTTCTGGCAGATTTCAACGGTCGCGTCGTGTGGAACAAACCGCCAGTTTCCTCTGAAGAGCTGGGGTTGTGGACCGACTCGGCAGGGAGTGTAGGTTTTGGCGCCATATTTGGTAATCAATGGTCGGCGCGAACCTGGCCAGGGTGGTGGCACGATGATGGGCTCACAGGTAACATTGGGTTTCTGGAGCTGTTCCCCATTCTGGTGGCCTTGAAAACATGGCCAGAGGGGTTTCGTGATCGCTCTGTGGTGTTCTGGTCTGATAATATGACTGTTGTTGAATGTATCAATAATCAGGCAGCACGCTGCAAATGGATTTTGAGATTGCTGAAGGAAATTGTCCTGCTATGTATGAGACTAAACGTCCACTTTAGGGCAAGACACGTGCCGGGGGTACTAAACCAGGCAGCTGATGCACTCTCTCGTTCCCATATGCAGGCCTTCCGGGGTTTTCTGCCCTCAGCGGACTCGGTGGCGGCACCATTTCCCGAAGCTCTCTGGTCTCTCGGTGCCCCGGATTACAAAACCTCGTGGGAGAGAGTCTAGCACCCAGGACAAGGAAGGCATATGAAGGGGCGTTCCGTTCCTATTGGTTCTTTTTGGGTTCAGCTAGGGGGGAGCATTGGGGGCAGGAGGAGTATGTCCTGAAATTTCTGGTATCATTACATCAGGCAGGCAGATCAGTGGCTACGGCCAATAGGCACCGGGCCGCCATTTCCTTCATGGCGCGGGCTCATGGCATCCAGGACCCCACATCGTCCTTTCTCGTACAGAAGGCACTGCGTGGGTGGCAACGCCTTGAGGGACGTAGAGTGGATGAGAGGCACCCGATAGGTCTAGAAAGGTTGTCCCTGTTAATGTCCGTACTCCCTGCAACATGTTCATCTCAATCAGAGACGGTGCTATTCCGGGCCGCTTTTGCATTAGCATTCCATGGGGCTATGCGGGTAAGCGAACTGGTAGCGAGGAACAAGCAGGATATGGGGGGAGGTCTGTGTCGAGAACACATTCAAATTAAGGGGGAGACAATGGTAGTCTCAATAGGGAGCGATCGGGGACAGTGTGGTAGTCCAGCGGATTCCGGGATCTCCCATGTGCCCGGTAAAATGCGTTGAGGAGTATTTAGCGCAGAGGGCGGCATCATGGGGGGGAAGCTTGCTGAGGCACACCGACGCCACCCCACTGACTAGGTTTCAGTTTCAGCGGGTGCTAACAATGGCAATTGCAGCGGCGGGCTTGAACCCGAGCGATTTTGGGACCCATTCCTTCCGGATAGGGGCTGCTACAGAGGCTACAGCCAGGGGTCTGAGTGTTGAAAAGGTGAAACGGTTAGGGCGTTGGTCCTCGAACTGTTATAAAAGGTATGTGCGGTTGCACATGTTGTGAAGCTAATGTCATGCACTTACGCTTCTTGTTTTCTGTTTGTTTTACAGTTTCGCGAGCAGGCTTTGCGGGGCGGACTGTGCAGTTGACCCGACACCTGGGGACCAGCGGTCAAAGATCACCGGCTGAGGAAAGAGTGGTGTGGGTCGTTGGCCACTCATACGTGAGGCGCGCCGCAGACGTATTCAAAGCAGGTGACATGATTCACGTGGCTGGGGAATACGGGTACAGGGTGACCTTCCACGGAAGGGGCGGGCTCTGTATTGACCAGTTTCAAAGTTTTATTGAGGGACTGTTATGGCGGACGAGGTCACCGCTATCTGTAATTATAGTGCATCTTGGGGGCAATGATTTGGTGACCATTGGTCGACGAGTGCTTCTCGAGTTAATTTTGTCCACAGTAAGTTGGTTGGCAAGAAAGGTTCCGGGGTGCATGATTGCATGGTCACACATGATTCCTCGGAAGGTGTGGCGGGGGGCCCTCTCTGTGTCAGCTTTGAATCAGTCGGTAAAGAAGGTTAATAACAAAATGAGTAGGTTGTTTCGTACAGGTAAAGTGCAGTGTATTCCACACGGATGTATCCGGGGGGACCATGTGTATTTGGCGGATGGGGTCCATTTGTCCCGGGAGGGAAATGTCTTACTCATAGGAGACTTCTTAGCTTGGTTAAAGAGTTTACGTAACCATGACCTTTAGTAGGAGCTTTGTGGGGGGTCCGGATAGCCGGTCAACTATCCAGGCTGTGGCGGTAAGGTCATGATCGGTGAGCAGTAATTGGAAGTTCCCTAGAGGTGGGGCGCCACCCATTATAGATGGGAGCGCCCGGGGGGAGGCGGCCATTGGCCCCTCACACAGGGAAGCGGTACCCTTCTAAGGATGGGACCGCCGAAAGGGAAGGCGGTCAAGGCCCCTCCCTGGGGAGGAGGGGCTACGAGCCCCTCCTTGGAATTTCCCGGGGCCAGGACATCCGCGACGGCGGATGTGGTAAGCAGTGTGGGGTGGGAGAGGGGTCTACGCTACCTTCTAGACACCTCACACGAGTCCTCGGACGCCCACCAAGATGGCGTCGAGTAACTATGGGGCCCCCGTTAAGACAAGGGAAATTGGAAGTTGGCACAGAGGTACAGTCCTCTGTGCGCCCGCCCCTCACAAGTAAGGGGGGGAGTTCTGGTATTAGGGATCTGACACCGCTTACGACCTTGCCGTTGGCCCGTAATGTTAGGATGTACAATTAGAATTTTGAGAAATGCATTTACAGGATGTTTTAGAATCGGCTAGGAGAACCTTTGTTTTAGAGATATGTTAAGGTTAGCCAAGAAACATCGTAATGTATAAATGAAATTGTACATGATATGAAACTGTTATTTTAATGTTTTCATTTTGTTTCATATTTTAATAAATACGGCCGGGAGGGTAACTCCCTCCCGCCTTCCAAAAGCTCAAGAACTGTTTCCGTCTTCCCATTCTTGGGGATTGTGTTGGGAGGGGGTGACGGGTATCCAGG
Source organism: Lissotriton vulgaris (assembly GCF_964263255.1). Taxonomy (NCBI): domain Eukaryota; kingdom Metazoa; phylum Chordata; class Amphibia; order Caudata; family Salamandridae; genus Lissotriton; species Lissotriton vulgaris. The sequence goes on from NW_028250382.1 coordinate 212,963, forward strand.
ACATATGGAAAGGGGTGACCACTCGGTCCCCCCGAACGTATGGTCGGGTGCCCCGATCCCCCGGGAAACCATTTTGGGCGGGAGGCGTGTCACGGCTGGTATGCCCGAAGCGGCGTAGCCGGGGCGCGCCTTTTCCCGCCCAAGAGGGGTTGTCCTAGACACCTACACCGTTGGCCACGCCCTGTAGGCGGTCGGAGGAGGGTCCACGCCCTCCCAGAGAAGAATAAAAGGAGCAACAATCCAAGGAAGCATCCTCTTGTTCCTGTGCTTGGAAGCTGCACCTCTTGGTTGCACGTGAGCCCGTGACGGAACAAGAGCCAATTTTGACCCACCAGCCCCTGATGACAGCGATTTGTATTGCAATAAAGTCGATTAACGATGATATTATCTCTTTTTCAGGTTGTTTCTAATAAAGTTTGGTCTGTTGATGTACAATAAATGGTTGCTCTTTTAGCATGAACTCAGGCGAGTATCGCCGCTGTGTTGAAAGAGGGGTATTGTAGAGGTAGAAGTTTATACTTGAAATGCCTAGTATAACTGTTTTATTTTTTCTCATTAGATTAAACAATGTCGTATTTATTTTTTGGTCGGGCGGTAAGGTCATGATCGGTGAGCAGTAATTGGAAGATCCCTAGAGGTGGGGCGCCACCCATTATGGATGGGAGCGCCCGGGGGGGGGGGGCGGCCATTGGCCCCTCACACAGGGAAGCGGTACCCTTCTAAGGATGGGACCGCCGAAAGGGAAGGCGGTCAAGGCCCCTCCCTGGGGAGGAGGGGCTACGGGCCCCTCCTTGGAATTTCCCGGGGCCAGGACATCCGCGACGGTGGATGTGGTAAGCAGTGTGGGGTGGGAGGGGGGTCTACGCTACCTTCTAGACACCTCACACGAGTCCTCGGATGACCACCAAGATGGCGTCGAGTAAATATGGGGCCCCCGTTAAGACAAGGGAAATTGGAAGTTGGCACAGAGGTATAGTCCTCTGTGCGCCCGCCCCTCACAAGTAAGGGGGGGAGTTCTGGTATTAGGGATCTGACACCGGTTACGACCTTGCCGTTGGCCCGTAATGTTAGGATGTACAATTTGAATTTTGAGAAATGCATTTACAGGATGTTTTAGAATCGGCTAGGAGAACCTTTGTATTAGAGATATGTTAAGGTTAGCCAAGAAACATCGTAATGTATAAATGAAATTGTACATGATATGAAACTGTTATTTTAATGTTTTCATTTTGTTTCATATTTTAATAAATACGGCCGGGAGGGTAACTCCCTCCCGCCTTCCAAAAGCTCAAGAACTGTTTCCGTCTTCCCATTCTTGGGGATTGTGTTGGGAGGGGGTGACGGGTATCCAGGCCATATGTGGGCTGCACAGTGCAGTACGCAAGCAATGTAGGAAAAGAAAGGAGAAATCAAAACATTTCTTCTTTTAATGCCTGCTTTCTAGCAGCGTTCGTTTTTGGCGCTTAACCCTGTCTACTAATGTTAGAAGATAGGATTTAGTGTAGAAAACCATGGGTGGTTGCATGGGAATGCCCATGTAACACCCCTGTAACGCCTCCATAACCCCAATTAATGCCAAGCAGCTTTTTAGGCTGCGTTGCATTACTTTTCCCTACAAACCATCCCTAATACCAATTAGCGCTGGTTTGTTAATCCCCAATGAGGTTTAGCATTGGGTTAGTGTTACAAAAGTGACGTCAACCCGGCGCTAAATCTTTGTGAATCTGGGCCTTGGTTTGTCTTTCAGAAATCTACTTAGCAGTTCCAAGATTCCTGAAGGACATCACTTAAATTTGGGATACAACAGTGGAAGAATGGAGGAACAAACTTTAACAGGGGGAAAATTGTGTGAACTCGGATGTGAAACAATATCTTGGGAATTGACATCACAAATAAATGTCCTGTGAACTGAACATCCACTCGTTTCATGAATTGTGGAATGGCCACTCAGTCTTTATAGTTGTCTTTTGTTGACTTTAGTTCAGATTTTGACTGTATTGATTGGGCCACTTTTCGGGGTGAAAATGATTCATTGAAGCAGATCGGATGACTTGTTATCAGGAATATAAATATAGGAGCTTCATTCCTGGACCTAGATAAAAACCCTCAACTTTGGTTAAGAAGAAAAATCACTTTTGAGAATGGTTTAAGGCAAGGACTCATATTCGAACTGTCCTCTTTTTCAGTTTAAGTTTCAAAACTCCCTGACACGTCAACAAGGACCTTATTTTCCAACCAAATTTAATCAGCTATATCTGTCTGCTATTTATGTATGCAGATAAACTGCTGCTAACGATTCTAACTCTAATAGGACTACAGAAGAATCTGAATGCAGCTGAAGACTTTGCAGAGAGAATTTATTTTAACTATTAAACGCATCAACATCTTAAATACATTTGGTGACTAAGGGCCCGATGTAGGTGGCCGTTTCAGGCCATTTACCGACCGGTTACGGCCGATTTCGGCCGTTTCCGACCGGTAAATGGCCAATCGGTATGTAGGGGCCTAAATCCAAGGCCACATGTAGGTAAATCTACATTTACAGAATCTGTAAAATTACTGATTCGGTAATTTTACCGATTCTGTAAATTCCATATGTAGGTGGGACTCTTCTGAGTCCCAAAGGCCTTAACGAATCGGTATTTTACCATGAAATCCAACTTCATGGTAAAATACCGATTCCGGTGTGCATGCACACATGTGCATGCACACCTATGTCATGTGACAGGCAGACCTGCCCTTAGGGCAGGAATGCCTGCCACATGGCACCTGTGCCTGTTTTGGGGGTGCCAGAGGGTGTCAAAGTGACACCCCCTGCACCCTTGTGAATTCTTTAATTACCGATTCGGTAAATATTGAATCGGTAATGCCTAATCATTCCTATGGGCTTCAAAGCCCATAGGAATGATTGGGCATTACCGATTCGGTATTTACCGAATCGGTAATTAAAGAATTGTTAAGGATTCGGTAACGAATCCAGATGTTGGGACCTACATACCATTTACCGATTTTGAAATACCGAATCGGTACAATTCGCTATTTTAAAATCGGTAAATGTTTTTTACCTACATCTGGCCCTTTGGGTCATAATAAAACATGTTTAACTTAGTAATTGAACAGGATACCTACTTTAAGGACAACCACGTGTAAATACCTTTACATGCTAGTGCCCAATTATTTAAAGGTAGTATCTCACACATCAAATTAGTTGTGTGCTCTCAGAAGGGACCAGACAAAATCAGTTTTTAGAAAACATGTAAGAGGCAATAGCACCAATAATGTAACTTTAGGGACCCAACATTCCATCTATCATGCTTGATAGTCTGGATTGACTGGGCAGCAGAAATATATAAATATATTGTCACTGAAGTTTTTTAAGGAAAATATTTTGTATTTACTACTGTCTATTGAGTTAGATTTGGGGCTAGTGGGAGTGAAGTCCAAAGACCTCTGATGACCCAATAGCAAGGATAGATTTTAAAACATTAAGGGGCAGATTTACAACCCCCTTGCGCCACTTTTGCGTCATTTTTCCCATGTTAAAAATGACGGAAAAGTGGCGCAATGGGCTTGTAAATCTGCCCCTAAGCGATAAACACCAAGCCAGTATATATTTAAGAAAAATTATGTCTTAACAGCAATGTCTCTTGATCTAGCTCAATATATCTTATGCACAGGGACAAAGCGGCTCTCTAAATTAACATTTGGAACTTGTGATCAAAGGTTTTAGTCGCATCTGCGACTTGTTCTATTGTGAGAAACATATTTATAACATACATGTATAGCAAACGTTCAACCCCAATGGGGCAGCTTGGCTCTGAATAGTAGATGTTTATTCTTACCCAGCTCAATGGTACTCATTTTATCAACCTCAGAAAGGACATGAAGCTGAGTGGACGCACTATGATTTGAACCTGTGACCAAGAGGTTGAACACAGGTACCTACAGTGGATGCATTAGTCCACTGAGCCACCAGGCCCAGACAACCTTTTCTACTGCAAAGTGAATCTCAATGTCCTTATTTTAAAACGTTACCAAAACTGTAAGTAAACGAGTCAGAATCTTATTCAGATAGAAATGAGCATGTCACTTGAATGCACTGCATTCACACCCATGCAGAAGATATTGCATATAACTAATACTCTAATGGCATCAGATTCAGTTTTAATACCTTTAAAAGTGGCTAGTCTCTCATGGTTCCTCTGCAGAAATGCCTGCGCTTTGTTACTGCTCTATTTTGTCCTCTCTGGTAGGTTATCTTCAGCAAAAGCCTGAGGTCATGGGGGGGCGCAAAGGAATTGGGGAAATGTTATGAAACATGCTGAGTACCGCTCCCTGCTTACCATAAAAGCTTCTTCATTTCATGATGCAGGATAATATTACCGGCCTCACAAAACACTAATGGGCAGCATAGGTCTTCTCTGTCACATGAGCAACATTAATGACTACTTCAACAGGGACACTAGGTCTTCACTAAGGTAGATATTCTAAAGAACCTGCAGAAAGTCACCAGAATATTTCTCCTGCATTACATAATATCATTAATCAATATTGCTCTCACACTCCCTTAACCTCCATCTTGCCTCCACTTTTGTAGTACTATTATACAGAACAAGGGAACCCAAAGGAAAATTAGACAGGGACCTTGGGCAATTTCATGTTATAGAGAACATTATGAAAATACATTCTTGTCCGGCTGGACAAAAGACATACATTCTATTCCAGCGTATGGTTATCTATTACACTGTATTCTCCCTGAATAGGGACCACTGTTCTCTATAACATCCACTATTGTAGTAGGCATATCTTGAATTAATACTATCAGATGGCAAAAAGGATATCAGGTGTGAATGACGGTCACCCAGGAAAGAAACGTAAAGTAGATCTGTTGCTCTTCACAACTTTGAGGGTTGATGTGAGAATGTTCTTCGGGGGATTTGAAGTTCACAATCTATGATTATTCCTTGATATTTAGGGATACCAGGTAGCACATCATATTTAATGTTCATAAAAAATAGGTGCTCCAAACAGCACGCTTTGGAAGCATAATCTGACACAGTTACAAACTGATCATTTTTGCATCTGTCGGACCACTGGTGACAGTGGAAATACAGCAGCAGGTGATCAATGGATGATGAGATTGAACAGTAGCAACTCAATAGAGGTAGGTGAGCTTTTTTCCACTGAAATGTGAGCATGAGGATAAAGACGTTTGTGTCTTAACTACAACTACTAGAAATCCAAGATGGCTACTGCAAATTAAGTCACACCCATCAGCTCGGAAACCTTAACTCTTGTTTGTGTGGCAATTGTTCCCATCTTGGGCTGGGAACTAATACAACTCATTAAGCTTGTTCTAAGTCTTTATTGTCTACTGTCTTCGAACTGGCAGTAGAAACAACATCACCAGCAGTATTCAAACTTGGAGGATTATCTCCAAATGTGTCGGCTGTGAAAAAAAAGCAGAAGAAGCTCAAGTTTAGGAAACAGATATGCGTAATCAAGGCCTAACCTCCATGTGTTCTAGCATCCATCTGCCTTGATTAGTTCCCGTGACAAATCCTCTATTCTGATTACAAGAAGTAAGACAGATGGTGATGTAATGGATGTTCGTCTTAGCTGCCAATGTCACAGTAATTCTTGTAGAGTGAAAAGATCAGTCATACAGCTCTGAGTGAACAGAGAAAAGGTGGCCTGACATATTAGTAAGATGCAGTCACTGCAGAGGTCAACATAACGGATACTATGACCAAAAAAGGAGTAAGGGGAAAGCATTCAAATACTGTTTACCTTCCATAAATATATCGAAAATATTTCAGAGAAAACCAAGGTACAGTTCAAGAAGCAAGGTGGAGAATGGAGTGGTGCAAGTTTTGAGTTGAGTTGAATTGAGATTTATGAGCACAAGGCAGCTTGGGATTGGAAAGGAGATGGAGATGTGCATCATGTGTGTGAGGTAATAATGACATAGGTTCCAATGGAGATATGGAGGTGAGGATCAATGTATGGCCTTTAGTGGCAGGATAAAAATTTGTAGATCTCTCTGATACAAAGATATATCAGTGGCACTTTGATGACTTAAATTACTTAAATGTATACCTAGGGCACAGACGTGATAAGTTCATTGAGGGGCAGGAAGACATGCATGTGAAGATGACTAAGAAGTTATAATAGTATGCTAGCTCACTCATGACCAGAGTTTGATTTTGAATTATGCTGAGTGGAATGGGAAATTAAAATCTTCAATGTACAAAGGTCCTCATTACAATTGGTCACAGTGTTAGAAGACATAAAGGTCACGCTTCTGATGTCATGATGTCATAGTCTCCTATCATGCCGAAGTAAGTAAAATAGGTAGGGGCCCGGTGGTCACAATTCACTTACTAAGCTATGAACCCTTGATATAGTTAATAATGATGCAAGGGATATAAATAAATATGGCAATTTATTGACACAAGTTGAGGAGGCACTAGTCACCAACAAAATGGTGTTCACTGACAGTAGCATTAAAAAGAGGCATTCAGCTTGGACCACTGGTAATAGTAATATACTAACCACTGGTTCAGATTTGGAGATGTCACTTTCATAACCCTTGGTATAATGATAAATCAACGTCAATGCTCTTACCACCTTGTTATTGAAACTTTGTTTGTATTTCTGTTCATATGATAGATCTACTGCTATTGTCAGAAAAAATGGCACACCTGGCTGGTGGAAGTAAAAGTACGACAAGCTGTGTTTCAGTTCAACTCCTCTTGATTGCAACCTAAAAACATATAAAAACTGTCATAGCTCTTAACAGCAGAATGTCTAAAAAGCAAGTGAGAAAGTGCTACAGATGCAAAGGAGCTCAGTTTCATTCAACGAACCCTTCAATTTCTTAAAATCGATCCACTAGTTTTCCATAACATATGAACGTTTTGTATCAAGAGTGGAACCTCAATCAATCAATCAATCAGAACATTTGTAGAGCGCACTACTTACCCCTGAGGGTCTCAAGACGCTGGGGGGGATGCTGCTACTGCTCAAATAGACAGGTCTTGAGGAGTCTTCTGAAGGTCAGCAGGTCCTGGGTCAGCCGTAGGAGGATGGGGAGGGTGTTCCAGGTCTAGGCGGCGAGGTGCGAGAACGATCTGTCGCCGGAGGTCGCTCTTCGGATGCAGGGGACTGTGGCGAAGTCGGTGGAGTGGAGCTGGCGGGTTGGGGTGTAGAAGCTGAGTCTTCTGCTGAGATATGCTGGTCCGGTGTTGTGGAGTGCCTTGTGTGCGTTGGTGAGGAGCTTGAAGGTGATCCATTTGTTGATGGGGAGCCAATGAAGGCCTTTCAGATGGGGATTGATGTGGCTGTGGCGAGGGATGTCGAGGATGAGGCATGCAGAGGCGTTTTGGATGCGTTGAAGTTGTTTCAGGAGTTTGGCCAAGGCTCCTGCGTAGAGGGCGTTTCTGTAGTCCAGCCTGCTGCTGACGAGGGCCTGGGTGACTGTTTTTCTTGTTTCAGTGAGGATCCACCTGTAGATCTTGCAGATGTCATGGAGACTGTAGAGTAGAGGATTAACCCTAGGTTGCTAGCATGGTTGTTGGGTGTTGGAGCTGTTCCCAGTGCGGTCGGCCACCAGGAGTTGTCCCAGGCTGAGGGGGAGGGGCTGAGGATGAGGACTTCCATCTTGTCTCCGAGTTTAGCTTCAGTTGGCTGTTCTTCATCCACTCAGCGACGGCTTTCATTCCTTTGCGGAGGTTGGTTTTGGCGGTGAGGGGGTCCTTGGTGAGGAAGAGGATCAGCTGGGTGTCATCAGCGTAGGAGATGATGTTGAGGTTGTGCGGTCAGGCGACGAGGGCGAGCGGTGCCATGTAGATGTTGAACAATGTCTGGCTGAGGGATGAGACCTGGGGTATGCTGCAGATGATCTCAGTGGCATCAGAGCGGAAAGGGCGGAGAAGGACGCTCGGGGTTCTGCCGGAGAAGAAGGAGGTGGTCTAGTCCAGAGCCTTGTCTCGGACCTCAGCGTCATGGAGGCTTGTGCAAAGGGTGCTGTGGCAGACATTGTCAAAGGCGGCTGACAGGTCCAGGAGGATGAGGGCAGCGGTTTCACTGTCATCCAGCAGGGCCCTGATGTCATTAGTGCTGGCAATGAGGGCAGTTTTTGTGCTGTGGTTGCTGCGGAACGCAGACTGGGACGGGTCCAGGATGTGTTCTACTCAAGATAGAAGGTCAGTTGTCTGTTGTCAATCTTCTCGATGACCTTCGCCGTGAACGGGAGCAGGGAGATGGGCCGGATGTTCTTGATGTCCTTGAGGTCAGCCTTGTTTTTTTTTAGTATAACGATGATCCTGTCGTGCTTCCAGCTCTCTGGGAAGGTTGTTGTTTTAAGGGAGATGTTGATTGCTTTCCGTAGATGGGGTGCGATGGTGCTGCTGCCTATGTTGAAGATGTGGGGTGGGTATGGGTCTGACGGAGATCCGGAGTGGATGGTGCTCATGATTTTGATGGTGTTGTCGTCATTTATGTTGGGCCAGGAGAGCAGGGGGTCGTGCGGATGGTGGCCATGGGGACGGGGGTCTCAGTGGTTGTCAGGTGGTCATGGCATTGAAGCTGTCATGGATATCTGTGATCTTGTGATGGAAGAAGGTGGCAAGGGAGTTGCACAGGTCTTGCAAGGGTGGGATGTTGTTGGTTTTGGAGCTGGGGTTGGAGAGTTCTTTCACAATGTTGAAGAGCTCTTTGCTGTTATGTGCGTTTTTGTCTAAGCGGTCTTAGAAGGAGGCCCTTTTGGCGGATCTGATGAGGTGATGGTGTCTGCGGGTGGCGTTCTTGTGGGCTGCGTAACTGTCCGGTGTCTGTTCACGGTGCCATTTCCTCTCTAGCTTTCGGCAGGTTTGCTTGGAGGTCTGGAGGACTTCAGTGAACCAGCTGGCTTTCTTGCTGGTGTGTCTGTTGGAGGGTTTCTTGATCGGGGCGAGGGTGTTGCCGCAGTCGTCGATCGATTGTCTGAGGTTGCGAGCAGCAGTGTCTGGGTCAGTGGGGTTGGCGGGTGGGCTTTGGGTGAGAGTGGTGGTTAGCTGGTCTTCGGTGACTTTGCTCCAGCAGCGGCGGGGGATCTGTTGGGTGCAGTGGTGCATGGTGGGTTTCTGGAAGGTGAAGTGGATGCAGCGATGGTCGGTCCAGTGGAGTTCAGTGGTGTGGTTGAAGGAAACGTGGGAGCTTGCGGAGAAGATGGGGTCAAGCGTGCGGCTAGTGGAGTGGTGGGTTTTGTGACGAGTTGTCTGTGTCCGAGGTTGTCGAGGTTGTCGATCAGGGCGGTGGAGTTGCAGTCATTGTTGTTCTCGAGGTGGAAGTTCAGGTCCCCAAGAAGGATGTAGTCTGTGGAGGCGAGGGCGTTTGTGCTGACGAATTCGGCGATGGAGTCGCTGATCTGTGGTCGGTCCGGGTGGTCTGTGGATAAGGGTTCCTCTAAGGGTGGTGTTGAAATGGGTGTGGATTTGGAAGTGAAGGTGTTCGGCGGGGTTAGGGTGAAGTTGGTGTTGGTCGAGACTCTGAGAGTGTTCCTGTAGACGATGGCAATTCCTCCTCCTACTCCGATGGTGTGGTCCCTGCAAGTGATCTTGTAGCCGTCCGGGATGGCTATGGTGATGTCGGGTGCCAAGGAGGGGTTCAACCAGGTCTCCGTCAGGAAGACGATGTCTGGGGAGGTTGAGTCAAGTAGGTCCCAAAGTTCAACGGCATGTTTGCGGGCAGAGCGGGTGTTGAAAAGGATGCATCTGAGGTGGTTGCGTTCTTTCCCGGTTTGGTGTGTTGGTGGATCGGATGCTGGTGAAGCTGCAGTTCCGGCAGCAGAAGGGTCCGTGGGTGCGCTTCGGGGTGGCCAGGAAGCACGTGTGTGTTCCTCCGGTGTTGAGTGCATGGTGGGTGCTGACGTCGTAGCGGAGATGGGCGTTGTGGCGTCCGTGGGGGCCAGGGGTTCTGGCGCTGGCCACAATCTAGGCGCAGACAAGCAAAGAAGGGCTTGCCTTAGGTGTGCCTTCAGCGTGCCAGTGGCACGTCCGCTGCGCCCGGCTGTTCAGCGGCCTCCATGTACGGGGAGGTGGGAGGGAGAAGCAGCTGGGATGAGGGAGCGGGGCAGCAAATGGGTGAGCAGGAGCAGGGCCATAGGGGCCGCAGTGGCAGGGAAAAGGAAGTGAGAGTGGGTGGAGAGCAGGCCGAGGGGCAAGTACAAGGGCACAGTCACAAACGGGGCAAAGTACAAGGCACAGAAGGCAAGAGGGCCAAGCACGAGGGCACAGAAGATAAAAAGGGGCAAATAAAAGCACAAAGATCAAGACAAATAGCAACACAGGAAATACAGGCACAAGGAAAAATACCAGGGGTGGGAGGCAGAGGGGCCTCGAGTCATAGGAGCGGAAGCGAGCAGTGGACACGTGCACACAGGTGGTGCTGAGCGGCGTTGGGGAGCGACCTGCCTGTGGACATCTATATCCCAACACAAAGGGAATTCTTTAGGTGGCTCATCATTAAAAACAGTATGCAGCCAGCACCAACTATTCCCATGGTAAGCAAGAATTGTACTCTAAAACTAAAGATTACCAATTTTTCTAAAAATTGCTGAAATGTCTAGGTACTTAGTGCGACTGTGTCAGCAGTAGTGTAGCCAGTCTGTCATTGACCCTAGTGCAAGTCCACTGTTTGAATTAAATAATACAAGAATAATCATGGTTTATTGATCCCCTTTGACATCTGCACATTGGTGCCACAGCACCTGCTGCACGGGTGGAAGCTATGCCCCTGTCTGTCAGCAGAAATTTCAGGCCTAGGAGGCGAAATTTTAAAAATGCCAGAGTAATCTGGGTAACTACGTATTACATTTGTGATGCAAAATTACCACAATTACACAGTTACCCCAGCTTGAGTAATTAAGAGTTATTTAGGGCAAAACATCTACCACAGGAGTGCAGGATCAAAATACTAATGCCCAGACTTACTAAGACTTTGCGTTGACATTTTGTCATGCAATATGGCGCAAGGCAATGCAAACCCTAAAGTCAGATTAACTAAGCATTGCAAAGCACCTTGTGTGGCTCGTCGAGGCTTAGTAAATCTAGAGTAATGAAAGGCAGTGCCTTTTACTCTGCATTGGGACGGATTTCCATTGGCGCAATGTGGCCATTCCCATGCATCCACCCATGGATTTTGTTGTATTTCCAGATTTACTAAGAACAATAAACCTGAGAATGCGTCAGAATGGTACCCCCTTCCTAACAGAGGCGTAAGGAGAAATATTTGTATTCTCCTTTGTATTTCCTCTTGCTACATGTGCTGCATTCTGAAACACACGTAGAAGAGGGAAATGCCTCTGATGCCACCTTCCTGCACAAAAACAGTCCTGCCTGTAATGCAGGAAAACTTATACCATGGCACCACAGTGCCTGAGTTGGCACTAGGTAGAACAAACACAGGTAGAGAGGAGGAATGAGGCATATCTTCATAGATATGGTGTATTCCTTCTCGTTGCCTTTCACATAGTACAGCGAAGTAAGTTGATTTGCTGTGTTGCATAATTTTATGGTAAATCGGGCCCAGGAGAGAGAGAGCAGCTGTTGGCTACTTCTGTTCTTGTCCAGCAGCATTAAGTGCTATTCTCGTAGTGCAAAATGCATCCTTGAGCCCATTTTGGATGTAAAGCTACATTTTACAATAAGAATATAGGGCTAAATGGATGATTTTGCTTCTCACGTAATTGCACATAATTATGGGCAAATTTATTGTAATTACAGTTAATTAAGCTAGAGAGAATTACCCCAGTTAAGCTCACTCCTAGGAAATACCACAGTACATGTCTAGGATGTCATAGGAATCATTCATGCCAAGCCAAATGGTCAGGATAGAGTATACATGCCTTTAACCCATTCTGTGCTCAGGACGGCTCCCGGCCGTCTTGAGGCACGGTAGTCATGCGCTCATGACAGCCGGGAGCTGACCGAACGTTGCTGCTCCGCCCACGCGAGATTAATTCTCCACCTGTGGGGACGAATTAATCAGTGGGCGGAGTTCGGACGGCTCCCGGCCATCATGAGCACACGTCTACTGTAACTCATGACGGCCGGGAGCCATGCTGAGCACCACGGCACTGCGCTCCCACCCCTCGCACCGTGGAAAAATTAACCCCGCAGCCAAGGGGTTAAGATCTTTACTCACGAGTGGTCTTTTCACTATTAAATCGCTTTTAAATTGTCCAGCTGTTATAAACTTGGAGTTGCAGCTTACTTTAATTCGCAAAAAAGAGGGACAGATTTAATAAAATACAGAGCAATGCAGTGCAGCAAGAAAGTGCTGTGTGGCCCAATGGTAATACTACAAAGCAGAGCTATATTTACTAAATATGGCCTGCTGCTTCTCTCTTCCCCCATGTGGCCCAAAGGTAATACTACAAAGCAGAGCTATATTTACTAAATGTGGCCTGCTGCTTCTCTCTTCCCCCATGTGGCCCAAAGGTAATACTACAAAGCAGAGCTATATTTACTAAATGTGGCCTGCTGCTTCTCTCTTCCCCCGTGTTGGCCCCCAAATGGGTTGCCTAGTGCCTTGTCACAACTTCGCACATTGGTACAAAAGTGAGAGTCTGATTATAAAATCCTTAGCCTGTTTTTTTTTTTTAAAACACTTCACGCATTGGATGTGTGTTGTACATTGCAGTAGACATGCAATGCATAAACCATTTGGAAAAATAGTAATATTTCTCCCAAAGTTCAGTCTGAGTTTCGAGTCAAAAACAAGGGTTCCCAAGTACCAGCCAGGCAATGCCCGCTTGTCTCAAAGTAGGGCAAAGAATGATTTGCACAAAAAAGGCAATTTCCAGTGAAAAACAGTTTACTCTATTAAGTAACTTCGTAGCAGGCTGTGTCAGAGGAGAGCAGAGAGGCGGAGGGGAGGAGGGAGAAGATGACAAACAAGGGAAAAAAAGAACTCACCGGCAGCCTGCACCATTACCGTCTTGTGCTCCTCTCCTGGCTCCACTGCAGACAGAGACTCCCAGACAATCCTGTGGCCAATCTTGAAGCTGCTCTCACACATGAGAGGAGCTTCAGGATTGGGCTGAGCTCCAATGATTTGCGCTCCAAGAGAGGCTGGGAGCCTGTTCTGTGCTTTGCTGTATCTAACCCAGCAATGCAGCTAGGTCAGAGAGAGCATTAATGCTCATGACAATTTGGCAAACCTGAGACAGTCGGCCAAACCGTCATGTGCATTGATAACAGTGCATACCACTCCCTGTGGAGCCTGTTGTCCCCCTGGTCCTTCCCCCAAGACTCCTGTAAACAAAACAAAACAGTAATAAATGTGGGGTTATATTGTTGAATATTTTTTTTTACTCTGCTGGCAGGGGGGAGCTACACTTCTCTCCCCCTGAAGTAAATATCCTTTGAAGACTTTGAGCTGCTATGTGTCACTTTTTGTATGACTTTGCAGAGGCAGAAAGTTTTGATAAATGTACCCTATGCCTATGTTTGTGTTTCACTAAACACACTAGTCCAGCAGAAAATACTAAAGCAAATTGTGGATTTTCCTCCAAATCCGAGTATCAGTTTTCCGTGTGAATGAAAAAAGAGAAAACATACTTATTTCTGTAAAGGAAACTAAACGTTTTGAAATACTTTTTACAGTAGCCGAAATAAAAAAAAATCTTTCTTTAGACTTTAAGCCATTAGGCTTTTAATCTAAGAAAATAAACAGCAATTCACGTTGCTAATAAATGAAAACAAGAGATTGGGAATACATTTACATAGTAAAAAGGTTATTATTTCCATAACTTTTTAAAAAGTTGAACATTATATTTTGATTCTAATTGGGAGAAAGTCACTGACAGGATGGAAATAAGAGAATGGCTGGAAGATTAATGTCCCTAAAATAATATGTCACAACATTCTAAACCAGTTTAACAAAAAAGGTTGTGAAGCAGGGAAGCAAAGCCCTCAGCCCTTGTGGAAACTCTAGGTGGCACGTACCAGTCTCGATGAACAACATCAATGTAGAAAGCAGTGGTTACCATTATACACAGTTCTATTGTGTATCTATTTTAATAAAAAAAAATTTTTTTCTTTTTTCACAAGGAAATTCTGTCTTGGAGCGTGTGCAGGTGTAGATTCTACCTGTAAATGACTTCGGAAGCAGTGCTTAATTTGTGTAGTGCTAGGGCCCTTCTCGGAAGGCAGCTTCAGCCTACACCACGCATTGCCCCTGCGAGCCCTGCAAATGAGAGTGCCAATATAACACTTAACATATAACTCCTACAGGTGTGACAATTCAGAATATGACAGATCAAACACAGTTACAATAGTGGCGTGAAAGGCTGGTATTATTCATTTTCAATGTGATTTGACTTAATTAACACAGTTGTTGTGCTCGTCCTTTAATTAAACAAACACAGCCACCATGCAGTGGACACTAGAGCCAGTGTTGACAACTGAGTACCAGTTCCGAACACCGGAAGCCACCAACTCAGCATATGAGCAGTCACAGCCGGCATGACTCGTTGGTGGTGGGCGAGGGGTAGTGCGGGAAGGGGATCACGCGGGGAGGGGCCATTAATAAAAAGAAAAAAATTAAACTTACCTTCGCCTCCGGTCGCGCGTTGTGGCTAAATGTTTTACATTGTTTACCCTGGTTGATGTTCAAGTTGAGCAAAAAAAAACTTTAGCGGACATAACTAAGGAACAAAGGGGCATATTATCAAGAACGGCGACAAAATTATCGCCACTTTAGCGGCGGGAAACTGCCGCTAAAGCGGCGATAATGGGCTTGATAATATGCCCTTGTGAATTCCCATAGCAGCCCAGGTTAACACCAGAACCTGGGCTGCTATGTGAATACACAAGAGCATATTATCAAGCCCATTATTACCGCTTTAGTGGCAGTTTCCTACCGCTAAAGCGGCGATAATTTAATCACCGTTCTTGATAATATGCCCCAAAGACCTATGATTGCTGCAAACCTCCGACCAGACTGTCAGATTTTGTGATAAAGTATCTTAAGACTAAGAACCTTACAAGCAGGAGCAGGTATGGCCAAAGTTGAGCAGGGCTTTAATTTCCTTGTGGCAGTGCTACCATCTCTCCTCTTCAAGATTTGCCCTGATCCCTTTGCTCTGTTTGCCATGTTCTCACACTATGGGGTCCATTAGTATGTCGGGTGGATCGCCACCCCCCGTATGGCGGTGGCGATCCGCCCAACATTTTCCTCCACCCACATCCCATTTCCCCCCGCCATATTACGATGGTGGGGGGGACCGCGGTGGACGGAAAGACCGTCCGCCGGTTTTCCACTGATCGACGAGTCATCGGGCAGAAAAGGGGCTGTATATAGTGGCGGTGTCTGCAAGACACCACGATCCATAGTACAAATCAGGGGGAGATGTGCCTTTCCATGGTGGCGCGGTGCCTGCCACGTTATGAATGCAAATGCAAATGTACAGACACAGCATTGTGGCATGTGGTGCAGTGTGCACTGCACACCACAATGTGTGGTGGGGGATACCACCGCCACTGTGGCATCCTAGTCGCCGGTGTGGAACTGCCGCACCACTGGCGGCCGGTCCCTGCATCACTAGAGTGGAGGGCGGATGAAAGTATGCCCACCATCCTACTAGGCCCCTAAGGACTCCCTCACTCACTAGTTTACTTGTATTTAAACACCAATTTTTTTAAATTTAATTCGTTGTGTGTGATCAACAGTGGCCGGTTCTGAAGCAAATTTACAGGCATATTTATGTAGGTTTTGCATTGCCCTTGCACCATGTTCGGAGGTGCAGGCCAACGCAAAACCCAAATAGGATTTATCAAGCCACGCAAGGCCACTGAGTGGCTTGATAAATCCAGAGTAACGCAAGGCAGCGCGAATCGCTGTGATGCATTACTTTGGACCAGGGAGGCCTTCCACTGGTGAAGCGGGGATGTTCCCAAGCATCCACCAATGGATTTTGGCACATTCCCAGATTTACCATTAGTGATAGATCTGGGAATGCGTCATAAGGCTACGCCTCCCCAGGTGAGGCGTACCAAGGAGAAAGATCTTTATTTCTCCTAGTTACTACCTGTTTCTATGTGTGTTGCATTCTGTAGCACACAAAAAAAGAGGAATATGGCACTGGGGATTGCTTTTGTGCAGGAAGGTGTCCATTCCTGCATAAAACAATCCTGCCTACATTGCAGGCATCCTTGAACCACGGTGCAAGGGTGCCTGCATTGGTGCTAAGCTGCACATTGTGCACCAGCACTGGGAAATTACAGGAATGCGCTGGATATTGTTTAAGTATGTCACATTCCTGCCCTTTCCCTATCACACAGTGCAGCTAGGAGACTTGCTGCACTGCGTGATATCTAAGTAAACATGCCTATTACTCCTTAGGTATTCTTTAGAAATATTTACACAACTTAATAAATTCAAGTAGAGGTCAACAATCGATGGACATCTACCTTAGCGGTTCAGGTAGATATCTGTATAAAGTAGTCACCAATTGAATTTGTCAACTTCACAGACCCACACATTTTTGTAATATGACGTGGAAGACTGCTTTAAGCCTTCAAGTTTAGTATCCTAAGAAAATAAATCATTGTGTTTTTTAATTAGTTATCCAAAGCTAATAAAATGAACACATTTTCGATTAAGCCTTCATGGCATTAAAGCTATGACACTAAATAGATTAAAATGCATTTCAACAAATGTAATGAGAAGAACAACAATACAATCTGTGATATTATTGATAATATAGTTTACTGTTTTATACAGTCATAATGTTGCCTTCTAGCTTAAACAGAGTGTAGAAGCAAAAACTGAGTTTCCTGGTGCGAAATCTAGAGTAATTCATGTTAAATAAGTTGTAAGGAGTAGCAAACATTCAGTATTCATCCTTTACTGTCCCATTGGTACCTGGTCTTTAAAAGAATACTGTCTCAAAGGGAACAGAGTATAGCTTTCAAGAGTTTTCAGAAAATCATTTGATTTGGTTCTGCTTTCAGGATGAGAGTCAAGGTGTACTGAGACCTTGGAGAGTCAGAGATTGACTGCCATGTTATTGTCATTTGAGGTCACTTCTTGGGTAAGGTGCAAAGTGGTCAATCACATGTTCTTGACCTGGGTATGATGATGTGCCAGAATTGGTATGTTGCAAAGACCTCTGTTAAAAAGTCCTTTTTAATGGTACAGATAATCTTTGTCTTGGATCTTTTGTCATACACTCCGCTCCACCAGGGATCAGTAGAGTGTTTTTAAGGCTGGTTTGTTGTTGACACATTTCTGCAAATTTACGCAAAATTTGGGTGCCAAGTCCTCTAGGCCCAACAGTATGTCTGAGAGTTTTTCCGTATTCAATGTTGAATATATTTTATTAGTTCAAGTAGCCCATTACTAATGACCTTGTGATCACCACCCTGTCGTTGATTTGTAATAGAGAAAGTATTTTCCTGATTCTTAGACACTTAGGCCTATGAATTATCTGAACAAGATTAATTTATTTAAGTCACATTTACGCTGCCGTTGCGTCACTTTTTGTGATGCTGTGGTGGAGTAAAAAATGCCCCATGTTGCGCCCTATTTACAAAGTGACACATTTAGGCAGATGCGTCACTTCGTAAACCCCTGCACTACATTATACCTGCGTCAGATATAATGTATGCAGGGTGGGCGTTCCCCCGCACGAAAGGGTCTTAGGAGTGGCGCAGCAAAATCTATGAGATTTTGCGGAGCAACTTCTAGGACGCCAATGCTTCAAAACCTTACGCCTCCCTCATGGCAGGCATAAGGGTGATGCAGGCCCTTTCACATGGGCTTGCCCCATGTGAAAGGAACATTGCTGGATGTGCGTCATGCTTCCGACACAACTCCAGCAATGCTTTACTTAATATGACGCATCATTGGTGTCGCAAGGAGGGCGCAGTGAGAAGTGTTGCATTGCTGCTTTCCCAAAGTGATGCGCCACTTCTCATAAATGAGGCCCTGAATAATTTGAAAAAGACTCCAATGATCCACATTTAATGTCAATTTGCACTATTCATCATGCAACCATATTTTTCTGCCTCAAGGACAAAATAGTTTGCTGTATTTTGACTTGCTATTTTAGCAAAATATTGAAACAGGCCTATGACAATTTTAGGTGACATTAAGGGAATTGTCAGGTGGAAGACTAACCAGAGGCAGTTGAAGCCATGAATAGATTTAGTCACCCTTTGAGTTGATTGTTGAAAAAAGTTAACTTCAGACAACTCTTTATCGGTAGCTCTTTTCAGCCCAGTAGGGGCTACAAAGAGCTAGTATTTTAAGTAGGTTCAGTAGCTTCAACTCAGTTTGAAGAGAGTCCTTGTGGTGTTGAGTTGCGATTGAGTATTGAGGAAAATTGGTTCACCCACTGTGAAACATGTTTTAAAAGTGGATTGCAATTTGTTATATTTCACAAAGGGCCATGAACTAATTGCTCTAGACCAGAGGCGTAGCTAGAGCTTGTGGCGCCCGGGGCTATCCCTCAGAGTGCCGCCCCTGGGGGGGCAGGAGTGGGGGTAGTACCGCCGCTAATAGTTACCTCGATCATTCAAGGTGCATGCACATACATGACACAGTCCAGGGCTACACAGTTGTGAATACACCGGTGACCGGCAGTTCAAAGGAGAACACACAGATTGCCATCCTGCAGGATTTCAGGAAGGGCCTAAAAACATGGTTATTTGATTAACGTCCCTCAGCAGCAGCACCGCCCCCACCCCCCAGCTCCTAGATACCCCCACAGGTGATAAGTAGCGCTATGCAAATCCTGTTTGTCAGTGGCATAATAGGGCTGGGACGGATGAATAGTCGAGTTGGGAACAAAAGCAGGTGACAGTTCATGTGCGTGCAGCACGCACTTTCAAATTGCCAGGGCCGCGCGCGCGGCACTGGCACTGGTGGCCCGTTGGGGACGCTGCGGCCCTCATAATTTATTTGGGGACACTGTGTCCCCAAGTAAATTATAACAGCCGTAACGGGCCACCAGCATAGCTGCCAAGGTTAAAGACTGCTATGTGTGACATTTTCATAATTTCAGTGTTTTTATGAGTGACATTTCAATGACTATGAGTGACACTATCTCCTTCACCACAGACCAGTGTCACCTGACCATCACAGGCGCGGCCCAAACACAGCTGCCAAGTTTTCAGTACACACGAGTAACATTTCTATGTTTTCAAGACAGGTATAACTGATTTTCACATCTCCTGTGCAACACCTTCAGTGATACTTTATAAGGAGCGGTGGTTTAGAAAATGTAAGGTACAAAACGAAAATCATTTTTTTTTTAGTGAGTGGTGTAGTAACTGGATTAAATACACCACAGTACACGTCACAAGCCTGGACTGGGGCTGTTGACAGATTGGGCAGGTCAAGGTCACACTCAAACGCTTGTGCGGTCTCCTGACCGAAAAAGGCCCGGGATTGGGAGAATGGACAAGCACTGTGCCCCCTTTCCTGAAACCATGTGATCGGAGGGCATAAGCTGCAAAGCGTTCTTTTTACAACAATCTGAGGTAAGTAATCTGTGGGGGTTTAGGAAGGCATACCAACACCCTCGACCATGACCCTCCCCACAACACACTGTAAGCGTCGGGTCAGATGACACAAAGTCTGCTGATGGCGGCGCTGAAAAGAAAAACAAAGATGCCGCCCGGCGTCATTCTGTCTGTGGGGCCAATCTGCGAAGTGTGTGACAATGGTGGTAGTTAACACGGACAAAGACGGTGGCAAGTGGCTAAAACAACTGTCTACTTACAGTGATGGTTTGCAGCCGGAAGCGCGATTGGCACGTCGATGACTCGCACTGCAAAGGGGCTGCTGGGTGCTCATGATGCCACGAGTGAGCTACCCCTACGGCAATCTGCCCTAGACTTCGGTCCAGCTGTTGCTGTCCTCCTGGCAGTCCGGCCGGCGCTGTAAATCCTCAGTGACGCCGGTCAGTCATGGCTCTTCATTAGCCCGCCCACTGCACTTATTCCCTCTGTCGGCTCGGACATTGACTAAAAAAGGGTTGCAGCGGCGGCCCTGATTATAATGGCCTACAAGCAGAGTGTAATTTGAACACATTAAGATTACAAAATAAATCCGTGTCACTCAGTGAGTGTCCTGTGTCAACGCCGGTTTTGTGAAATTAATTCACTGGGTCACTCTCGGCTCCCTGCCGGTCTGGGCTGACAACTGACAAGTAGTTATGAATTGTGAAGGCGGCACGCCCAGGGTTATTGCGGTGCTGCGGCACCGCAGAACCAAGACAGTCAGCACTGTGCACCTGGCGAGGACTGACTCAGATTGAGTCGCCTGCCGTTCTGCCTCACTTCCTCTTCCTTCGGACGGGACGGGAAGTCACATCCGGATTATAATCCGTGTGCCACAGTGATTGACAGCATCCACTGCCGAGAGGGCAGGCTCCGCTCCCCACTCCCCCGGGTAATTGCCAACAGTTAGTGTGTGCAAACCACGCAGCGCGCTGCTATAGCAGCCTGGAGCCAGGCACAACACAATTACAGCCAGGCAGAATTCGAGCAGCAGAGCCGGTGCACTGGCGTCGCACCTATTGCATGATACTTGGCAGGAATGCACCAGTGCCGCGGCCGCCCCCAAAATTGTGCCACCTGGGACGGACCGCCCGCCCCTAGCTACGCCAATGCTCTAGACATCATTGAGCACTCAAAAAATTCCATTAACGAAGTGTCCATCTTTAGACACTTTGGACACCTCTTCTCTGGGTGACTATAAACCTATCTCCCTAGCACCATAAAAAAAATAATTAAGAGAGAGAGATATCAATTCTTATCTTTACTCATGTATCTTAGAGATTTTCTAATTCATTCTGTTCAACCTGGATTCTGGCCTGTATTTTTGCTGATAGTATAAAATGAACTTTGTATAATACTGATTCTGGAAGGTACAGTTGTGTTGATCCTCCTCAACCTATTTGTAGCCTTCAATACTGTGTCCTAAGGGAATCTCAGAGAGAGGATGTTGGGTTCAGAGATCAGAGGGAATATTTTAAACTGGAACTCTTCCTTTCTATCTCATCATAGCCAGCTGGTGTTCATGCCTTATTTGTCTCATTACAATTTTCCACTTAAGATTGTGGTGCATGGAGTGCTGCATGGGTTTTAACCCATACATTATCTATTCTATATGTGGCCACATTAACCAGTCTTGTAGAGTCTTTTAGTTTTAATATGTCCTGTACAAGCTATGGTGACAATATTCAGCTCATATTATGGCTTGAAAAAATGACCGGGCACACAGAAACGTTCATAACTGCCTGATAGCATTATTAGTATGGATTTTGTTCATCGGGCTGAAACTGAACACTGATAAAACTGAAGTTGTGAAGGAAACTCTCCTAGCCTAGTGACTGGATACGCCAAGCCAATGCTAATTATGACAAAAAGTAAGAAACCTTGGGGTTTGTTTGTGGGTGAGCATTCCTTTACAAAACAGTTGGCTAGGGTACTAGGTATCCTGCGTATACCACAACAAAGATTTCAAGAAGATAAAGCTCTTCCTGCCAATCAAACACATTTTAAAATGATTCAGGTTGTCATGGACTCGCGAGTGCTTTCTTTGAACACAGTTTATCAATTACAACTAGTTTAAAATGCAGCAGCTTGTCTTTTGCTTAAATTTGCATGGAGGACTCTTATTTCATGATTACCGCTGGAGACAGTATAGCCTCCCTTTAAAAAAATTATCAAAGTTTAAAAGCACCTGCATTTGGTTTAAAGCCATGCACAATTAATGTCCTCAGCTATTTATCCATTGCACAATAGATTTCCAGACTCAATATTTCATCTTCATTCACTGTGAATCACCCTGGTGAAGTCCCATAAGATACTGATTCTCCCTGTAAACCATTGGAACTTACCATTGATCCAAATCACTTTTGGGTTTGCAAGATTATATGTTCCTGCAGGCACAGCATGGTATACATTACCCATCACTACAGCAGCAAGCTTCTCCAGAGAGATGCGGAAGTGTGCTAAGCAACCCTTGCAGTACTTGAGCTTGGTCTGAAAGAAAATCATGTATTCTAGTCTAAGTTCATGGGGTCACATACTAACAGCTTAAAAAGATCATCGCAAGCTCTGCAATGTTTGATATCTCATGCTCACTACAAAATATCCTGGCTGTCCCAATTGTCTACAAAGCAAATATTGTCTAGGTCGAAGCACCCAGCCGAAGAGAGGGAGGCAACACTACCGACTTTCGCCTGATGATCCCCAGTAAGTGTCATTTTGATGAACACTAAGGGCCCTATTCAAAAAAGTAAACTAAGATGTTTGGTCTAAACTTAGAACACACGTCTAGGTTTCCAACTTTGGAAACTCACAAAGGGCATTTGCGAGTATTATCTTTATGTCCGCACTTGGGGTGGAGATCAAGATAGTCCTTGTAAATGCCCTTTGTGATTTCCCAAAGTTGTAAAATTAGACATTTAGCCTAAGTTTAGACCAAACATCTACGTTTGGCTTTGTGAATCAGACCCCAATTTCAGCTCCAGAGCGGTACAGCAGTTAGCTGAATGTTTGCAGATGTGTCTGCATTATTACATCTGGGTGACAGAGTCCATGGGTCCTGGAATTCACCTCAGGCGGGTTAGTTGCTTATTGCATGATGTTACTGGACTGAGTAGACTGCCCATGGTGGCAGCCACAACTACACTGCAGCACTATCCGATGCGTGTGTTGCTCAAGGTCGTTTGGCATATGATTGAAAACATACCCTCAAATCCTGTTTCAGCAAGCTGAGTGCATGAAGCATAACTGGGCAATGGACTGACTAGTAATTTTACCTGCAGCACGTGTGTGTACTGCTAGTACATCTGCTGCTCACAAGTATCTGAGGTGTGCAGTATGAGTACTGATATTGGATCAACGGGCCGTCAATGGAGTATTGTGTGAAAGTGCAACCAAGGACAGCCCTGGCAAAAGATATTGACAAGTCCCTGCAACTCTTTTCAAAAGCTGGGACGATGCATGCACAGCTGGTGTCTCTTCGGAGTCACGTGTGTTTGAAGTGGACAATGGCAGAAAACGGGGGCGATAGGGCCATGACTCAGATGTCTCAAGTTGAACCTTGGACGTGGAGGAGCAAGTCGTGTGAGTCCCCTTGTTCAATAAAGGCCCAGTGGTCATCGTGACTCTTGTGAGCTGCGGGCTCTGCAGTAACATGAAGTAAGTGTATTCTTTCAATACCCCATGTGCATCGCCTGAAATGGCCCCATCTGCTCCGGACCCTGCCCTGAGCACGGAATTACATAGACAATCAAAGGGTGCTCCTAAACACGCAGCAAGTCAGTGCCACAGGAGATTGTTGGAGGGTAGCACAGAGCAAGGAGAAGAGGAGAAAATCAATTTTAGGAAGGGAGAGAGTGGCTAGATAGCAATTAGAGAAAAGAACCATAATAAACATTCTCAAGATCCCCTAGCTTTACCAGTCTTCTCTCCATGTCTGGTGTTCCAGAGGAGTCAGGAGCAAATCTTTGTTAAGCCTGGAAACACTCAAATTCAGAAGAAAGCAAGCTTCAAGTTAGTTTTTCCTTCTAGCAGCATCCAAAATGAGAACCACTTGCTTCAGAGTTTCACACTCTACCCTTACTTTTCCTTCAATCAATCAATCAATCTATTTGTAGAGCGCGCTATTTACCCGTGAGGGTCTCAGTGCGCTGAGAGGGGGGGTGAAGCTTTGCTTCTGTTCGAAAAGCAAGGTCTTGGGGAGTCTTCTGAAGGCGAGTAGGTCTTCGGTCTGCCGTAGGTGGGTAGGGAGGGTGTTCCAGGCCTTGGCGGCGAGGTAGGAGAAGGATCTGCCACCTGAGGTTGTTTGTTGGATGCGGGGGGACGGCAGCGAGGGCGAGGCTGGTGGAGCGGAGCTGGCGGGTCGGGGTGTGGAAGCTGAGTCTGCTGTTCAGGTAGGCTGGTCCAGCGTTGTGGAGTGCTTTATGTGCGTGGGTGAGGAGTTTGAAGGTGATCCTCTTGTCCACGGGGAGCAAGTGTAGGTTTCTCAGGTGGGGGTGATGTGGCTGCGGCGGGGCGTTGATGATCAGTCGGGCGGAGGCATTTTGGATGTGCTGTAGTCGTCGTAGGTTTTTTGCTGGGATTCCGGCCTAGAGTGTGTAGCCGTAGTCCAGCCTGCTGCTGACGAGGGCCTGTGTCACTGTTCTTCTTGTTTCAGTCGGAATCCACTTGTAGATCCTGCGGAGCATGCGGAGGGTGTTGTAGCAGGAGGAGGAGATGACGTTGACCTGTTTGGACATGGAGAGGGAGGAGTCGAGGGTGAATCCAAGATTGCGTGCATGGTCGGTGGTTGTAGGTGCTGTCCCCAGAGTGGTTGTCCGAGTTCTGCTTCAGACGGCTGCTTCTCATCCAGTCTGCAATGGCCTTCATTCCGTCGTGGATGTTGGTTTTGGCAGTACGTGGGTCCTTGGTGAGGGAGTGGATGAGCTGAGTGTCGTCGGCGTAGGAGATGATGTTGAGGTTGTGGTGGCGGGCCACTTGTGCGAGGGGGGCCATGTAGATGTTGAACAGCGTCGGGCTGAGGGAAGAGCCCTAGGGGACACCGCAGATGATGGTGGCTTCGGATTGGAAAGGTGGGAGGTGGACGCTCGGGGATCTGTCGGAGAGGAAGGATGTGGTCCAGTCGAGGGCCTTCTCTTGGATACCGGCTTCTTGGAGGCGTGTTTTTAGAGTGTGATGGCAGACCGTGTCGAACGTGGCTGAAAGGTGATGATGAAGTTTTGACACAACATATGCACTAATTTAGAAAGAAATATCATTAAGCATTTAGACAAAGGGTGGGTAGAGAAGGCAAAACAGTACAATGACAAACCCACACTTCATAGTTACCTAGAATGGTTTGAAGACCAACCCTGGCCATGGGCTGAGACAAAAGATAAAAATCCCAGAGTGCAGGTGCCAGCGAGAAAGAACAGGTGCAGACCAGTATCAGGACAGGTTACAGACCAAATTGGATCAGGACAGGACCACCACAGGCTAAGATCGGCACCACAGCTAAAGTTCAAACGCCAGTGTTTTAAACCCTCTCTGCAGCTAACAATTGAACCCCAATTGGGTCATCGAACTCCTTCTCAGAACCCCGATTGGGTTATCGAATCTTCTGACAGAGTGCTCCGCCAGCACCTCTGCTCTTAATCACCTATTGAGTGCGTTGGGTCAGTGACAGGTCAGCTATTCGGACAAGTCAGACAATCTAACTAACTAAGCCTACCCTAGTTATACTATTTTTCAGGTCAGTGTACCACCCCCAATGTTGCAAATGTGTGAATCCCACAATGTTATTGGTCAGAAGACGAGGAGAAGTCATCACACCATATTCATATGAGGTAACTTGTCAGTCATGTATTTAAATGTTCCCTCCCATGACTTTATCTTCCCATTTACTTTTATTCCACCCGGCAGTGAATGTAACAATCACATACAATGTTTTAACAAATTAATTAATTCAGCTTCCTCTGGCAGGGTGAGGAGGTCATTTTTCATAGTTTCTTAGCTCACAAACACAGCATAAATGAATGCACTGTATACCACTTGTCTCTATTCTATTACCATTATTTTATTTAACTATTGCATTAAAGGTTAAGCAGAACGAACAGCTTAGCAAAGCAGCAATGCAAGGTTCTTGCACGTTAGGACACAGAACAGCCATCTTAGCTCTAGTACGCAGAAGCAAAAGTTTCCCACCAAGCGAAATAACACGTCATGTCACATGAGTGTGACAGACGCATGCACAGTAGAAAATCCCACGTAGCAGCAGCCATTTTAATGCAAGCTAATTATAGTTAGTAAAGCATGTTGTCGAGCTTTCCCTAGATACTAAAAATGTTGTGTAATGCAATATTAATATAACAAAACATGTTAGTTAGTACATTAATATTATATTCGAGAGGGCTGAATACAAGCAAGTCACTTTACGTGTGCAACCTTGCTCCATCACGTCACCGATGCATCAGAAAAAGTGACGCTCCGTTGGTGCAATCCTCCCCTAAATAAGCCCAATAGTTTTTGTTCTGAGAGGTGTCACAACTCCTGCCACGAACTCCCAAGGGTCTGAGGCCCACATGCATCAAGCACTTTTTCATTCGCAAACGGTGCGATTCCTTAAAATCGGCCGTTTGCGAATGCAAAAGTGCTTTTTGGGATGCATGAAGCAATTTTACAATTCGTAACATGTTTGCGAATTCTAAAATTGTGGGTGCTTTTAAGAAGTCGCAGATGTGCGATTTCTTAAAAGCAATGCATCATTATTTTAAAAAGTGAAAATTCGCAAATAGGGTGCCAAATTTACCGAGTGGTTTAACCACTCGGTAAATTTGGAAAAAGTGTTTAAAATGTTGAAAATGCTTTTTTTTCAACATTCATGTTACGGACACACATGTCCTTAGGACAAGTGTGTGTGCAACATGATGCGAAAAATACATTTCAGGGGTGCATGGGGGGGTCCTTTGGACCCCCCCCTGCACCCATGAAATTTTCTAAGTGCCACTCGCAATTTTGGCCCATAGGAATCAATGGGAATTGTGAAAATTAACTTAAGAATTCGGTATTTCTTTGGAATTCGGTAAAAATTGCGATTTTTACCGAATCACAAAGAAATACCGAAAAAAATGATGCATAGCATTTTGCACTTCTTAATTTGCGATTCCTTATTTTTCGCAAATTAAGAAATGCAAAATGACACAATGATGCGTGTGGGCCAAAGTGTACATTTTTCTTCTTTGGAGGAAGGGAAAGGAGCTTTCTATTTTACTTCCACTTCATTACAGTTCTACTTCAAGCCACCTGATTTAATTCAGAAAAGCACAAAAGTGTATGAAACCTAAACATACCCCAGAGAAATGAAATTATCTGTAACTTTTCCCAAATTGCCTCGTCAACAGTGCATAGGATTATGCGTTCTCAAACAGTTTCCTTTGCTTATATGAATGAGTTTGTTGTTACTTACACTAATAGCCTTCCACCCAATAATTCAATTTCTAAACACTATTTTCAAGCTTCAATGCTAAACTTCAATATGCGTAGAAACAGCAGAAATAGAGTCAAATTGCCGCTCCATGTGCCTAATATTATTTATATTTCCTTCAGTAAAAAATAAATCTAAAATTAAAAATGGAATAAATGAAATAAATATTTGCTACATTTGACCTTTCTTTATGCTTGATTAAAAAATACATGAATTACAGATGTGTATTAGCATTGGGACTAGTGGGCTGACGGAGTGCTATGCTAATTAGTTCTGGGTATTGTTTGTGCTATGTCAAAATAATCTCATGTAATATCAGTTATTTTGCATTATCGTAGTTACACAAAGTTCCAAAAGTTATGCCTTTGTGCCACGTTGGGTAAATATGTGCCATTTGTGTTTAAAATTTAGCACGAGTGCACTAGAACACTGCAAACCAATAAACATGAGTGGCTGCTGTTTGTGGTACTTGTGTTTATTTGCATTATTTTTTTCAAAATAAACACCAGTCTGCATTTCGTGCTAAATATAGCGCCAAATGCAGGTTTTATATTTCGCATGATTATTTGTAATTTTGCTTAATTTGGGGGGAAATTTCACACAATTACACAAAATCAAATTATGTGAACTACACATAACCCTCATGTTAATCTCGATTGGTGTTCAAAGATTTTGAAGAGTAGAAACTCATAAAAAGTTAACACTTCAGTGGTAGGCATTAAATATAGTGCCCAGGCCGGGTTCTAACCAAATGCCAGTTCTATATTTCGCATGATTGTTTGTAATTTTGCTAAATTTTGGGGAAATATCACATAATTACACAAAAGAAAATTATGTGAAATACACATAACCCTAATGTAAATCTCGATTGGTGTTCAAAGATTTTGAAGAGTAGTAACTCATAAAAAGTTAACACTGCAGGCAATGTTCTAACTTTCGCAAATTTTGTAAGGCTTCCATTCATGCTAAAAGCTCTAAGAGTTACTAATATATTTTTTAATGTATCCATACAGTAAAATGAATTCAACAAATGACTCAAAAACATGGCTCTTCTCTTTATGCAGCAGACACTACGGGGCAGATTTATGAGTTCTGGTGCATCTCTGCAAATCAGCAGGGATGCGCCAGAACTGATGCGTCACGCAATTCCCTCCTTGCTGCACCACAGATGCCCCGCATTTACAATGCGGCGCACCATGGTGCAAGGAAGGGCAGATGCGTGACGCATCTTGTGGTGTACGGGCGGCGCATTGCTAGAGTAACGTCGCAAGTGCGACGCAACTCCTGCAATGTACAGAGGCCACCCATACATAACGTGGTGCGTCACTCCTTATGCCTGCTTCAAGCAGGCGTAAGGATTTGACCCAGCAGCGTCGTAAAACTGACTGAGTGAAATCTTGTAGATTTCATTGCGTCAGTTTTACGGGGCTTTCCTACGAGGGAACGCCCACCCTGCGACAGAACGCCCACATGAAACCTGACGCAGGTTTCATGTGGCGCAGGGCTTTACATCTAGGCAGATGCGTCACGGTTTAAATAGGTCGCAGAGATGCGCTACGTTTCCCCGCCGTTGCGTGACGCAACGGCGGCGTAAACGTGGCGCAAGTCCGACATAAATCTGCCCCTACATATATATAGAGATCTATCACTGGCATGCTAACACTGCTGAGCAAGAATTGTGCATGGCCCACTGGAAAACTGTCATATCCTTGTTGTCCAGGCATTTTATCAAAAGTGTTCCCGTTCTTGTTGAAGGCATATCTTTTTAGTGGCATTACTTTAACAACTGTGCATCTCCAGTTCAGGACAGCAGAGTCCATCTGCTGGTGGTATCTGAGAGTGGTGTTCGGCAGGGTCAAGACTGCCAGCAGGATGCTCAAGTCAATCGGCGGTACCCAAGGCCTTTGTCCTCATTTGCTGCGCTACAGAGTAATTGTTGTGGCAAAAAGGGTGTGTGCAATATCTGTGGGGGTGTTCTACCTATGTAGTTGGGCAATTGAGTGGATCAGTGCTCTAAAGCCAATGGTGAGAATGGAAATGTTCACAAAATTTCGTTCAGCACACCAAGAGTGATTGATATTAAGGGGAGAAGGTTTTTTTTTTACAAGCTTTATAGCAACAAAGTTCACCCCAGACATTGCTTGAGGCCTTCTCCCCCATGCTTAGAAGCATTCATAGTGAGTCTTCTTTCGTTCCGGGAATTGGGAGACAAACCCAATAGCTGTGCATTAAGTCTTGTTTTCTTGTATAATCATTTTTATTAGCAAGTTCATATAGCAATGTAAGAAATAGAATTACATTATTATAATTTATACATATTCATATATTGCAACACCAGAACATCCTCGGAATTTGAATTTTTTTTTATAAATATAAAAAAGAGCCAAGGTAGTCGAAATAGAGATAGCAAGAGAATGAATATGAAAAGGAGAACGAAAAGCCAGAATGTGATACGAGGGAAAAGATAGTAAAATACCTAGAAATCGATTAAGAATGCATTGAGTGCAAAGAGAGAAAATGGATAACATTTAACTAGAATAAGTCAGATTTCATCTTTTGAGACTTAAAGATGAAACAGTCTGAACTATGTGTTCACCACATACAAAATTCCACCAAGTGACTAGAGGGAGTTTGGAGAATTCCTTCCAACATTAGAGTACAAACATTAAAAGTTTCAGACAATAAAAAGATCCAAGAATATAATTTTTTATTTATAAAGAACCTAGGAAAATGTTACGTAATGAAAGAGGCATAATACTCAACTCCTCAATCTCTTCCTTAACATGTGCCTGGTCTACAAAGTCCTGGGCCACATGCCACACTTCCTGCAACTTCTTGCAGCACACATTTCCCTGCTAGTCATCGAACATGAAAAAATATTGCTAATCGGTGACTTCAACTATTGTGTACAGGAGAAAATCGGTGGACAACCATCTACAGATCTAACTGACCTTCTCAGCAGCCTAAATTTTAAACAACATGTGTTCTCACCTACACATACTAAAGGCCATACATTAGACCAGGTCTGGTCCGCTAACCTAACTTTTTCTAATCTCATGACCATTCCCTGTGCATGGCCCGACCATTAGCTAATTACATTTTCACTTACTGGTGGCCGCTTCAAAAGCCCATCCTTGTCCTGGTATTCTCTCCACAGTCTAGGCCCAAGTAGATATCAACTCTGTTTGTGTCTTAATGGCAATCAATCTACCTAATTCAAATGATGGCACAGACCGACACAAGAAAGGAGTCATCTACTGGCTAACAGAAGCCAGCAATACGCCCGACCCCCCCCCCCCCCCCCCCCCCCCTTTGAGAAGCTAAACAGGTCAAGCATCTTGATGAGTCAAGTCAATAAACTTCATTTTGATTCAAAAACAGAATCATAAGAGTATAAACAGATTAAAAGAAACATTACACATTACACAAATAATTTAAAAGGACCATGCAGTTATGTTGACATCCATAAACATATTATATATCCATAAATTGATTTGCAATACATTTGGGATACATGTAAGTTAAAAGGTCACATATATTTAAAAAAAAAGATTTTGTAAAGTGCATGTGCAATCCATAAGGATACCAATCGCAACACTAATCTCATAGATATAAAGATGATAGGGGCATATTACTAAGCAATAGCGATCATTTTTGTTATTGCTTGGTTAGAGACAAAAATTTACCACTGAGCTGCGGCGAATTTTACCGTAAATAAACCTTGGTATTACCAAGGTTTATCGCTAATGCGATAAAAATCGCCGCAATGCATGAATATCGCTGAAAAGTCAGCGATATTCACGCATTACCGAGCTAATGCTCTTAGCCATGTTATCCACCTCCCATTGGATAACATGGCTAAGAACTGCTCAGGGCAGGTGTTAGCTTTTGGAGATATTCGCGCTTAGCGCGAATATCTCCAAAAGTTGGTAATAGGAGATAGCAATGTTAGCGACTGTTTTCAGTGGCTAACATCTTGGCACGCCCACTTTGCATGTCATTAGTGATAAATATCACTGACATGCAAAGTGGGGACCAAGATGGTCTCTATCTCCTACTAGCTGTCGCTAACTGGTGTTAGCGACAGCTAGGTAATAGGGAGATCATTTTATCTCCGCTTTCTTGGCTTTTAAAGCCAAAAAAGCGGAGATAAACCCCCTTGATAATATGCCCCATAGTCAATATCGGTTTCTGATGGTGAGCACCAGTCTAATAAAACTAAGCACAGCACTGCATATGGCTGGAGTTGATAGCGAGAGTAAATATTCGTATCCCTCTTTATAATAGCTGGATCCAAGAGTTAACAAAACAGGCCTAATAAATGTATTTCTCGGATCTCTGTACACAGTACAAAAAAAAATAAGATGCACAGTGTTTTGTGAAACTTTGTTTTTACAGGGGCAAGGGGGTAGTCTCTCACACCACCCCACTTGCTTCGGAAAAGCAAATAGGAAATGCAGTGTGTTAAGGTGAAACCTAGTCAAATAAAAGCGCCATTGGATATGCGCAATATATGAAAGGTAAGGCTGCTGCTGCAACCTTCCCCAATCATATAACAAGCTCTCACTATTTCTCAACATGCCTAACCTGGTGCGATAGGCCTCTTTGATTATTGACTTGGTCTCCCTACCAACAATTTCGACATGTAAGTACATATGACCCAAGCCTATCTTATAAAAGGTTTCCCTGACATATAATAACCATTGGATCTTCGCAGAATACTCAAGCTTGAGGCAATCTTGCAATATTGCCTTTGTGAGTTTCAATTCTTCAGAACTCCAAACCTTGCTCCAAAGCAGCAAGGGGGAGACATGGAAAATGTCATTCACAAATTCAAGACCCTCCTCAGTATGGCAGAAGATGTTTGAGGTACCAGATGGGACAGATAAAAGGCGCTTTATAAACTTATTTTCCATGATTTGGATTTTATTACAGGATTGTGTACCCCACACACCCGCGCCGTATGTTGCAACAGGTATGCATTTTGCTTTATATAAGGATTTTAGTTCTGCAACCGGCTTCTGACCCAATTTACTTGAGAAACGGAAAATGGCCTTTATGGATTGGGTAGCCTTTTGCACACGGGCTGATATTAGAGGATCCCAGCTCAAGGCTTTATTAAATAAATTCCCCAGGTAATTGAAACTATAAACTTTCACAATAATTGAGTTCTTCACCATAAGCCTGCAAGATTTTACCCCTTTTGGGCCGCAGACCATGGTAAAGGACTTTGTGAAGTTGACCCTTAGATCTAATCCTTGCATAAAAGTTTCAAAACCATTCAAAAAAGTTTGCATGCTGTTGGCAGTTAGGGTCATTAGCACTGTGTCATCTGAATTAGATAACATCGGTATCCGTTTACCATTAACCTGGGGGAAATCTACACAACTTTCCAACAGAAAGGCTTCCAGACCATTGGTGTACACCAGGAACAGGAAAGGGGCCAATATACACCCCTGGCGGACACCTTCAGTCGATGGAATGGACTTTGTATTCTCCCCAGCAGGGCCAAATCAGATCCTTACTGTTGTGGCAGCATGCAGTCTACGGAGGAGGGTGACCAACGATTCTTCAAACCCCATGGACTCCTTCATTTGCCACAATTTATTTCTACATACAGTGTCAAAGGCACTGGATAAGTCCATGAAGGCCAAGTGGATACAACCACCCTTAGCCCTCATGTACTTACCCATGTTTAGAGCCAAATTTAGGCACTGCTCAGTGGTTCCCCGCCTAAACCCGTATTGGGAATCCACAATAATACCTGTTGACTCAGCCTAGGTTTCCAGACGAGCCAAAATCACCCTACCCATCAGTTTACAAGACGCATCTATTAACAATATTGGTCTGTAACAACAGGGGTCTCATTTGTCACCCTTTTTAAATATCGGAACCACTACCGCCTCTTGCCAGGAAGTCGGAATGCGTCCTACAACAACTGCTCTGAACAAGAGTAATAGGAGTGGTGCCCACACCTCAATATTATGTTTAAAGAGGTCCAAAGGGACTGAGGCCGGCCCTGGGGCCTTTAATGGAGTGCCCTTTCTTAATGCGGCCTCTACCTCTGAAAGGGTCAATGAGAGGCTAAGCATATTCGCTGACTCCAAATTGAAATCACAGATCCCCTCATTAGCAGTTTGCAGGGTCGCCCCTTTTGGATTAAAAATGTCCCCATAAAGTACTTCCCAGGTGTCCCCTGGGATATGGACCAGCATGTTATCCTCTTCTTCGATTCTTAAAAAAAGATGGTTTATTACCTCCCTAAAGAGTCGGCTGTCCTTTAGTTCTGAGGCTTTTCCTAAATCATCCCATGCCTTTTTCTTTAAATCTAATTTACACTTAATAATAGCATCTCTGTACATTTTCCTTGACCTTCTAACTAACTCCATATCCCGTGGAACTTGGTGTAGTGCCTTCGTTAGTCTAGATTGTGCTCTAGAACATTCTGCATCAAACCATTTACGAGCATTTCCTTTTTTCCCTCCCACAGTTTTTAGGAGGTAAGAAGACACATTACGTAGAAGAGCCTCAAAGTTCTTAATTATTACATCCGGCTTATTAGAGGGGGTAAGCAAGCATCTATCCTTGGTTTGTTTGTTTTAGAAATCTCCATTTCTAGATGCCTTGCATCTACCTTATCCCACTTTAAGGTGACCCCCTGGTTCTGGCTGAATTTGATTGGGTGGGCCACAGTCTGAGCTCTCTTAAAAACGGGACACAGACTCAGAATTAGGGGGTTATGATCGCTAGCGGGATTTGCCTCAATCTGAAAATCATTGATAAAATGAATATAATTTCTAGAGACCAGAGCAAAATCAATTATGCTCATCTGACCTCCTGTACCATGGAAAGTAGGTATACTCAAAAGTCTTGAAAAGTTGGACATATCCAGGACACAAAGGTCATTAATCGTTATGATATTATTTAAAGCCTCTCCTTGTTTTGAGTGCTTAAAATGTGCCAATGGCTGGTCGCTTAGATCTACTAGACCACAGACTCTGGAACCACTAAATTTACACAAACTACAGTTAAAATCTCCTACCCACATGATAAAAAGAGGAAATATAGTATTGGTTACTTTAACAATCTCATCCTGTAATTTTTCAATAACCGCTGTAACATGGGTATCGAATATGTTATAGTACCAATTAATTAAAAGCAAAGGCACTAAAAATAAGTCCTTGATAATAAGCAGTTGGTACCAGGGAGATTCCACCAGTGTAACAGTTTTTATCATATTATGCTTTACAGAAATAGCTGTCATGAGACCACCCTTGGCTCTTCCAGCATGTGAGGGTTCGGCACAAACATTGAAGATTTGGTAACCATCCAGGCCAAGGTCCCCTCTGCTCCAAGTCTCCTGGAGGCAGATTATATCGAATAATTCGATAACTTTTAACCATACCGGGTCCTCTAACCTCCGTGAGAGACCAGCTATATTCCATGAAATCAGGCGGAAAGGGTAACTCTCAGCCAGACTATCTACTTACCCCAGGGGTATTGTTACTTTCAACTGGGTTGCGTCACTCATGCTCGGAATTGCTACTATTGAGCTAGTGTCTGCAACCAATGGGACCGATTCTACCTGTCTGGTATTAACTCTCCCACCCTGTGGTGAAATGCGCTCAACATGCGCCCGACCACCATTCAAAGGCCCCATTGACATTGGTGGTCAATCAACCATCTCCAGACAGCTATACCTGTTCATAGTTGGGATTCCTCTCCAAATATCCCCTTAGACTGGCTCCCTGGTAGGATATCTGGTAGGATTACCTCCCCAGTCCTCCCACTCTCTTCCTAGGTCTCGGTGGCCTACTCTATGCCAGTTCTCTTCATTGACTGGATCATTACGGGTCCCAGGGGGATAGAAAAAAGAGAGTCATTTTGTGTCTATGCCTGCGTTGTTATCTTGGATTCCCCATGAACAGATGTAATTCACTGTGCGTGGATTGTTAAAATTGACTAGAACGCAGTCACCCTGAATTGATTTCCTTTCATGCCCCACCCAGGGAGCCCTGCGAACCATTAGGATCTTACTCGACCAGTAGAGTGGTAATGGTCGGTTCTTATTAAGCCAATATTAGACCTTGTTCTTTAATGCCCAGGTAGGTTCCTCTATGGCAGTGGTTCCCAAACTTTTGACTCCTGAGGACCCCCATTGAGTCACCACTGGAAGCTGGGGACCCCCAAGCAATTTGTATGAGATAAATTTCAAATATTAAAACAGTAATTCGAAAAAAATACACACGTGTGCATACAAAACAAATAATCAAAGTACTAAGGATTTTGGGGCTAGATGTTCGACCATTTGATTTAGCGCCTCGCAATTGGCGACACATGGCAAGTGGCAAATTGCGAGTCGCTAAATGAAATGTACAACAGTGTGTTTAACACTGTTGGGGAATCCCAATGGGTTCGCAAATTGCGAGGTTCATTAATATTAATGAGCCTCTCGCAATTTGCGAGTCCATTGGGAATGCCAGCCCTCCCAGGTGTGGTGGCCTGCTGGGCTCTGCAGGCCCCCATGTCTGGGACTGCTTTTAAACAAAGCAGTTTTAAAAAGAAAATGCAGCCTATTTACCATGCATTTAAAGAAATAGGAAATGAAACATTTTCGTTCATTTTCTAAGGGCAGGCAGAGGTCCCTGGGACCACTGCCTGCCCCTAAAAATAATTTTGCATGTATCTGCAAAGGGGAAGGGGTCCCCTGAGGACCCCTTCCCATTTGCAAATGCATTACCGTCTACTTGAAGTAGGTGGTAATTGCGAATGTTTTCCGACCGTAAAACATTTGTACATGGTTTTGAGACTCGCTATTTGGAAGGAAATACCCCTTCCAAATAGCAAGTTGCAAAACGTATTTAGCGAGTCACAAACAAATTGCGACTCGCGAAATAGGCAATTTACATGGCCCAATAGGTTTTTGCATTCGCAAACAGGTTAGTGAACCCGTTCGCACATATAAAAACGGATCATACATCTGGCCCTTAGTATTTTATATTGAAGTAATAGCCCCTCTGTCACATGCATTCCATGTGTTTTATAGCATCTCTCATACCATTGTAGGAAGCCAGAGCACTTTACATCACACACATATAGGGACATTGAATCATACATGTAAATCAGTGTGTATATAAAATATTTAAATAGTGCTTGGTCTGGAAAAGCACAAACTCAGGATTCAGAACAGAAACACGGTGGCTAGCACTGACTTTAACATAAAAAATGTATTTCCACCCAAATAAACCTTTTTAGCAGCATCAGGATAATGAATAACTGGGGAAAAACATAAGTTACTAACCGGTACCATGCAGTTTGCAAGCAGCTCTTTGCTGACAGTTTATAGGTCCCTCTGCTACATTACAATTGTCACTTGTGAAGTGCACAGTAACAAAAGAATCTCTGTGACAAAAGCAGTAACCACAAACCTATGCACATAAAATACTGCGTTTTAAAATGCATGTTACATGTTCTTTGCAGTAGGCACATTAACCCTCTGTGCTACATTAGTTAAGTCAAAGCTGCCACTGAACAAAACTCTCCTCACGCTCCAGCAGGTACATTAATAACTGGCATGATCTTGACACTTTTATTGTTGCTGGAAAGCTCCTAATTATACAAGAACATTTTCTGAGCTTTTAAAACTGTTGCCTACGGACCCCCAGGGAATGTGTCACGGACCCCTGGGGGTCCGCGGACCACAGTTTGGGAAACACTGCTCTATGGTGTTAGCAACTCCGGAACGCTAGTCATCACTACCACAAAGGGACTAGCCTCGGGGGGAGATTAACGGCGAGTCTACTATTGGAGGCTCCCCTATGAGAAATCCTATTAACATCTGTAGCAGGTACTTTGGGGGTGTTACTAACCATCCTGACCTGCGCAGTGGATTCTTTGGGGTTATCTGCAGTTTTCTTCTCTGCTGCTGCAGGGCTTTTCGATGTTACATTTAACCCTGCAGCCGCAGTTTTTGTTACTTGTAAACCCGCTGATTTATCGGAAATTACTTTATTTCCCCCAGTCTTTGGTATCCCAGCAGTTAATGGGTTTTTTCTTTTTGAGAGGGTAATTAATTCAGCTAACTGTTTTTCAATGTGCTGTAGTCTGGTTTCTATCTGGGAAAGATAAGATTTAAGTAACTCTCCCATTTTTATTAAAAGTTGATTATCTACCACTTTATCGTTTTCTCCCCCTACCGTATTAATCAATGCCTCAGTGCTTTCATTTCCCAAGAACTCGCTTGTTACAGGATTTAGTGGCTCAATATTCCTGTTTTTTTCCCCTTTCTGTGTAGTTTGGTTTGAATTCTCCCCCTGGTTTTTGGGTAACAGTAAACAAAGAGTATTGTACAGAGTTCCCCAGTGGGAGCTAGTAGTTTAGCTCAGGTTGTTTTTTCTCTCACTGATTATGGGAGGGTTGTGTGAGTGCATGGTGTAAACCCTTTTCAGAATATAAGGATACCTCACACAGGTTACCGGTAGGATGGCAACTGTCATCCCAACTGATGACCGTCCAGCGTCATCATTGGTATCCTGCTCCTACGGCAGGCTGGCGGTGCAATGCCCGTCGGGCAGCGCGGGGAGCTGCACTTTGGCGGAGATCTTTTATTCCGAGCCAGCGGGTGTCTGCGTGTGAGGGGCCTAAAACAGTGCAATAGTGAGCGTGAGGGAGTGTGTATATTTAAAAAAAGTCAGTTGAGTCCATTGAGGAATACTTTAATGATTGGGCTCTCTGCTTTATTAAAAATAGAGGGGTATTAAGGAGTGATGGGCAATGGGACCAATCCTTAATCAACCCTTAATGTGAAAGCGGTCGACATGTTTCTTGCCGTAAGGGCAATTCGTCAGGACCTAGGTGCTCATATAATTGCTGGGGTCCTCTCAAAAGTAGAGGACTCCAATATACGACCTGTACCGTGTCGTATTGAAAGTAGTTCCTTGCGAGGGACCTCCTGGGAACTAGGGAGAAAATAAGTAAGATTTGCTGGCATTGTAATTTATTGTGCCCAGAGTACATCATGTGGTGCCTGTTGATAACAGAGACGGTGATGTGTGCTCAGTGGGAACCCACCGGATGAGTCATGGCGGTGTTTTGGAGGTACTGTGAGAGAAAAGGTAGTGACACATACAGAGCGTGAAGGACTACGTTCCGTACCAGGCTGACATGCTGTTCATTTCTAGCATGCGTAATGGTGAGAGGGCTGGATTCACGACGGTGAGGCATGCTGAATAGGGTGAACTATAACTAGTTGAAGTCAATGTTGAACCCTCAAAACAGTCAGTTCGCGTGAGGAGCCTATGTCTAACAAGCATTAGACTCAAGTTTAAAAATTATATCTATATATACAATAGAACTAGAAATAGAAATAGAAAAAACCACACAGCAAATTACATCGTGAATGATTTGACACTCTGTCTATGCATTAGGTAGGGGGTCGGCGCCAGTGTGTTAATCGTGGTTCACCGGGAAATCTCAAAAGATGTGCCATGCTCGCCGTGTGTTCGCGAGCGGCTACACACTATCACAATACCAGGGTTGCACTTACCCAATGGGTTCCCGTTGTAGGTCTTGCGCGCTGTCCGGGTGGGGCCAGCAGCGAGTGAGGAGAACCTGCAGGGAGAGTAAGGGAACCCGCGGGACCGTAAAAGGAAGAAAAGCCGATCGGTTACCCGTGGAATTGGGTGCAGCTGAATCATGAGCTGCAGCGCGTCTGTCAAAGCACACGCGGGGTTCAAGAAATGGCTCCACACCTTACCTCAATACATGCTGATGGCAGGCATCTAGTCACCTACCCCTCCCACGAGTCCGCCGAAGTCGGTACAGCCAGCGCAAATGTAGAACCCTGATCGTTGTAGATAAGGGAAAGTAGCGCGCGCACCCAGGGGGGGCGTGTCCCTCCGGTTACTAGGCAATGAAACGCGGGAGGAGAGAGCAAAGAGGGACTCGCTCAGACAGCGAGGCAAGTGAGATCCAATGTGGGGGCCATCTTGGAAAGGGGATTGTGGACTAATCAGACGTGTTGGTGATCGTCTGGATATGGGCAATGTAATCCCAATTGAAGACTATCTGGCGAGAGTTGTCCAGGGCACCCCATCATTCAGCCCCAGTTCATCGCTATGTAGGCGATGGATCCATCTTTGTTCGAATCTGAAGAGGGATTGTTGGTTGATGGTTGGTGAACATTCGAGGACAGTCCACCGAATGTTTTCTGGGCAATGATTGTTCTCTTTACAGTGTTCATAAAGCTTGGTGTGTGTCTTCTGACACCGAATATTGCTGTTATGCTCCATTATCCGGTGTTTGACAGGGCGCATGGTCATTCCAATGTACAGCATCTCACAGGGGCAAATCAGCACGTAGATGCACCTCGAGCTGTTGCAATTGGTGTGTTTATTCATTGTCCATTTGAAATTGCTCTGGAGTTCAATGGTTTTGCCCTGGACGGTCTGGGGACACACGACACAAGAACCACAACGATAATGCCCGGTTACTGGGGGGAGGTCCCAGAGAGTATTGACCGCTGGGGTGCTAGATTTCTTAGGACGGGTGTGAATAAGGGTATCCTTTAGATTTGCCGTCCTTTTAAAAGCAAACCGTGGGCGCGGTAGCTCCATCCCAGCAGAATTGAGAATGCCCCAATGTGAGTTGATGGTCTTTTTAATGAATGTTGAGTGCTTCGTGAACGAGGTTACGCAGGTGATCGTCTCGTCTTGCTCTTTGGGATACACCTC
This sequence comes from Lissotriton vulgaris, assembly GCF_964263255.1. Lineage (NCBI taxonomy): Eukaryota > Metazoa > Chordata > Amphibia > Caudata > Salamandridae > Lissotriton > Lissotriton vulgaris. The sequence goes on from NW_028250382.1 coordinate 252,703, forward strand.
GAGAAGGGATTCTCTATTGTTGTTGAGCGCTGTTTTGGTGGAAGTTTTCAGGAGACGTGTCGGATAGCCCCTATCCCTAAGTTTGTTTTGTAAGGAATGTGCTTCCTGTTTGAAGTCAGTGGTGGAGCTACAATTTCTCCGAAGGCGGAGAAATTGACCGAAAGGTAAATTATCCCTCAAGGATCTCGTGTGGTGGCTTGTATATGGCAATAGACTGTTTCTGTCGGTGTCCTTCTTGTATAGAGTGGTACTGATCATGGTTGGTTCCAGGGATATGGTAAGATCCAAATAAGGTATTGATTCATTGGAGATCGTGCCCGTGAACTTAAGAAATGGGTCTTGTTGGTTTATCCACACACAAAAGGCCTCACAGGTCGCTCGGTCGCCCTTCCAGAACACCAGGATGTCGTCGATGTATCGTCGCCAACATGTGAGGTTTTCACGGAACGGATTGTGTTCTGGGGGGTAGATGCAGTTTCTTTCAAAAGATGCCATGTAGATACATGCCAGGCTCGGCGCGAACGTCGAGCCCATCGATGTTCCACGCACTTGGTGGTATAAATTTGATTCATATTTGAAAAAATTCTCAGTTAGTGCAATGTGTGCCAGCTCCATTATGAATGATATTGGGGTAGGGGATACCCAATCCTCTTGTCGTAGAAGTGAATCCACTGCTTCTAGCGTTGCTTGTTGAGGTATGTTTGTGTACAAAGCTTCCACGTCGAGGGTAAGGAGGAGATCGATATCTTCTCTGCCGTCCATATCGCCAATGAGACGTAGCACATCTCTGGTGTCTTGTAAATAAGACGGGATGAGTTTTACCAATGGCTGCAGAAATGCATCGCAAAATTGAGACAGGGGTTCCAAAATAGAACCGATACCGGACACAATAGGTCACCCTGGGACGTTTTGGGTAACCCATGTGTCTTCTTGGCCCTTGTGGTTTTTTGTTTGTCCATTTTTTTCTCCTTACAGCGCCCTCCCTCTTTCCCCCCAGCTGTCTCGTAAGCTCTGGTGTGGTGAGCATGGATAAATCTGGGGTTCTTTCCAATTCCTGACTTATTTGGGAGTCAGACAGAAGTTTTGATGCTGCTAAGTCCACCACATTTGGTAGGCTATGCACATCAGCACAGACTTCTATCGGGGGGGGCTTCCTGACCTGCTCGGGGGTTCTGGTGGTCGAAAAGTGGCCCAAGGAAGATCTTTTTGCCAAAGCCAAAGCTAGGTCTTGGGACACTCTGCGTTCCAGGTCGGAAATACCTTGATCTATGAAGGAGTTCGCCCTTATGAGAAAGTTATCTATGGGGCCTACTATCTGAACCCCTTCTGCAGCTGTTTTGTTCCTGCTTCCTCGTGTAGTCATGATACTAGGGTAAACACAATATACAATCCCAAATTAACACTTGTATTCATAAACAGATTCAAAATATATCAAAAGAGGAGTGAAGCGTACATACTGTTCGTAAATGAAACGTATAGTAGACAGACTTAGAGAGGGGGCCCGGTCCGGTCTTACACGGTCTATAACGGGCTTAAATGGGCCCGCCCTTGGCCCGGGCTTCACCCGGCACCCGCATGCGCATGAGAGGGTTGGCCTAAAATAGAGAATACTGAGGGGGCGGGAAGAGGACCCAGGTGCGGCCGGTATCAGCGGCGCTTGGCTACCTGGTCCTCGCAGTCCCGCAGTGGCGGAAAGTATAGCCCCAAATCAGCGTCTCTGTCAGGCAAGCAGCAACGTGGGTAGTTGTTTATGGCAGCAACGTGGGTAAACAGCAAATCCCCCGTTCAGGTGAGCAGAGCAGAGAAGTTCGGCAAATGTCCTTCGCCTCGAGGCGCTATGTAGGCCTGGGGCGGAAAGAGGACCCAGGTACGGCCGGTATCAGCGGCGCTTGGCTACCTGGTCCTCGCAGTTCCGCAGTGGCGGAAAGTATAGCCCCAAATCAGCATCTCTGTCAGGCAAGCAGCAACGTGGGTAAACATCAAATCCCCCTTTCAGGTGAGCAGAGCAGAGAAGTTCGGCAAATGTCCTTCGCCTCGAGCGGCTCCCGCAGAGCGTGGGCCGCGTGGCGCTATGTAGGCCTGGGGGAGCGGGGCAGGAAGAGGACCCAGGAGCGGCCGGTATCAGCGGCGCTTGGCTACCTAGTCCTCGCAGTCCCGCAGTGGTGGAAAGTATAGCCCCAAATCAGCGTCTCTGTCAGGCAAGCAGCAATGTGGGTAAACAGAAAACCCCCGTTCAGGTGAGCAGAGCAGAGAAGTTCGGCAAATGTCCTTCGCCTCGAGTGGCATGAGTCGAAATGGTTCTCTGAAGAACTAACATGGGCCAAACTCAAACTTCATCTCGCAGAATGTGTGGAATTACTCATATGTCAAAAAAGGAAACCTACTCACTACATCTTAAGGAATATAAAAAAACAATGATACAATCTAACAAGTCAGAGGAATTCTTTTGAATTGTTTCTGAACTGTCATATACTGACAGTGACTTCACAGATTCTGCCTACTCATAACCCATGTAATGCCCCCAATTCCTTCGTTATTGATAAGATTAAGACAATAAAAAATAGCATTTCCTTGTAGCCACTTCCCCAATGCAACATATGCTGAGGACAGAAATCCAAATACACATTCTGTTTCCCCACTCTAAGTAAGGATTACCTTGTGGACTTTCTGACCAAACTTAAATCAAATGCCCCAATGATACTTGCTTCCAAAGTCCTAAAACAGTCTTTTCCCTCTTCCCGACCAAGCCATCTCCCTCCTTAAACAGTCCCTTAACCAAAGCATTGTCCCTAGCCCCTTGAGGAAGCCACTCTTAAAGAGAGCAAGTGAAGACCTGTTTACACTGAAAAATTACCACCCAATCTATTTGCTACCTTATTTAGTGAAGGTATTAGAGGCACATGTCACCAGACACATCTGTTCCTTTCTAGAGGAAACTAGTTTTACTTGACCCCATCAGGCAGGGTACAGACAGCCCACTCTACCAAAGCAGCCCTCCTCTCATTTGTAGACAACATGTGAGAAGAAGCAGACAGTGACATCACCCAGGCACTGGTCTTCTTTGATCTATCAGCAGCCTTCAACTAGGTCGACCATGAGCTCTTGGTGGACTGTGTCAGTGCTGTGGGCTTGCAGGGCACTGACCTTGATTGGATATCTCCTTTTTAAAGGACCGATCTCAATCAGTCCGGCTGTCCGCCTTCAGTTCACCCAAGTTCCAATTAGCCTGTGGAGTACCACAAGGATCCTCCCTGTCCCCTCAATCTTTTTAACTTGTACATCACTAGTGCACTAACTAAAGAATATTAAGGTCAGAAATTACAATTATGTGGATGATATGCAATTGCTATTTGCTATCAATAAGTCCCCAGAATAGAAGGAAGCCTTCCAAAATATAATTTTGTCAATCTGTGACTGGAGGGACAGCAACCTAATAAAAGAAAAATCTGATAAAACAGAGATTGCCATAACTAGGAGTAAGCCCAACTTGTGAAACTCCTCATTCGGCCCATCTGCAATGGGTGCTCTCCCCAGCCCAAGAACTCCGTAATGAGCCTTCGAGTATTATTGGCAAGAATCTGTCTATGCAACTCCAGTTAGGAGCAGTAACCTCATTCTGTTTGTTTGCAACTCAGCAAAATTTGAAAAATCCGCAAATTCCTTACCTTCGAAGCCCTCATTCAGGTTATCAAAGCCTTATTCATATCGAGGACAGACTACCCAAACTCTCTCTTGCTAGGCCTCCCAAAAGGCCTTAACCAAAGACTACAACTGGTACAAAACCAGGCAGCCAGGTTAATTTTCCAACAGCCCAGACACTGGCGCAGACAGTAGCACAAATCCCCCCTTATGAGAAAACTACACTGGTTGCTGGTAGATCAATGAACTGTCTTCAAGACTGGTGATATCATTATCAAATCCCTCTACAGTAGAAGCTCAGCTTTTATACAAGCCCATATATAGAATACTCCCAATCTTAACTTAAGATGCATCCATATGAATCTTCCTATAATCCCCACTTTCAAAACGAAGAAATTGTGTTGCCCCAAAATCTCTGTACTTACTCCAAGCATCTGGAACTCCCTTTCACTTGAGATTAGGACTACCCCCTGTTGAAGGTTTACAAGGCCAAATGCATTCCAATGGCCACTTTTGGGCGTGAAGTTCTCGGCTACCCTATCAAAAAAATGGTCTCCATACAGACCATCGAAAACATATTTATGAGAAATGTTCTGGGTGTCAGCCATTGCACCTCAGCCGAGATCATCTATGACAAATTAGGTCTGGCCTTTATCTCAAATCTGATCTGCATTCAACTGTTGCTCCTTTGGTACTCTGTCTAGGACAAAGAGGACCTTCATCTGAGCAGATTTGTCCTTCAGGATTGTTTGAACCTGGGAAGGTCTGCTTGGACCCCATGGATCTCATACATTAAGAGGTTTTTTTTCGAACTGCGCTGCACAGACCTGTTTCTTGACCCCGGGTATTGTAAAAAAGGACCTACCATTGCTGAAGCAGGCCTTTACTCAGAAAGTGACAGCCAAAAGGGAGTATTCAGCCTTAGCTAAACAGTCTTACCAAGCCTATGTCCTGGTCAAATCAGTCCCAGGAATGGAGCCCTATCTTTCCTTGGACATTTCCATTTACCATCAATGCCTCTTAACATTCTTGCGACTGAACATCTTCCATCAGCTGCTATTTCCCAAGGGTGTCTGGTTCTCGCAATCCACCTTACCCCTTTATACATGTGACCACGCCTATATCAGCACCTCTATTCGTATAGTTTTGTTGTGTCCTAAGTTTTCCACTCTACAACACATATTTCTAAGACATATTCTACCAGCGCTGGGATTTAGGCAAATTAGGCCAGCCTATCTATATCTGCAAATTTTAGCCACTTCCAAACTGCTTTTTTGTCTCCCATTTTCTATCTGGGGTCCTACGAGCATCTTGCTATTACTGTGTTCTTTTAATTTAGAAAATGTATTACGTGTCTGTATGACTTTAATGAAATACTTGTCAACTTGATAGTTCTGATCACAAGATTGTTTGTTTTAATAGATTGATTTTTTTATCTGCACTAGTATGATTTTCTTTGAAAAGCGAATAAAAGTTAATAGATTGACTGACTACCCCTAGTTATATGAGAAACAGGCAACTGTTAAAAACATAGCTCTTCAGCCAAGCATATGACTAAAACCTTAGCAGTGTGTTATGCTTTTGTTACCTAAGCGCCAAGAAACTGACCCGGAGTACGTGCGCTATATAAATGCTAGTAACATAACATATCTTAGTACAATTGAGAATTTTCAAACTTGGGACAAATTAAAAACCAAATACCTTTAACAAAGTGACATTCATAAATACAAACAGATAAATCTTCACGGTCAAAACAAGACCACCAAAGAGTAGAAGCAGAAATATCATATTTAGCAACATGTAGCAAAGTATTAACAGCTTTAAAATATATATATATCGGCCCCCCAGGGCCCTCATAATCTTCCGATTACTGAAATAGACAGTGAATTTGCGAGCATCGTCGACAACTATGACCCCCAAACGGAAATCGATTGGTCAATCTACATCAGAAGCACGAAAGAAAAAGGCATTACTAGCTTCAGAAACAGACGAGCAACGGGAAGCAAGAATAGAAGCTGTTCGAATACAAACTGCTCAAGCCCGTAATTCTCAAATGAATGAGCAACGAGAATCAAGATTGGAAGCCGATCGAGTACGCACTGCTCAAGCCCGTTTAAATGAAACAGGAGAGCAACGAGAATCAAGATTGGAAAACGATCAATTACGCACTGCTCAAGCCCGTTCGAATGAAACAGGAGAGCAACCGGAATGAAGATTGGAAGCCAATCGAGGACGCACTGCTCAAGCCCTACTTAGAAATGTTTTAAAATAAAATGAATAAGTTTCAATAACAATGACACAATGTAAATTTAATGTTATCATAACGATTTTCCTTGAATTTCCTTGCTTCTGAGATCGCAACAACGCGCGACGGGTAAGCTAGTAATATATATATATATATGTATATGTATATTAAACTGACTTTGCAATATGTGCTGCTTTAACAGGTTTAAATGGTTTAAGCCAGATATTGTTCCCAAAATTGAGGAGATAAAGTAACAGCCTGATCCTCTTGCTATAGAAGTTCCAAAGCAGATGTATGTCCAGACAAACTAGAGGTAATGAAGTCAAGTAAATAAAATCAGCCTTTGGAAGAGATCCATTTAAAATGTTATCAAGATGCACAATTATTAGTAATAATAAAGTATTGAAATTCATGGGAGCTTTGGAAAAAAGGTGTTGGAGAGGGGTATAAATGGAATTGTAATCCTTTAATAATTAATCAGGTAGGTTTAAATCCATTTGTAAGAAAGAAAAAGCAGTAATACAATTGTCTTCTATATCTGGGTAACCATAAGAAATGCCTCTGTCTTTCTAACGTTTAAGGTATGAAAATCGAGTACAAGTCTTAATAAACTTATTATACCTTAGTTAAAAGTTTGGAAAACATTGATGAGGAGATAGTTTACAAAAACAATCCAATTGGGTATGTGGTCAGCATGAAAATCAATTCTCAAGGCATAAAACTGACTTATTATAAAAGAAGAGTGGTATAATTTAAAACCAGGGATTCCAACACTACCTTCAGTTTTCATATAATATACATCATTTGTCATAGGTTTTATAGTAGTCTTAGCTACTCTGGCCAGTCTATATCCCATATTTGCCCATATATCAAACTGTCCGTTCTGGTTGCTAAGTGATGAAACATAGCACGCCTTGCAAAATAGGTACAGTCTGACAGATCTCATAATTGTTACTTCAACACTTTTTATAGATAGTGGCTGTGTTCCACGTTAGGGCTGCTAGCTAAAATCTATTGGATGCGGTAACAGGTATGTCTTTAGTGGGTCCCAGATATCACGCGGTGCGATGCCAGCGGTAGTAATTCTGCATATGTCAGTGCTTGTTTCTGCCAGAATATCATATCTCAAATCCATTCCTTAAACTTGGGGGCTCTTCCTCATCCTCATCTGCAGGCTATATTTCTCTTAGCTAGTAACAGTCCTAGTGCCACATATTTCCTGTATCCTACATGTATTTGTGGAGTGTGTCCCAAGAGGGACAATATGGGGGATTCAGGTATCAAGATTTGTGTAGTGGTGTACACCGATACACTCCCAAGCTAGGTGTAAAAAAAATCAGCTTTTTCCACTACGCACCTATCACATTGGTTATAGTCTCTAATGGTAAACTTGTGCATCTTGACCGGCGTGTAATACACAGGGTGTATACATTTGAAATGGATAATGAGGAGGCAACTATTAGATGTGATCCGCCCTGTTTGTGTACAGCAGTACTCCCATTGGTCATCTGTCATTTCTGCTCCAAACTCTTTTTCCCATTGTGATCGGGCAGTGCATGGGTCTGCTGTGTAGATAGTTGACATTTTGTGATATAATGACGAGACCAAATGTTTAGGTGTTTCTAACTGCAACAATTTATGCAGCGGGGATAATATTGGAGGTTCCAGAGGATAAGATGGTTTGGGCTCCACAACACCAAAAAACTGCACCTTAGTGTGAAAGTTTCCATCAATATACAAATCTCCCCAGGGCTTTATGTTTGTCTTTTGTAGCAATTGCTTAAACCATTTTCCTGTAGCAGCAGTATATGTGGGTGATAGAGGAGTGGTAATAAAGGAGAATATATCACTGGGGCCTTAAGAAGCTCAGCAATGTGCTTCCATGCACCTACAGTACAAGCTACAGTTGTCGGATTTTTTCTCTGAGATTAGGGTTAGGGACAATTGCCCCTGCTAGCCGGAACGGATCAGTGTATCCCTATTCAACAGCAATATGTGGCATGCACAGGGCTGGATTAAATTAATATGTCATGTAATGGGTTTTAGAGCAGAGATTATAAAGTTCTAAATTGGGGACCTCAAAGCCTCCCTGTGCATCTGTCCTAGTAAGTGTATCCCATTTTATTCTCAGTTGCTTGCCTCCCCAAGTCAAACATATCAGTTTCATTCTTAATGCAGCAAAAACATTTTTTACCTGGATAGTATGGTATGTTTATGAATAGGTACAATAATTTTAAGGAGAATTATCACTTTATTAAGTGATGTTCTCTCTGCCAGAGACAAAGGCAGCAATATCCTTTGTGTTACCCAGGAGCCCGGTCGACTGTAACATCAATATCTAGATATTTCACCTCTGCCTCACACCATGCTATAGGGTAGTTCATTAGGAATGGTTTTGTGCTATTCGTCAGTGCAAATATTTGCAACTTTCCCCAATTAATGTGTAGCCACACAATTTCTCCAAACACAATGAATTCTCTAAGTATAGGATTCAAATTTTGTTGTGGCTCTTTGATGTATAGAGTAACATCATCTGCATAAAGGGAGATGAGTACTTCCCTCATGGGTTACCGTAGAGTTTTTTCCCGATGTTGTTGTCTCAGTTTGGCTGCTGGTGGCTCGATAGCCAGGGCAAACAATAGGGGGGGTAACAAGCATCCCTGACTTATCCCTCAAGTAATGCTGAACTGTGACGTGTTCTGACCATTAAGCAGTATCTTGGCTGTGGGGAAGCTTTATAGTAAATTAATCCATTTGAGAAAGCCATTAGGCATACCCATGCATTGTAATATCCCAAATATATAGTCCCACTCAACCGAATCAAACGCTTTTGTGGCGACTAAAAATACTGCCACTGCCTCCAAGTTGGGATCAATATCTTGCATTGTAGAGAACAACGTACAGAGATTATGGGATGTCGCCCTACCTGGAATGAAGCCTCTTTGGTCCGGCAATGCCAGTTTTTCCATTAATAAAGTCAGCCTGTTAGCCAAGACATTAGCTAAAATCTTGGCATCATTATTGATCAGAGACAGTGGTTTGTAGGAATTGCATTGTTCTGCTGTTTTGCCCGGTTTTAGGAGCAATGTTATCAGCGCTTCTCTTATAGTGGCGGGGAGGATCGGACTATCATATGTTTCTTCGTATACCTCTTTTAATATAGGTCCAAGTTGGTCAATGTAAGTTTTATCAAAATCAATCGGGAGGCCATCTTGTCCTGGTGCCTTCCTAATTTCATCTGCATTATTGCAGTTCGAATTTCATCTAGTTCTAGCGGTGCATGTAGAAACTAAAGTTGGGTGTTGCCTAACAAGGCCACACGCTACATCCTCCATGTATGTGGCATGTTTATCTGTGTTTGTCTTTGCTGGTATATAAATTGGAATAGTATGCTCTGAATACTTGGTGTATTGCAGCATGGTCTCTTTGAGTATTACCTTCAGGATCCGTGACCTACAACAAATAGTTTGAGTAGCGAGGTTTCTGGATTTCATTCGCTAGCGCTTTCCCATGCCTTTCTCACTCTCCATATTTTTGGGCTTTAAAGTACTTTCCCCAAAAAAGACATTCCCTATCTGCTGTCTCTTTAAAATCTGTTAATATATCCCTCATTACTTTTTGATGAGTATCATCTACTCTACCATTCAATTCTTGTTCCATTTTCTTCACATTGGTCTCAGGTGTGTGAAGTGGGTTGTGTATATCTCGGAGAACTCCAAACCCTTTAGAAATACAAAATCCTCTGACAGTGACCTTGAATGCCTCCCAATCTGTGGCTATATGTGGCACTGTATCTATATTTCGTTGAAAGAAGTCAGTTATTTCATGACCAAGCTCAGCATGAAACGCTGTATATAATAGCATCTGTGGCAGAAGTCTCCAGCTCCTGTGTGGCATTGTAAAGTTTGAGGGGACTAATATCAGCTGGACTGGCAAGTTGTCAGGTTGCGTTCTGGCCAAATAAGTCACCTTGGAGATCTAGGGTCCCACCCTTTTAGACACTATCCAATAATCTAGCCTGGACCAGGAGGAGTGAATTGTAGAGTAGTGTGTCCCTTCCCTCCCTTTGGGGCGCATATTTTTCCACATGTCCATGAGGTCGTTATCAGCAAGTATACTTTGCAACATTTTCTGCATTCTGGAATAAAGGTGTGGGAGAGGGGTGGACCTGTCCCATTAGGGATTTAACGTTATGTGAAAATCACCTCCCCATATCAAATGTGTAAATCCTGTTTCCTGTATATTCCCCCAAAGTACTGCATAGAACTCTGGGTTACCTACATTCGGCCCATAGGAATTGACCAGTGTGACCGAATGAGAACCTAATTTTCCCCAAATCATCTAATATCACCCTGCCTGGTCACAAGTCATTTCCGATAGGGTAAATGGAATGTTCTTTGTCGTTAGAATGACTCTCCCTCTAGAGTAGGTGGAGTAAGACGAGAAATTCCTGTGTTCTGACCATTTTCATCACAAGAGGGGGTCTTATGGGGATCTAGATGTGTTTTTGTAGCATTGCAATAAGTATTTGATGCCGTTCTATGTAAGCTAGTATCTGACTGCGTTTTCGTAGTTCACACAGTCCTCTCACATTCTATGTCACAGATGTATTTCCTGTATCTTCTTAATTTGTGTCATATTGAGCGAAAGGATTATCGTGACTGCTACCGGTACCTAATGTTGTCTACATACTTATCGCCTTATATCTTTTAGTTGGTTGTGTACTGACTTCTTAGATCAAGGGGGGGGGGGGAAGAAGCTGAGATCCATCTGGCTTTCATGCAGTATTTAATAATCAAAAGAGAATGGATCACTTGTACCTGTGTAATCAGGGTCATGAGTTGTGACTTTTTCTAAGAAAAACCCTCATTCATGTACAAAAGACGTTGGGCGGTATATCTTGATTCTCCACCTATTTGTAACATGACATCATTATCATTTAGTTTTTGATATAGCTATGCTAACCTCCACTAGGAGATCGACCAACTGGTAGTACAATAGTGACCAGAGATAAAAAAGGGTGCTAATGTGAAATGTATTAAAATTCCCTACATCGCCATTGGAGAAGAGTCTTTAAATGTATGGAGTTGTGGAAAAGTAAAAACCAGGTGGTGTGTGTGTAGATCGAGTTACTAAACTTACACACTGTTTAGTCCCTGTGAGCAGTCAACATGTTTCAGCCCCATTTGTGTCCAAAAGGGTCGGGGGGCTTTCTTCAGGACCTGTAGGTGAATGTAGTTGCGGAATTTGGCAACTACACTAAGTGGTTCATTGACTTGCCACTCTTGTTACATCGTTATCAGGTCATACGTACCATATTGTAGTGATGCTGTATGTAGATTGTTTGTTTAACGAGTAGAAAGGCTAATATAGAGCACATATTGATGAAAACACATTTGTGTGAACAGGAATACATTCATTGCTACGCAGGATGGCAGTTTAAAGAGGTTTATGCGGTGGTAAATTCAAATCAAGTGCGTGTGTCCACTTTTTAGGTCGAGGACTATCGGTTCTGCCGTAAGGCAGAAACCGGAAGTCGGAGATTTAATGATTCTTAGAGTGCTGCATTTATCCCTCCCTCTTTTTGCTCTTTCTCCATTGGCTGGCTTCCTAAATGGAGGCCAGCCATTGGAGGAGAGAGCCATCCCTCCAAAGAAGCCCCGTCTTTTTCGGATTTGGGGGCGTCATTTTTGCTGTTCTTTAGACAGTGACGTCGCCCGTCACTCAGAACAGCAAAATACGCCCCCAATTCCGAAAAAAAATCTGAAGCTTGTGGCCGCCATTTTAAGTCTTCTTGTGATGAGGTAGGCTGCTGTCCTCGTTTCCCGCTGTCTTTTTCCCGCCCCCCCTCCCGCTGTCCGTCTCTGTTTCCGCCCTCCTCCCGCTGAATCGGTCGGCCGTTGTTTTCTTTCCCTGCCTGGTCTTTTTCCCGCCCCCCTCCCACTGTCCGTGTTTGTTCCCGCCCTCCTCCCGCTGATTAGGTCGGCCGCTGTGCTGTTGTATTCTTTTTCCCACCCCCCTCCTGCTGTCTGTCTTTCTTCCCGCCCCCCTCCCGCTAAATAAATCATTCAGTGGTAGCCGTCTTTTTTGCCGCCCCCTCCCGCTGTCTGGTTCCCGCCGTCTTTTTTCCCGCCCCCTCCCGCTGGTCCTGTCCCGCCCGCACAGGATCTCATCGCAACTGGTATCTTGAACGCCCACCATAATTGCAGGACGCTGAGGTGTGCGTGTTCAGGACTCGGGAGACGGAGGGAACAGACCGGAGCACTCCTGAGGAACGAGGACGAGCCAAATGAGGAACAAGGACGTTGGGCATTTGTGTTTTACAGCCTCTTTGGGCATTTGTTTGTTCAGCGCTGACGCATACAACTTTACCTGCTAATTGTCTCTGTACAACTTTGCCTGCGAATTAATTACGTGCGCCGAGGCGTACAGCCTTGCCTGCCTTCTCTGTATTTTGTGCTCAGCTAGGTATCAGTCATTTGCCGGTGTAGTTTCGGGGCTGTTGCACACAGCTTCATCTGTCAATTGTTTCTATTGCGTTGATGCGCACTGCCTTTTCTGTGTGTTTCACGTTGAGCGCTGATGTACCCAGCATCACCGGTCATCTGGGTATTTTACTGTTTTTTTTTACTGTTGCCCCACTTCTCCGTCGTCCTGCTCTGCCCTCCCCCTTCCCTCCCCCCGCAGCTCCGTCGTCCTGCTCTGCCCCCCCCTTCCCTCCCCCCGCAGCTCCGTCGTCCTGCTCTGCCCCCCTTCCCTCCGCCCGCAGCTCCGTCGTCCTGCTCTGCCCCCCCCCCTTCCCTCCCCCCGCAGCTCCGTCGTCCTGCTCTGCCCCCCGTCGTCCTGCTCTGCATCGAGGGTAGTGGTGGCCCATCTGTAATTGGACCCATCATGTCAATCAAGCCATGTGAATTTCACCTTGTGCTGATGCGCACCGCCTCATTTACCTCTTATTCCATTTGTGCTGATGCTCACAGTCTTGCTTCATAATTCCCTTGGTGCACAGAGTTTTGCTCTCAGTGATTTACCCTGCGCTGATGTGCACAGCCTTGCCCACGAAGCTCACATTGTGCACTGATGCCCACAGCCTCGTTGGGCATTTGTTTGTTCAGCGCTGACGCATACAACTTTACCTGCTAATTGTCTCTGTACAACTTTGCCTGCGAATTAATTACGTGCGCCGAGGCGTACAGCCTTGCCTGCCTTCTCTGTATTTTGTGCTCAGCTAGGTATCAGTCATTTGCCGGTGTAGTTTCGGGCCTGTTGCACACAGCTTCATCTGTCAATTGTTTCTATTGCGTTGATGCGCACTGCCTTTTCTGTGTGTTTCACGTTGAGCGCTGATGTACCCAGCATCACCGGTCATCTGGGTATTTTACTGTTTTTTTTACTGTTGCCCCACTTCTGTGCTCAGAATTTTGTTCTGTTGATTTTACTGTTAAATTATTTCTGTGCTTAGCATATTGTGGTTACGTCTGTTTTACATAAGTAAGCTCGTGGGTCCCCTATAGTCCTAACAATGCAAAATGTACTTGCTCCCCTTTTCGTCCTAGGGCATATTTTAAAACTGCTCCTCTTGCACTCTAGCTAGCACCCACCCCAGCATATGATGGTGATGCAGTCCTTTTGGGACGCGTCCCAACCACTGGGCATGGACGTGTGGAGTGTCTCCTCGAATGTGATGCTGGCACAAATAGCAGGCTCACCTCTACTATGAGCGTTGCATCATAATTCAGGGGTTGAGAATCTTTTTTTCAATCTAGCAATAATCTGAATGCTATGTAATAACACATTTATTGCGCTATCAAGTACAACTTTCGGGATGGACTGGTTGCCATGCTACTCTTTTCTACAGTATGGTACAATGTGCCATTGTTATTTTTTTATTTTAAAATGCTACGCTTTGCGTATCGATACATCGTTATAGTTTTTACTTGTGTTGGCTTGGATGCTCTTTATATTTTTTTACTTCGTCCCACCTCAACAAGTATGTCCTTTTATTTTTTTTTTTAAACACTGGCTTTATTAAATTGATTCAAATACACCTTCTAGTACAAGTTGTACCGACTGAGTTAAGTAATGTGTATGTAAGCTTAGAAGTAGTGTTCTGCTGTGTGACATATTTAGTTTGCTTGACGTCATACAGGTGACGTGCCGCTGTCTGCAGTGAGCGTTTCACCCACTGAGCTACTTCACCACACCTGGCACGTGTCACCTGCAGGTCACAAGACGACCCCTGCAGCAGGCACATCAACACTCTGAGCTGCTTCACGTTGTTTCAATCGTGGTACCAGAGCAAGTCCATTAACGCTGGACATACCTCCCCAGTACAGTGCCCGGAAGCTTACTGCAGCTAGACTAGATCTGTGCAACAGGCCTCTTAACCCTGTCATCTATCTACAAAGCAGTCTGTTGGTGACGAACACGAATGCGTTACTATAAGTTCCCCTTTGTTTTCTAACTCACTCTATCTCACTACCTCACAACTTCACTCTCTCTCTATCTCACTACCTCACTCTCTCTTTCTATCTCACTAAGTCACTTTCACTCTCTTTCACTACCTCACTCTCTCTCTATCTCACTACCTCACAAACTCACTCCCTGTTTCTATCTCACTACCTCAGAACATCCCTCTACCTCACTCTTTCACTACCTCAGTCTCTGTCTCTCACTACCTCACTCTATCTACCTCTCTCTCATTACATAACTCTCTCTACCTCACTACACCACTCTATCTCACTACCTCACTATCTCACAACTTCTCTCTCTCAAAACATCACTACCTCACTCTCTTACTACCTCACTCTCTTACTACCTCACCCTCTAGCTCACAACTTCACTCTCTCTCTCTAACTCACTACCTCAATCACTCTCTATCTCACTACCTCACTCTTTTTATCTCACTAACTCGCCATGAAACCCCTGGGTGTTGTGCGCTTAAAAAGTTTAGAATAACATAACTCACTTTCACTCTCTTTCACTACCTCTCTCTCTCTCACTACATCACTCTATGCTTATATCATTACCTCACAACATCCCTCTCCCTCCCTCACTCTTTCACTACCTCACTCTCTATCTACCTCACTCTCTCTCACTACCTCACTCTCTCTCTATTTCAATACCTCACTCTCTCTCTTTCACTACCTCACTCTCTCTCTGCTAATGCAATAGGTATCACATATGCAAAAAAAGCTAATGCCGATAGAAATGACAATGCCATTTATTTAGGGATACAAAAAAGATAAAAAAAATAATGAGCAATACCAATAGCTCTACCTATAATATTGCCGAGACCATTGCATTGTAAATGCTTGTTGAAAGATGCAGTGTGTCTCGAAAGTTGTTTAGCAAATGGAAATGCGAATTCCTCCAAAAACAGCTAAAGCACAAAAGCGCCCTCTATCATCAACAGCAACCACTTTTTTTTAGAAAGGTACAACCTTTTTTTTGAACCCCTTACTAAATAAATAACAGCACCATCCACTTTTACACCATCGTTAATAAATATTAACGTGACTCAGGGTCCCACCTAGGTGACATCATTAACCAAGCCTTTTGATTAACTTCACCAAAACACCTAACTTCACTGCAACAAGCGATATTTACAATTTATAATATCATCAGAAAATATATTTTCACATGTCACCCATAAAAATTCTCCACTAATCAGTTTTGGGAAGACGTCTCTTCACTATGTCCACTGACATGAAGAGAATATAATAACAGATCATCACGGGCCCACGTCACCTAGGGCACCGTGTTCAGAGCGAGCACAAGTCGAGACTGCAGCTCCCGCAGGTGAGCAACGCAACTAAGGAATTTAGCACATGAAGACACTGAAACAAGTACGGTCTACTAATTACTCTTTTTCCTGCCTCAGCAGGTCTGGAGAGCTCGCCGGTCCCCCGAGGAGGGACTAATAAGGTATCTAATCAACATGCCGCAGTCATTTACAACAGGTGACTACAAAACGAAAGAAATACAAACTTTTTGCATGCACGCACTAATAAGCAGTGAGACTCGCATTCACTATGCCCCGTAATTTAAACGTTTCATGCCACTTCTCCTTACTTCAAAAACAGTCTAGTCGTAATGTGCCATACCCAACTGTTACTGCATGTTTCTTAGCGCTCAGTTTATCTTTATTACAAGCTACGAGGCACGCATCACAAAGCCCCATAATTTAAGCATATTTTGACTTCTAAATCAGCTCTGTCATAATGTGCCTTATTTAATATTCTCTGTGCGTACAGAATTTCAAGAACTAAATAAGGGTTATACATCACGTGCACACAGTAGATCCTTACTGTAATTACACCAACTCAACCACACAACTGTTACCAAATGTTACCGCTGTGGCACGTAAAGAATAACAGGGCTCCTAACGCTTGACACTATACATCCAGAGATTCTGTAGCCAAAAATTGCCCATTTGCTAAACAACTTTTGGGACACATTGCATCTTTCAAGAAGCGGACACATGCACTTGATTGGAGTTTACCGCCACATAAACCTCTTTTCGACTGGCATCCTGTGTAGCAATGAATTCCTGTTCATACAAATGTGTTTTCATTAATATGTACGCCAGATTAGCCTTCCTGCTTGTTATTACAAATGATCTACATACAGCATCACTACAATTGGGGTGTTGAATTACAGCACAATACCAACAATGTAGATACATGTACTGTTTTCTTTTCTCATCACAGTTATAGGTACGAATGACTTGATAACGACGTAACAAGAGTGTTATGTCAATGACTCACTTATTGTAGTTGCCAAATTCAGCAACTACATTCACCTACAGGTCCTGAAGAAAGTCCCCCGACCTGGTTGGCCACAAATGGGGCTGAAACATGTTGAGGGCTCACATAAACTAACCAGTGCATAAGATTTGTAACTTGATCTACACACGCACCACCTTGTTTTTACTTTTCCACATCTCCATACAATTAAAGACTCTTCTTAAATGATGATGTAGGCCATTTTAATGCACTTCGCATTAGCACCATTTTTTGTATCTCTGGTCACTACTGTACTACCAGTTGGTCTACCTCATGGTGGAGGTCAGCATTCCTATATCAAAAACTCGATGATGATGCTGTCACGTTACAAATAGACGAAGAATCAAGATATATTACCCAACAACCTATGTACCTCAATGAAGTGTTTTCTTAGAAAGAGTCACAACTCATGTTCCTGGTTACATAGGTACAAGTGATCTATTCTCTATTGATTATTGTGTACTAGCTTCAACAGTCATTCCCCATACATCCCCCTCCCACAAAGGCATGCCAACAGTGCCAAAATCATAGTTCCTCCCCCTCCCAAAAACCGTGCAATCCAAAACAACAAAAACATTTCAAATCCCAAGGAGATTACCTATCGGGGTATGCCAGGGGCGGACACAAAATTTCTATCCCCCTTAGTTGGTAAGGTGCCTATTGCAGAAGGCATTAAGGAAAGGGGAAAGGGGGGCTTGATACTTAAATGTTGACATGTCCCTTTATCTCACTTATCTACTGACCCTCCATAATGTGGTCATTTTGTCTATATCCAACAGTATCATTTTAAATCTGCATAATCCTCTGGTCTATATGAG
Organism: Lissotriton vulgaris; assembly: GCF_964263255.1. NCBI lineage: Eukaryota > Metazoa > Chordata > Amphibia > Caudata > Salamandridae > Lissotriton > Lissotriton vulgaris. Next base: position 270,189 of record NW_028250382.1, read on the forward strand.
ATAAGGCGAAGTTCAGAAATGATTGCCTGTCCGTGGTTAGTAGAGAAAATTGTTTAGTAGTGGCTGCGCTCATCTTCTGAGTAGTTCACTCCAATGTCGATGTTGTTGTTCTAGGGGGGGAAACTCTTGTTGTTGTCACCTACATTTTCTCGAGTTGCGTTTGAGAAGTTCTTCCACTTGTTGTACCTGGACAAGGAAGTATTGTTTCCCTTGATGTGTAACTCTAAGGCACACTGGATACATTAAGGCATAGTCTATTTGTGCTTCTCTGAATTTTTGTTTAACTTGAATGAATTTCCTGTGGGCCTCTTGTACAGCAACTGTGAAATCCAGGTATATTGTAAAGTCTTGTGCCTCAAAGTTAAGGTTGTGCTTTTTCTGGCGTGGCGCAGGGCGACATCTCTATCCTGGTAATCCAGCAATATTGCAATAATTGGGCGGGTTGCGCTCCTGGAGGTGGTCAAGGGTCAAGGGCTTAATGAGCAATGCACTTTTTTTACTACTATATGTGGGGAAAATGACTTCTTGCCAAATACCGCACCCAATATATGTTCAACAAATTCTGGCATCCGGCTTGTATTTGTGCTTTACGATATTACAACTATGCCTTGTGGCGGGAGCGTGCCTCAAGCTCCTAATTTTTGGCAGCAATCACCTTAAGCACTTTTTATTCATTTGTGCAAATTGTTTCTGGACCCCCGTAGATTTATTCTCAGTGTCTGAGATACGATGTTCTGCTTCAAAGACACCTGTATCATGAGTGTCTAACTTGAGCACTATGGAGTCCATTCGAGCTGTCATTGGGTCCATCTTTGTTTCTATGGAAGTTAGACTCTGCCTCATAGTGAGTAGGGGTGACTTTAATTCATCGTCCTGGGATGGCACTAAGTACTGGGGAGATGGCATATCTGTGCATTCAGCTTCTTCTTGCTGTTTGTGCGTCATCTTTTTCGACTCGGTTTTGCCCAAGTCGCGCCTCAGTAGTATATTTTCCACTTAGTGTGCCCTATGAATGTCCTCCTCCATGAGTTTTTCGACTGGCTGCTAAGCGTTTGGGCCCTTGTCTGGCATTGGTATATCCGACATGCTTGTCTGCTGATAATGTGCCTCACTGCTAATGCCCAGGTATTGAGTGTGTAGCGAGTGTCTAATCTGCAGCATAGTCCCTTTGTTCTGTAAAGCTGTGCGATCTGGGTATGTATTTTGTTATATTACATTTCTGCGTCTTACTCAATTAATACTCTTATCGCATCTTCTTTTCTGGTGATTTTCACGCATGCTAGCTGCCGTTTTGTGTTTGTCTTTGGGAGCTGTTAGCGCTTCTATTTAATGGTGTTTGTGGGTTTAAAAACACGTAATCCTCCTCCTACGTTAAGCCCCATCAATTGAAATTCTACATTTTAATATCAGTGGATTCACTGCACTTTCATTACAGTAACTCCCTTTCAAGCGTCATATATTCTCCTTATTTGTGTATCGCAGGTCGCACTCCACCTCAGGATGCGATATTGCTGGGTGTGGAGTGTCACAGAGGGTTCCTGTTCTTCTCTTGCACCCAGGACTCTACTATTGCTGCGATGGGGTGTCGAGTTGGCCGGGCTTTCTTGCATCCTTCGTCGGGTCCTAGTAGAGCGCAAGATCCCCGGATGTGTGTGCCGCTCTGCATGGGTGCCGAGTAGGCCTTGTTCAGAGCTGGTGTTTCGCTCACTGTGTAGCCTACTTGCGTGTGCTTTCTGCCTGCTTCTTCATTTATTTGGCGGAGATGGGCATGGTGGTGTCTCGGATAGTGTCCGCCTCATTTTGTTGTCAAGTTCTCTGCGCTAACACAGTAGCGCGTTGAGGCGGCTTAGGCATTATTTTCCCATTGGTTAGGCCTGTGTCGGAAGTCAAATCCTTGCGTGGCATCTCAGACAGGCGTCCGGAATGGCTTTTGTTAGTTCCGTGTTCTGATTGGTCAATCGGCAGCACCAAGAAATCGCCTCTGGCTGCCTAATCATATCGGAAAGGTATCCATTAATAGCAGCGCAGTTCTTTATCCCACTTTTTCAGAAACGAGACGGTGCACTATAAATTAGTCCAAAGCGCTTCAATTTTCCAAAAATAGTCCTTTTTTATTGTTTTTCAGAAATTCTTAAAAGGCCTCACCCAACGCGTTTCGTTACAGATTGGAACTTCTTCAGGGCTCAATCGGTGGTTGATACGCAAGAAATTATGTAGGCGTAGAGGGATCTTGGGAAAAGTGCGGGTCCACCCTTGGAATTACACAACACGACGTTTGCTCTTCGTGGAGCAATCTTTGAAAGAATGCGTTTGATATGCGCAGTCTTACACAATACAATGGCAACCCTCCTAAAATCGATATGTGAGAAAGAAGTAAACCCCTTCCATAGACACCAATAAAAATTTTTGGCGTGAAATGTGGAGTGGAAAAAAGGGAAGGTGGAGTTTTTCATATCACCCTAGGTTGAGGATCATCCAGTTAGCTTAAATGAAAAAAAGGGCATCTATAACCCCAGAGAGATGTGAACGGCACCACCTCCTTCCCTTGTGTGATGGAAGAGGCGTCCAGGAGTTGTACGAGTACAACTCCTGGACGCCTCTTCCAGAGGGTTCCTGTTCTTCTCTTGCACCCAACACGCCTCTTCCATCACACAAGGGAAGGAGGTGGTGCCCTTCACCTCTCTCTGGGGTTATACATGCCCTTATTTTCATTTAAGCTAACTGGACGAAGTTTTTGTATCTGTCTTCACAGTGGAGCTTTGGTGTGGCAAGTGTAGGGTTTGTGGTGGAGGGCCCTAGGCCCGCATGTGAGGAGCCGCAATGACTGACGCAGACACTAGATGAGGGTAGTGGGAATCGCCCCGAGCACGTGCGCTCTGCCCCATTTATTAGCAGCGTCATGTGACGCCATGACGTCTGTGGTGGGTGGGTGTCAAGTAAGTTACATCATACTGGAACACTAGAACGTGTCCATGCTAGGACACTACATCCCTCCCATTTTTTTAATTGCAAAAACCCACATTCAGAAATCAACCTGTGGGGAAAATAACATGTATCAGGATGCAGTCAAGTGTTCAGCTTCCGCAGTGTCTTTCGATCCGCCGCTGCTTGGAATTACAGATGATGTTCAATCTGTTGCGGGGAACACCAGTTCACAGTGGCACCGGTTTGTGGTGCTCGATGGAAACAGTCTGTTGACGACTCTGCAACCAAATTTTCCTCACAGTCCTTCTTTTGCTCACTTCCATGGCAACGGGTGCAGTTAGAGTTCTTGTGGTTCGCCGGGGAATGATGCACGATTTCCGGCCTTGGCCTTAGTTTTATTTGTAGTCTGTGTCCTACTTGGCAAAAGGCAGATCCATTGCAAGGCATCCCTCTCACTAGGATGACCCCTCTCGTCGGTGTTCCCCTGCCACGGGATATCCTTGAGGTCCTCTTCTCGGATTCGCGCTGGGCTGGATGTGTCCACATCAGTTGTTCTTGCGCCGCCGTCAGTGGGGGTATGGAAGAGACGATGTGTCTCACCTCAGATTCCGCAGCCTCGTCCCAAGGTAGCTGTTGGTTTCTGTCTTTGCTTGCGATGTCTTCGCCCTCCCCGGACCTTCCGGATGGGCGTCGGAGGACCGTCTCTCGTCGCGGGGACTGCGTCCCGGAGGCCTCTGCCCCTGAGTCACCACGGCTGGCATGTGTCCAGTGTCCGTGTGACCCCAAAGGTGGATGTCACTAACGGTCTCGCTTGCTCCTCTCCGCAGATGCTGGGTGTGCGGAAACATCGTCTGTCAGCTGGTCTTCTTTGCCACTGGTGTTCTTCCGGTCTTCGTCTTCCTGCACTCCTCTCTGTCTTTCCTTAGTTGTTTCCCTGTGAGGACGTTGCTTCGCACTGACTTCTCCTTCTACTCTTAATTGTGGCAACAGGCCACATGGATATGCTTCCTTCCTTTTCACGGTGGCAAACGTGCCACTCAGACCTCTCCTTTTCTTCCTTCCTTTTCACGGTGGCAAACGTGCCACTCAGATCCTTCCTTTTCACGGTGGCAAACGTGCCACTCAGATCTCTCCTTTTCTCCTTCCTTTTCACGGCGGCAAACGTGCCACTCAGATCCTTCTTTTTCACGGTGGCAAACGTGCCACTCAGATCTCTCCTTTTCTTCCTTCCTTTTCACGGTGGCAAACATGCCACTCAGATCCTTCCTTTTTGCGGTGGCAAACGTGCCACTCAGATCTCTCCTTTTCTTCGTTCCTTTTCCGCGGTGGCAGACGTGCCACTCGGGTCTCTCCTTTTCTTCCTTCCTTTTCACGGTGGCAAACGTGCCACTCAGATCCTTCCTTTTTGCGGTGGCAAACGTGCCACTCAGATCTCTCCTTTTCTTCGTTCCTTTTCCGCGGTGGCAGACGTGCCACTCGGGTCTCTCCTTTCCTTCCTTCTGCATCGCGACATCACTTGGACCGATCTTGGTGTCTTCTCTTCTGACCTGGGTCCTCCATGCAGTGCGCGCACCCCGCATGTGTACCCCTGGTCTTGTCCCCGTCGGGGACACTTTCTCCTTCTTCCTCAGCAGCCAGAGTTGGTGTCACGAACCTTCTTTTCTTGATGGTTGTTGGTGACGTTCAGGGGTCCATGTTTGTAGACCTGTTCATGGTTGAACGTCCTGGACCGATTGGTGGTCCACTTCTGCCGATGCCGGGCAGGTTGCTTTCGGTCGTCCTGTCGGACTTTGCGCTACAACAGTTCCTGGGGGACCCGTTGTGGGTCAGCACTTGATGGGCGATCATCCTGCGGATCGGCCTCTGGGAGGCGCCATGGATCTGTCGCGGGTCGGCACTTGATGGGCGATCGTTCGCGAAGATTGTTCTGCGCGATGGCGCTGCATGCATTCTTCTTTTTGCTTGCGGTGGCTGTGCGTCGCCACGTGGCGCGTTGTTTGCGCACTTACTGTTCAGGGTTCTGGGACGCCTGTTGCAGGACGTTGGGTACTTGCTGCTTTGGCTGTCGTCAGGTACTTGATGCTTTGGACCGTTGGCGGGAGTAGTTGATGCTGCGGTGAGCGCCTGTGGCCACCAGGCGTCGCTGCTCTCTCCGTCCTTTGATCGCGGCAGTCGTTTCCCCGGACGTTCTTCTGGTGCTTGGCGGTCGTTTCCTCCAGACGTCAGGGCTTGGATGCTTTGTGAGGCATTGGTGCCCTTTTCCCACGTCGCGTTGGAAGTGGCTGCCGCCGACTCCTTGCTGGTGTGGGTGGGTGTCATTTGCGCTGTTGCGCAGTTACTTGCTGCGTGAAGTTGGATGCTTGCTTGCTGCGGGAGTTTAGATGCTTTCCTTGGGGGCGCTACTCAGTCGGATGCCCCTTGATGCTGTTGATTGAGCTTGCGTGGTCCAATGCTTGTTTAGGTATTGGAGGATGTTAGTGCACTCTTGCTTTTGGCCACTGGGTGGCAGTGTTGCTGGATCTTGTACCAGCCTGTCTTGGGGCTCCTGTCTTCCCCTGATGTGCACTCTACTGCCTCAGGCTGGGGCTGGAGTTGCTGCTGCTGGGAACCTGGCCTCACACTGCCTTCCTGTTGAGTTCCAGTCCTTGGGTGCTGGGCACTGGGCTGCCTTCTTAGTAAGTCTGTCCCCTTTTATTAATTTACTGGTGGGGGCAGGAAGCATAGGCATGAAGGCGAGGTGGTTCAGTGGTTCTGGGGGGGGGGGGGGGGTTGAACCATGCTCAGTGTCTTGCTTGTTGTCTGTGCTCTAACGCACACTGTAAAGTTACTTTTGCCCACAGTTTCAAATTTCTTCAGGCGGCGCTGGCGCTTACAGGCACTTTGCTCTCACGTTGAGCCCACGAGGTGGGGGCACATTTGATCGGCGGCGGCGCTGGCCGCGTGTATGCGCTTCCTTTCTCTCCCCTCCCCTCCCGCCGCAGCCTCGGCAGTCCTCGCGGGGGGGGGGGGGGGTTGATGCTTCCTCAGGCGGGGAGCGCTTCGCTCCGGTCACAGTTTCTTGGGCGGGGAGTGCTTGAGGCAGGCCGCGGGTAGGCTCCGCCGGCTCTGCCTTTTCAATGTTGATTAGGCTCCGGTCTCCCGCCGCAGCAGCTTCTCATTCCACACGCTGCGCGGCGGAGACCCGTCACGGACGTCGCAGGCTGCGGGTAGGCTCCGTTGGCTCTGCAGTTCTTGTTCACTCGGGGGTGCCGTCGGCAGGCCGCGGGTGGGCTCCGCTGGCGCTGCAGAGTCTTTCTTCGGTGGGGATGTCACCGGCAGGCCGCGGGTGGGCTCCGCTTGGTCTTGATCACGTCGCGAGGGGGGTCGGGAGGCGGTTAGCTACTCCGCTCCCTCCCCCTCGTTATTGACGGGTGTTGCGGGTCCGGCCGCACTTCTTCACGCCGCCATTCCTCTCTATGTGCCCCTGCCGCTTCCAAGCACACACGCGGCGGGGGCGGGGGACGACTCGGGCAGGCCGCGGGTAGGCTCCGCTGGCGCTGCTTATTTATCACCACAGTTTATGGCGGGCACTTCGCCCGTGGGGCTCACCTTCGGCCGGCGGGCCAGATGCTCCGTCGCGGTCGCGGCGGGTGGGCTCCGCCCGGCCCGTGTACCTCTCCGATGGGGGTCTTCAGCCTCGCGGCCGTCGCAGGTGGGCTCTGGTCGGTCCGCAGTTGTTTGGTGGCGGTCGACGCGGGTAGGCTCCGGTCGGCTTGCTGTGGGGCACCGTCGCGCCTCACCACAGGGGATGCCCTCTATGCGGGCAGCTCTCATCCCCTCTTTTTATTCTCGATCAGCCGAGGGTAGCGGCACGCTTGGGCAACACTACCGGCCTCGTCGCCATTGTAGGGTTTGTGGTGGAGGGCCCTAGGCCCGCATGTGAGGAGCCGCAATGACTGACGCAGACACTAGATGAGGGTAGTGGGAATCGCCCCGAGCACGTGCGCTCTGCCCCATTTATTAGCAGCGTCATGTGACGCCATGACGTCTGTGGTGGGTGGGTGTCAAGTAAGTTACATCATACTGGAACACTAGAACGTGTCCATGCTAGGACACTACAGCAAGCTCGAGACGTGATTATGCACTAAAACAAAGACAATTCGATTTACTCTGAAACCGAGGGGCTGGACCCTTGTCAGCCATACAGTTCGTTTTTCCTTTATCCCGCTTTTAGTTGAGTCTGGATGGGATGTTTTAGGGCAGGATTATGAAGGATAATCACACCAAGCCGCAGGAGCCTCACAGAAGTGCGGTCATCTTGCTCGTGCGCCACCTAGCGCCCCCATGAATGTGAATGTTTGTAAATGTTTGTAAAAACATTTATTAAGAGCATTCTGTAGTCTCACAGACTACTGCCTACTCTTAAAAACATAAAAATAAAACGTTTTTGAAATCCTGCCCATTTTCCCTTAAGAAAAAGAGCTGCATTTAAAAAAAGATTGTTCTTTTCAAAAACAATTAGAGACATTTTGGCCTTCTGACCCGAGCAGGCTACCATCCCTGTGTTTTAGCCAATCCCAGTGGGTCGCAAAACTGAGATCTAAAACATTAAAATTCATGAGTTAGGTCTATTTGTAACCTACTAGGAATCACAAATGAAACTGAAGAGTTTCACACATTTGAAATAGAAATTTCCAAATTGTGATTCACAGGAAAATGCATTTAGGAACTCAATATTTCCAGCTGTCGTACATGTGGCCCCTAGTTCTACAAAAGTGTATATAAAGCAGTAGAACAAATCTTCCAAAAGGAAAATCTGAATCGCAGACTTAATTACCAAAATTGAGTTAATCCTTAAGCATTAGAAATTGTAAATATCTGTGACAGAAATACACCAAATTGTAGAAATACATATAGAGGAATGATGTAGGATGCAAATAGCATGAGGCGCTGCATTAGCAATTGGAAAACAAAGAGATTGTTCTTTTATCACAGTAGCAGAAAAAAGGTACATTGTCCTTAGTTGGAAAGTACCATTGTAGCAAGCAGTACATTTCTTCAGGTAATTGTCATGAAAAAAAAACCAAGCATTTCCTCTAAAATGGCGGCCACTCACACATGAACCAGGAAAGCCGTGCGAAATTAGGAGAAAACTCATATGAAGGAAGAAGCCCAGCAATCAGGTACATTACAAATGCAGCATCAGTCAAGATTCCAAGAGATATAAAATATTGCCCAAGAGTGGTTATCAATAAAGGATGAAACCACGCGGCACAATGGAGTTCACAGGTCTTCCACTACTTGCTAGGTGTGCAAAGCCATGCCTGCTTTCAGTCTTGTTGATCAACGATTCTGACATATTAATAAGTCAAGTCAAGTCAAGTCAAGTCAGAGAATTTATATAGCGCACTACATACCCAGAGGGTCTCAAGGCGCTTAGAAAGGGGAGGAGGATTACTTGTCAAATATCCACGTTTTAAGTTGCTTTCTGAATGCTAGGTGGTTCTGGGTAAGGCAAAGGTAAGCGGGGAGTGAGTTCCATGTTTTAGCAGCCAGGTATGAGAAGGATCTGCCTCCCATGGTGGTCTTGTTGATGCGAGGTACAGTGGCGAGGGCTTGGCTGGAAGAACGTAGTTGGCGGGGGGGGTGTAGAAGGACAGTCGTGAGTTGAGGCATTCTGGTCCGATGTCGTAGAGTGATTTGTGTGCGTGGGTTAGCAGTCGGAAAGTGATCCTCTTATTGACGGGTAGCCAGTGGAGGTCTTTAAGGTGACCAGAGATGTGTTCGTAGCGTGGGATGTCTAATATGATCCTGGCTGAGGCGTTTTGGATTTGTTGGAGTTTCTTCTGGAGTTTAGCGGTAGTGCCTGCGTAGAGGGTGTTTCCGTAGTCCAGTCGGCTCGTGACCAGAGCATGGGTGACTGTTTTCCTTGTTTCGGTGGGGATCCAGCGAAATGTTTTTCTGAGCATGCGAAGAATGTTGAAGCAGGAAGAGGATACGGCGCTGACTTGTCTGTTCATTGAGAGTGAAGAATCCAGGATGACGCCTAGGTTCCGTGCGTGGTCTGTCGGGATCGGTGCTTTTCCGAGGGCTTCCGGCCACCAGGAGTCGTCCCATGCAGAGGGGGATGTACCTAAGATGAGGACTTCTGTTTTGTCTGAGTTCAGTTTCAGATGGCTTTGTTTCATCCATTCGGCAACTTCTTTCATTCCTTCGTGTAGGTTAGTTTTGGCGGTGTTGGGGTCATTGGTGAGAGAAAGGATTAGTTGAGTGTCATCCGCGTAAGAGATGATGTTGAGGTTGTGTTGGCGGGCGATGGCCGCGAGGGGGCTCATGTATACGTTGAAGAGGGTGGGGCTGAGTGAGGATCCTTGTGGCACGCCACAGATGACTTCAGTGGCCTCGGACTTGAATGGTGGGAGGCGGACTCTCTGGGTTCTTCCGGTGAGGAACGAGGTGATCCATTCACGTGCTTTTCCTTGGATTCCGATGTTATTGAGGCGTTGTAAAAGGGTGCTGTGGCAGACTGTGTCGAATGCTGCAGAGAGGTCGAGGAGGATGAGGGCGACTGTGTCTCCATTGTCCAGTAGAGTTTGAATGTTGTCTGTTGCTGCGATGAGGGCGGTCTCAGTGCTGTGTTTTGCTCGGAAGCCAGATTGTGAGGAGTCGAGGGATTTGTTGGCTTCGAGGAAGGCGGCGAGCTGGTTGTTGACAGCTTTCTCGATGACTTTGGCCGGGAATGGAAGAAGCGAGATGGGGCGGTAATTTTTGAGTTCGGTGGGGTCCGCTGTGGGTTTTTTCAGAAGGGCGGTGAGTTCAGCGTGTTTCCAGCTTTCCGGGAAGGTGGCGGAGTTGAAGGAGCAGTTGATGACGTCTCGGAGGTGCGGTGCTATGACGGAGTCTGCTTTGTTGAAGATGTGGTGAGGACATGGGTCTGTGGGGGATCCTGAGTTGATGGAATTCATCAGGCGGATTGTGTCCTCAGTGGAGATTGGGTTCCAGTCGATAAGGGTGTTCACGGGGGGAGAATGTTCAGCAAATGGTAGGGTGGGTTGGTTTCCGGGTTCGTTGTCGAAGCTGTTGTGGATGTCCGCAATTTTGTTGTGGAAGAATGAGGCTAGGGAGTCGCAGAGGGCTTGAGAGGAGTTGGCCGAGGGGTTGGAAAATTCCTTGACGATGTTGAAAAGTTCCTTGCTGTTGTGGGCGTTGTTGTCAAGTCGATCCTTGAATGCTGTTTTCTTGGCCTTTCGGATTAGTTGGTGGTGAGTGCGGGTGGCGTTTTTGAAGGCGTCCTTGGTGCTAGTGGTTGGGTCTTTTTTCCAGGCCTTTTCAAGGGAGCGGCAGAGTTTCTTGGACTTCTTAAGATCATCAATGAACCATGAGGCCTTTTTGCTGCCAGGTTTGCTTTGACGTTTCTTCAGTGGTGCTAAGGTGTCGGCGGTGTTGGATAACCATAGGGTGAGGTTGGCGGCGGCTTCGTTTGCGTTAGAAGAGTGGGCTGGGGTGTTTAGAAGGAGCGCTGCGGAGATCTGGTCCGTGGTGATTTTGTTCCAGTTTCTTTGCAGAGTTGGTTGGAGGTGGTTGGTGGGTTTTGGTTTGTTGTAGGTGAAGTGAACGCAGCTGTGGTCAGTCCAGAGGAGATCCGTAGTGTGGCTGAAGGAGACGTGATTGCTGGAGGTGAAGATGGGGTCGAGTGTGTGACCTGCGATGTGGGTGGGGGAAGTGACCAGTTGTTTAAGTCCGAGGTTGGCGAGATTGTCCAAGAGGGTGGTGGTGTTGCGGTCGTTGATCTTTTCAAGGTGAAAGTTGAGGTCTCCCAGAAGGATGTAGTCTTTGGAGGGGAGCGCGTGAGGAGTGATGAAGTCCGTGATGTCTTCACTGAATTTTGCGCGGGGTCCTGGTGGTCTGTAGAGGAGGGTGCCTCTGAGTGTGGTCTTGGGGTCGATGTGGATCTGGAAGTGAAGGTGTTCGGAGTTAATGAGGTTGGCGTCAGAGCTGGTTGAGATGCGGATAGATTTCTTATGGATGATAGCGATTAAGTCTGCTACGAAAAATAAACCCTGTGTGGGTAGCAGTGTTCGCAACTTCATTTGAAGTAGCTAGACCTTATGGTTTATGAAATGATTTCAAGCAGGTGCTCAACATGCATGGCACTCTGCCACAGCAACAAAACACCTGTTCCTCAGTTCCATAAAGCTGGTTCTCAATCTGTAGGAGTGCAATCAAACTTCCTGCCCCTGATTCCATTCTTCATCTAGCTGCTATGCAGAGGTTGCGTGTGAAGTCAAAGGTAAAAACAAACTGGCTTTGGGGTGAACTATCCACTGATGCAGCACTTGGAATGTTGAGTTTTATGGGATACAATTTGGTTTAAGTGCATCTTTCTCTGGGTGCAGTTTAGCCTCAAGGTGACAAGCATTCTGTAATGTTTTTAGTGTCTTATGTTCTACACTCACAGTACACATCTAGTAATTGCGCAAGGGAATGTGTTTTTCACTACTAATGTCTTCCATGAAATCATGGACTATTACTGGGGTTCAGTTCTATTTTGCTAAAGAGACCAAAGTGGGCATGATGGACAATCAGCCCGTCTCCTTGGTTCAGGTCATAGGGCTGGTCCTGCAATTGGCACTAGTGTTTGTCGAGGCAATACATCTTTGAAGTCTCAGGCAGACCTGACTCTACTAATCTGATCTACTGGGGTGAATACAAAGAACCATGTTCCTATACCTTTGAGACTGTGTTGATCCACAGGAATCACGCAATGACCTACCTAAACAGCATATGCAGGAGTAGACAGAGAGACACTTGTAGGGGGGCAGAGGAGACAGCTATTAGAAGGCATGTAGAGTCTAACATGGCAACCCAACTTCTTTGGGAGTTGGATACATTAGAAACCCCAATCTGGGGTACTCTGACCCGTTGTGCAATAGAAAACATGGTGCACTAATGCACATCTTAAACTCCGGGGAAAGTAAGGGGCCCCAGTCATAACCAACTACTCAGGTTGACCAGATAGTGCAAGTAGGCAGCCCCTGAACTTGAGGTAATGAAAAAAGGGTCTATATCCAATCCTATATTCTAGCTAATGCCAACTTTCGGGCTAAACATGACCTGGGCATGGGAATGCTAGTCATTCGTGTTAAAAGAAGGTTCACTTTGGAGGATCTCTACTCCAAAGAGTCAGCGAGCATTTCCACATACTGAGCAACTGACAAATATCCACAGTTGCTTTTCAGCCAATTGGTTTAGTCCCGTAAAAAACACAAGATATTCTTATATGTCATGGACATGAATTCAAATTCAACAAAGAACAACATTTTGAATTGGGCATAGATGGCTTCAACCCAACTCTTCGAAAGTAAAATCACTGGGCTTTTGTATTGCACATTAACTACGAATGTCCTCACAGATTTGACATGCAGTAATATCACAGAGACAAACCCCCTGCTCACAAAAAAGGAATAGTTTTATTTATGGGAATTCCATCCTAATGAATATTCAAAACCCCACATTTAAGCCCTTCTCATGCTGGGAAGAAAAATATTTGGTCATATTATTCTTATCTTAAGGAACAGCCAAAGGTCATTATCAAATGCAAGTTGGTGGAAATCACATTCTACCCCCTGCATCATCTACTACCTGAAAGTCTGTGATCATACTTTTTAGAAATTGGGTTTCTGGTTGGCAGATGCGAAACTAAAGAGGCAATGTGTAAAGTATTTTTTGTACACACACACACACACACACACACACACACACACACACACACACACACACACACACACACACACACACGCGCGCGCACACACACACACACACACACACACACACACACACTAACAGAGAGTAAACACCACAAAAGTACTTCACACCAGTTTAGAAAAGTAGCTAATATTTATATGAGTAAAACAAGACCAAAATGACGAAAATCCAACATACTCATGTCAAGATATGAATTTTTCAAGATTAAATAAAAATGCAGGGCTTAGAAGTCATTAGCTGCAGCTCGGGGTATCTCGACATGCTTGACTGTGGAAAATCCAAAAGTTCAGTACAACTGCGATGGGGCATCGGACGGACACAGGAGTCACGCAGACTTGTTGATAGTACCTTGGATGAGTCAATGCTCGGGACGATGCGTTGAAATACGGAGGTAATGTGTCGCTGTCGCAGGTGAAGCGTCAGTTAGAAGCCACACTGGGCATCGGGAAAAGGGCGTCTGAGTTGTCGGCGATGCACCGTCTGAGACTCATGCAGCAGCGGTGATTCAAAGGAACTGAGTCGTCAAAGTCGTGCTGCAATGTAAATCAGTGTCATTGTGTTGCGCACACGGCCAGCAGTGTGTATAGATTCGATGCAGGCAGCAGCAATAAATCTATTTTGAGTGGAACTTCCTAGGTAGAGTAATTGCCTTTGAGGATTGTTTTTGTGCTGGAAGGCATCCCTTCCTGCACAAAAATAATCCTACATGTAAATGCAGAGACTCTTGCACCATACTGCAAGGGTGCCTGCGTTGGTGTTAGGCAGCCCATTGTGCACCAGTGCTGGGGAAATTACAGGAATGCACTTTATTCCCCTGCAACCCAGTGCAGAAAGGCGACTTGCTGTGATTCATTGTATTACAATCCCATAAATATGCCCCAAAATTGAGAAGATGTTGAAACACCTAACCTGGGCTGGTCCCCTAAAGATCATTAACCCTGATGACTGTTTATGGAAAAAGTAACAGTGCACTTTTTGCTACATTGGAGAGCTAAGTTACTGCTTCTCGAATGTAAGAAATATGCAAGTTGCCCATTCGACTTTTTATTTTTCCTCGGATTTATCTGTCACCTCTTAAAAAACTTGATATGATATGACATGATAATCTCCCGATACACTGCTCTGGGGATATTAGGAGCATGTTCTGTCTGTTTTATAGAAGTGTTTTGTTTATAAAGTGTTTTCTGCTGAACTGGACGTATTAAAAAGTGTTTAAAGTTCGTCTAAAGACGGAAGCTTTTTCGCCCACAGCGTATTCTGTCCATGGATCAATCCATTAGTTGCGGCACTGGTGATTCAATGTAATTTTATTTAGAGGTCATTTGCAGTGTATCTATTTGTTTGCTCACTCGGACCCACACATTATTCCTGTGTAGGTCAAGTACACTTTAGGATAACCATGAAAAATACAAACAAAACCTTAGTGTATTGATGATGGATGTAAGCAAAACAATTAAATTGTAACAGTTTTTATTTGATATTTTATTTCTATTTAGTTGTGACAATACCAAAATAGGAACATTTGGATCATAATAACAATAAACGTTTTAGGAAATAAGTGGCAAACAGAAGTGCTCTAGCATTGTGTTTACAAAGCAATTCATAGTTTGGGACATCTGGATATGCAGCAGGAACAGATGTTCTTAGCGGAGGGGCATCACCAGAAACTGACAGACTGCCCAGCCACAGGAGAGGAATTCTCCTTCAAAAGATTATTATTGAGAGAGCAGGGATAATGAGCAAGTGTGCCATGGCTCCCGCCAGAATAATCAGAGACTAATGAATCCTATAATTGTTGACATGAACAAATCCTTTTAAATGTCCCAACCCAGCATGTGTAAATATACCGATAGTTTGCTGCAAGCTATTGTGTGCGACTTCAACTAAATCAACACACATTCCCTCAAAATCACCCATCTTCCCGAAATCCTAACAATGGAAATGATAAACCTTAAAAGGCAGTTTTTCTACAAGTGAGCTTTAACGTCTTCGCAGTCTGTACTCTTCGTATTGAGCACTTTTTCTATTAGTATAATAAAAAAAATCGTAATTCAAAAACAATCTTAAAGTCATAATTTATATTGCCTTTTACACTCTGACACTTTACAGTTGATAAGATTATTTGTAGATTAACTAATTGTCGTAGACCTTTAAATAAACTGATTGACACAAGTAAAATAATTGACACATTTTCTAGCAAACTGTTAATGTACTAGCCAGGTTTGCAGTTTCATGCAATAAATTACAATGGGCATTTGGCAGACAAGATATCATCAAGAACAGTGTAAACTGTTGACAGTAAGACTCACATCAACTCATGCAAAACTTTGAAGCAGAAAACTAAGCGTATACTATTTATGGAAATGTTGAAAAAATAATACATTTTTCATATGCTCTGTGTGCCTCTGACTGAGTGAGGAAACCTGGGGCCAGGAACAATGGCCCAGTCAGTTGCCAAGAAGAGGAACGGCTGGGGGCATGGGAAACCCACCCCTGAAATTCCCCCATTCCAGATTAATGGTTCGCCTGAGGTAGCTGCCCCCGCGCCTACCGGGAGGACATTGCAGCCCTGGGACACCTGTTTGAGCTTGCTAGGCGGCAGGTTGAGAGTGGGCCCACCAGAATGGAATTCTGCAAGTTGGAGAAGAGTGCCCAAAGCTAGAGGATCTGAAGCAGCAAGCTGAGACTCTGGAGTTTACCTTATCTATGGGGAGAATTACCTCCTTTACAGTGAACCTAATGTTCCTGGAACTGGGGTCGCCTGTGTGCTGGTGGTCCCTTAGCGTTGCAGGGTCTTTCTGCAGGGGTTGGCTCCAGATTAATTCCTGGCAGGACATATGGGGAAGCATAAGACCTTTGTCAGGCTTGTCCTCCATTTCTATTGGCCTTGGTTGAAAACAGCCTCAGTTAAGCTCTGTAGAGTCTTGTCCCACCTGCCAGGCCAGCGGAAAAGTAAGGAAATACCTGAAAAGCTCCATTGGTTCCCTTGTCATTGGCACTTCCTTTGAAAGGGTGAACATCAACATTGTTGATAATGTGGATCCCAAGACAGCCTTAGGCAACAGGTTTATTCTGGACTTTGTGGACCACATCTCTTAGCACCCAGATGCCATCCCGTTGTGGTTGGTGACTGCACCTGTGGTGTTTAGGGCCCTGTGAGGATGCTTACCCATGTGAGATTCCCCTAGGAAATAGTACCTTACAGAGCACTAACTTCATGTCAGCGTACATGAAGTCCATGTGGAATAAGTGTGGGGTCTACTGTTGAAAATACGTGGTTTGCATTCACGCACTCAAGGACAACTTTTCATGATTTAGTATAAGTGTGGGGTAGCCTACAAGTTCTTCACACCCTTCCACCCTCAAACTAATGGGTTTGTTGAGAGATTCAACATGATCCTGAAATGCATTAAAATGGGCCTGCCTGGGCCCATGAAGTGGGAATGGGATGTCCTCTTGCCATGCCTACTGTGTGCCTACTTGAAGGTACCACCAAAAGGGGTTTGGTTCAGCCCCTTTGAGCACCTTTACATCACTTTTCAGGGGATCTCTTCACTTTGTGAGAGAAGCTGGAGACCAAGCTCCCAGGATCCCTCTCAGGATATAGTCAGCTACATGCTTGCTCTCTGTGACCAGATGCAATGCTTCTGGAAAAAGTCAAAAGACAATCTTGAGGCCAGTCAAGAGGTAAAGAAACTCTGGTATGGTCAGAGGGTACTCTGGTAAAGTTTCAGCCTGGCCAAAAGGTGTGGGCCAATAAATGTGTAGAGCCCAGAACTATCCAAGAACCTTAGACTGGGCCATATAAGGGGAAGGAGCAGAAGATGAGTGCCACCCACCTGGTGGAGCTCAAGAACCCTGGATACCAATTAAGAGTGCTTCATATGAACCACCTCAAACCACACTTTGAGATGCCTGAAGTCACCATGTTTTTAGTGACAGATGAGTGAGTGGAAGAGGAGAGTAAAACTCTCTCTGACCTCCTATCTACCCAGGAACATGATTGGTCAGTAGAGGGTTTTAACGTCTCCCCTTTTATGATCCCAGAACAGCAGAGTGACGGTCCTCAGTTACTGGGGCAGTCTTCCTCTCTGTTCTTGTTCCCTCCTTGGCTCAGACACTTGTGTACTCATACCACTGATAATGGGGACAGTCTGCCTAACAAGAACAAAAAATACAGGCTGTCAGATAAGGTGAGGGCCAGTATCAAGGAGGAAGTCTCCAGGATGCCCACGTTAGGGATGATTTAGCCCTCCAACTGACCCTGGCATAGCCCCATTGTGTTGGTACCCAAGGCTCCCTCAACGGGCATGACACCATCACTTAGGTTCTGTCTGGATTACAGGGGGCTCAATTCCATCACCAAGAGTGTCGTTCACCCACCCCCCCAAGCTGATAAGCTCATAGACATGCTGGGCCCTCACAAATTCCTGAGTACCTTTGGTCTCCCTCATGTTACTAGCAGACTGCCCTGACTGAGGGGGAAAAAGAGAGGTCTACATTCTCAACCCCAGAAGGCACCTTTTATTTCCACTGATGCCCTTTGGCTTACATAATGCCCTTGCCACCTTTCAGAGGCTGGTGAACAGGGTGCTGGCTGGGAAGGAGTGCTTCCTACCTAGATGATATAGCTGTTTTCAGCCCCAGCTGCAGGGAAGAACTATACACTTTCCTGGAGTGCTTCAGGCCCTGCAAAAGGTAGGCCCAAATATCAAGACCAGTAAGTGGCAGATATGGCATCGTACCTTGATGTATCTGGGCCGCATGGTGGGCGGGGTTAAGGTGCACCCCCTCCAAGCAAAGTTGCAATTAACCTTGCCTGATAACCTCCCAAAACACAGCCTGAGGCAAGGGCCTTCCTTGGTCTCACCAGATATTACAGGAGGTTTGTTACATATTATGGGATCATTGTTGCCCCCTTAACTGAGATGACAACAAACAAGCAACAAATAAAGGTGATCTGGACATAGACCTGTCAGAAAGCCTTTGACTCCCTTAATGAAGCAATGTGTATAGCATCTGTACTCAAGGCTCCTGGCTTTTCCAAGGAGGTCATTGTGCAGAAAACGCTTGAGAGCATGGCGTAATGGCTATCTTATCACAAAGGAGGAGTGCCAAGACCAACCGGTAGCCTTCAATAACAGGAGCCTAATTCTCTGGGAACAGAGTTGGAGTGCTTTTGAGAGAGAGGACTTTGCTTGTGGTCTGGGCACTGAAGAAGTTGAGACCATACTTAATTAGGGCTTCTGGGCTCAGACAGACCTTCATATGCTTCATACAAATAAGGAGTGAGAATCCTAAGCTGTTGAAGTGGTCTATCTCCTTACAGGATATAAACTCTACAGTAGAACACTGCCTTGGGTCAAACCAGGCTAATGATGATGGTCTCACCAGGTTCTTCTGTCTTAGTGACGAGAACTCTCAGGAGATTGGGTAGTTCTCCCAACTTTTCAGCAGGGGGGGCGCTTATTAGACATGTCAGCCTTAAGGTGGCCTTCTCCCAAAACGTTTGCCTTACTCCTTCATTTTGCTGATCACGGTTCTGTTGGCCTTAGGACTCTTTGCACTTTACAATTGCTAACCAGTGCTAAGGTGCTTGTGCTCTCTCCTTTAAACATGGAAACATTGGCTTACACCAAATTGACACATTAAATATACTTTTAAGTCCCTAGGACCGTGGTAAAACATGTACTCAGGGCCTGGTAATTAAACAGTGGTTGCGCGCCTGCAGCACTTATTGTGCCGCTAGCTTAAGTAGCTATTTGAAAATGTTGCAGGCCTGCCATTGCAGCTTGTTTTTGTGGTTTAAACTGTCATTTTGCCCTGGAAAAAGAAACATTTTGCCAGGCCTAAACCTTTCTTTTTAATACATATAGGTCAACCCTAGGGTAGGCCCTAAAGGGCCCATAGGGCAGAAGGTAGTGCATTTAAAAAGTTGGACATGTATGTTTAAATTTTACAAGTCCTGATAGTGAAAACATCTTACATTTGTTTTTTCCTACTGGCAACCTCTCTCGTAGGATAACATTGGGTTACCTTATTACACTTAAAAAGTGATAACTTTCAATTGTGAGCAGTTAGGAATATCAAGTTTTGTGCCTAAAGTATTCAAAATCCTCTTTAATGGTAAAGCTGGATTTTAAGTCACAATTCTGAAAATGCCACCTTGAGAAAGTTGGCATTTTCTCGTGCCAACATTTTGGTACCTGCAGCCTGTGTTCTGGGTCCCATGATTAGGTGTAGCTGGCTGTTGGTCTAATACATACCTATATTTGTATGATTAAATAAAACCATTTCAATATTCTCCATAATAAGACATTGTATATAGGTGAGCGTAAAATATTCATGCATGTTAAAGCATATGTATTTAAAATATGAATGTCAAGGTCTGCAGGTCATACTCCTTGCTAAAAACATAGCTGTGCTAATTGCTATTTTAACCGAGTCCTCGCAAGTCTCATATTATCTCAGTTCCATGGAGGCCGGGCATGTGAGTTGTCTGGAGAGCCACAGGAATTCTCTAGGGCACTGTTTGGGTCCCTGGTAAAGCATAAGGTCAGTAAAGTGCTGATCTGTCAGATTCCCACAATCACAACACAGTATTCACTGAAGTGTTGTTTGCGCCCCCAGAAAAGCATAAGATAAGTGAAGTGCTGTTATGACTAATTCCTCACCAGTCACAAGCACAGTTTGCAAGCTAAGCAGAGCCCGGAGGTTCCCTGAGTATATGCAATTAATCAGTGTGGGCAAAGTTTATTGAATAATCTTCAAACTACTGCATACATTTCATGAATCTCCCTGCCAAGATGGGGTGTTCAGCTGAGAGACAGGCAATCATGTCAGGTCAGCAAGAGCGAATGCCCAGTGCCTGGAACTGTGGTTTTAAAAGGGCCTGTCTTTATTTCAGCAGGTTAGGACAAATGCCGTTGATATGCTAAAGTGTTTCCTTACAAGAAAGGCAGAGCCTACCAAGGTTGTTTAGTCTTTCTCTTTTTAGTGCAAGTAGGCAGTCCAAGGTCGGTGATCCCCCAAGCCTGCTTCAAATAAGTTGTTCTTTGACATGCATATGTTTGTGATCAGGTGAGGCCCCACTTCCTAGAACCGACCAGACTCGCGAGTGTGAAGCAATTTTCTATCTGACAGCTAACCAAGATATCTGGTGTATCATTTTGGCTATTAACCTTTTGAAGTTTAGCATGGAAGGTGAGTATTGCCCATAGACCAGCCGCATCTAGGTTATTGACCGATTAACTTAGGTAGTTCCAGGCAGCAGAGTGGCTTGACATTTTGAAGATTTCTATCCAAACTTGGGGCCCTATTTACGAGAAACTAACTCACCGCAGTGCTGCAAGTCAATTTTGCTGCATCGCGCTGCGTTATTTTCGAAGAACAGGGATGCAACATATCTACAACAATATGTTGCATCTCTGTCCTTTTCCCTGTGCTGGTGCACAAACTACTGCCATGCGCCGGTGCAGGCACTCTTGCACCATGCGTCAAGGATACCTGCGACCTGGGGAAATTGTTATTGTGCAAAACAATCAATTGAGGTGATTTACTCTTCCAATGTGTGCTGTAGCATGCAGGACGCATTGAAAGATAAAAAAAGAGGAGAAATGAAAACATTTCGCATTCTGACTTATTTCCAGGATTGGGATTACTCATCAATCTGGAAATGCATATGTGGACATGGGTGTTGCGTGGGAACACCCACAGAAACACTCATGTAACGCCCCTAACACGCAAATTGTTGTATGAATAGGGGTGATATTAACTAGCACAAGTAAATCCACACAAGGTGGCATTACATGTGCTTTTAAATATTACACAGCAGGTTGTGCCGCCGGTACATCACACACCGGAGGTGCAAGGGGGTTGTAAATGAGCCCCTTGGTTTTCTTGCCTGTCGGTGCCTGCTGAGTGGAGCTTGCGACAGATGTTCAGGAAGTCAACTGGTATTTCTAGTACTTGACTGTACAGGTCGAATTCAAGACAGGTGTGTGAAGAAGGGGAAATTTTTGGGAGACGAAACATTTCATGAAACGTGCCCGCTACCAGCTTGTCCATCAAGAGGGAGCCTCCTCCGAACATGACTTCTGAACCGTAAGCAAGGGTAGGCACCAGCTTAGCTTAGATAACTTTCATTAAATGTATAAGAGAGGGACTGTGGAGCTTTTTAGATAGCTTGAGGAATGTGTGTAATGGCGCAACTGATTTAAATTATATGACCTCTTTATGTGGTTTAAACGATACAGAGTTATACACTTTGTTGCATTCGGCTAGACCATTTAGATGCCCCCAGTCTGATTTATTTTTCTTTCTTCCTATGATCATAATCCATGTTTTAGCAAGGTTGATGGTGAGCCTATTCTGAGTTGTGTAGGAATGGAGTCTGTCAAGGAGATGCTGGAGCCCCACTGTGGTCCAGGAGTAGGGTTGCAATATCTGCATAAAGGAAACAACAGAATGGTTTGTCTCTCAACTTGGGGGCAGCCTCATTCATTTCTCCTAGGTCTAATGAGAGATCCGCAAGGAAGAAATAAAAAAAAGGGCGCAAGGATGCAGCCTGGTGGTTGGTCTTCGTATAATGCTCCCAGACAATAAGACAAAAGGGAATAGTGGTTGGTAGGATGAGCCATCTGTGACTTGAGGAGTTGGAGGAGCTGTCATCTATCATACTTGCACATCACAAAGGCTCTGCCTAGCACACTCATAAAGTGTTTTGACACTAGTCTTTTATGACCTCAGATAAGCTGGGGGCTAGGGCAGGGAGGTAGGAAATACCAGACACCTCTGAGGGGGGAAGCCTCAGGACCTTTTCCTACTTTAAAATTGACACCAGCCACAACTGGGAGACCCTCAGTCTCAACTCTTCAGTACACCTCTGGACTTGTGGAAGACTCACAGGATGGTTGTGCTGCTCTGCCAGAAGGACTGATACTCTGTTGCACTGCTGCCCTGCTAACTAAGTACAAAGGACTTGAACTCTATCTTGATCCCAGGAATCACTAAAGTGACTCCAAGGGCTTGCTGGCTGGCCTCCTGATCTGAGCCTCATGGACAGAAGAGGCTCCAACGATCTTGAACCCAGCCCCTGGAATCTACTTGCTGTGAGTAATGCCCTCCAAGTGTTGCCACCCGGTGCCTGGGGCAATGGAAGGGGGCCTGAAGGTGCTCTGGCAGGCCAGCTCCTGTAAGCACTCTCAACACATCTCCTAACCGCTGCTTTTGAAAATTTGCTACACAGCTTATCCCAGATGCAGAACCTCACATTGGCACCCACAGCCGCCTCATAATCGCAGCTGTGCGATTCATCATCAAAGCAGGTATTCACACCGCAAGCCCCTCATCAACGTTTATCCTTGCGGATGATGCAGTACTCCACATCACATCCTCGCAGCTGGAGCTGCTGCTGCACCACAAATCTTTGGCATGGGACATCAAAATGCTACGCAAACCAGGATTTAATGTACTTTGTTCAGCTGCCCTAAATTGGTCCCTGTATCGGGCCCACTATCCACCGTGGTCAGTCTGAACTTGTGACTTTGTCCCGTTCCGGCTTAACCAGATAACCACAGTTGGTGTTCTGTGCTTCAAGGCATTGTCTTCACTTAAAATCTTTAAACTTGCATATCTCGACTGATTGGATTTTTGTGATTTTGGTCTCAAATACTGGATTAAATTTTACTCAATTTTTCTAAATAGGTCTGGGATTTTTCTTGTGTTGTGGTTCACTTTTTTACTGTTTGAAGTGCTGTATAAATACTTTGGAAGGATCACAAGCCTGCAGATGTAAGATGGATCATGATAGTTGATGGAGCGGGTTAATGAACAATATTTTCTTCAGGCTTGTGAAGTCAGACTTCCATAATGTTTTAATAAAAATAATATGTTTGCTGCATGTTATTAAATCAATCTAGAATAAACTGTGCAACATGAACATGTGGAACTAACATTATGCTTATTTGTGCAAAATGCAAAAGAAATAATACAATAATTGTTGTCTATTGTCTTTGTCATATACTAACTGCTGCTGTCAAAAATAATAGCATGTGCTTTTTAAATGTGCTTTTGTCTTGTTTTTTCTGTGATAAATTCACGTCCAGATCGGATTGGTACATCAAAGGTAATATATGCTGCTTAAATGTGCTTTTGCTAGGTAACATAATTAATGGGTTAACATTTAGCAAAGGGGGTGGGTAACAGAACAAATGTCATTTCTTTAATTAATTGATGTTCTGTGTTTGTTTAAATAATAGTTTTACAAAAGAAGCATTGAGTTGGCTGCAGAAAAATAATGCATTGTGAAAAAGTGACGCAAGCTAAAGTGGCGCAGAAAATTGACACTTTCTAAAAAGAGGCCTGTTGATGTAAAGCCACATAAGAAAACTTATTTTGAAAAAGATGAGAAGCCTATAAACTTTTATTGTGAAAAGTTTTTGAAAAGAACTGCAAAAGGCGACTCTGTGGAGAGGTTTGCTATTGTGCCCACGAGAAGCTCAGAACGGACAGGCTCAAGGCCAGGATGTGAGTCGCTGTACTTTTGTGCATTTCATGAACATCTTTGCTACAAAATTTAGCAGCCTAAGGAAGTGCCGCCAGGACTCTGTGCATGAACAATGGCTTTGTGTAAAAGCCTGGACCTGAGGTGGAAGATGTCACAATTTACTGTGGCATGAGGTGGTTCAGCCAATGGGGAGCCAGAATTCAGCTGTTGGAATGTGAAAATAGTTAGTTTAGCCTTAGTTTTAGGGTATAAGAATTGGCTTAAGGAGCAGACTTTTGCCTACGCTTCTTGATTCCAGAGGGTCATGTTCTGCTGATTGACGAACGCACGTAAGGAAAGGAGACTTTTAAAAGACTTTGTTTTCAGGCGATGAGGGTAGAGACAGGGAAATAGTTAGGGTTTGGAAATGCTCTTTTTCACTTATTTCTGTTAATGATTAATATTTCTTGAAACAAGCTCTCTTTATAAATGCTGAATAAACCTTTCTTTAATGACATTTTCTAATACTTGTTTAATAAAGTTCCAAAGCCTACGTTTTCATGAATATGTTTGAATAAACTTACTAAATGACAAGCTGGTCTTGTTTATTGTAGATAGTTAAAACAACATATTAGATTCATTTGCCTCATGATTCAGCTGCTCTGGTATTTTTATGGGCCTGGTATTGATTGCTAAGTATGGTGGTAGATGGTGACATCATTTATGCAGAATTTTGGTAGGAGCGCTGGATCAATGGAAAAAAACTGAGAATTCAAGAGAGGAGGCAATAGTACATACAAGAGAAAACTTCAGGAACAATGGTACATTGTGAAGTTTGAAAATATTAAGAAAGGTTTGAATAGCAGGGAGGATTGGGAGAAAATTATCTCCACATGATTGAGATTCTGTAACATAAACACGATAAGGGTCCGACACTTTTTTCGATTACACATGGAAACCTAGTGGGCAACCGCCAGAGGTTTGAGTGAATCATTGCTTTAATTCTCTATACCTGAAAACACCAGATATTAGTGTAGGGTGAAAATGTGTAACTTTCGCCCCAGACGTATATTAATGAGACCATTTACTCAGTTATCTCATTGAGTCTGGGAGAGGCATAAATAGATGAGATTGGCATAGGAAGAAAATCGATTAAAATGTATTAAGTTATTGCAGAAAGAGAGAACAAGAAATATAGATAACATAGGGACCTTGTAGTATCAAGGACACTTTGAGTAATGGCCGCCGGACTAGATGATGAGAGGGTATTACACATACAAACTGCCTGCCTCCCCTTCCTAGAGCACTTTAGGATAGTAGCTAAATCCGGAGTATGAGTATTCGTAATATAAAATTCTCCTTAAATGGCTGCGATACATGAGCAGTAGCTAGTCTAACGCGCAATGCAATTGTTAACAGCTGAGGACATGCCGCGTAATTAGCCTTTAAATATGGACTCGTTATACCTGTAAGTGATTGAGGACCTTTAAAGCAGACAAAGAAACGCTGAGGTAAGGATCGGGGCAACTAAGGGAAATAGTGCATTTTTTGGGACGTGGTAGCGGGCTGTCTTTATGAGAAACTGGATTCTGTTAATAATAGTAAATACTTGAGCATTTTACTAACATGTCATTGGCAAACAGTACCCGATAACGTCCTAGTGTAGAAGCTAATATATACGTAAAACTACATCCAGGAAGCACGTAGAGATAAAAACTGCACAAATAAACTAAAGCATTTAATTTATTTTGATGACAGAACACGTATGTTTCCGACTTTTTGAGGCGGACTAATAGGGAAAAGGGGAACAGTGACCTTATATTTAGAAAGGCTGCATTACTGACATGAGGCTATCCAACCTAATAATCATGGGGATTGACTGTCGGATAGAAATTGCCACCCCGAGAAACTTTACATTGCATGTTTAAAACACCATCAAATGAGAGGTAAGACATGTTTTGGACCCGGTTCAAATTATTAACATATCTATTTTAGCAACTGTGTATAATCTTATGAAAGCAGAGATTAGTCTCCCCCCTCTTGTACTTTCATCCTTTAGGGTACCAGAGGCAAGATTTCCACGGTTACTATTCATTCCTTATCGTGGTAGTTCCGAAGTCACTCTATGCCAATCGCCATATACGTGGGATTGAAAACATTGGAGACATTAACAGAACATTTTAACCTCAACACTAAAATAACAGGTAACTACTTATCAGTGTACCTGTCCTTATGCAAGCAAGGTAAAAATATAGAGGATAACAGCTATATCCATGAACAGTGTCTATTTTTTTTTTATTCAGTGACTATTTCAGCGCTTTTTAACCAGTGACTAATTGAGCACATTTTAACAAATTGAAAACGGCATGGAGAGGATGCAAATGAAAATCCACTTTCTGTGACCATATAGACCTAACTATATACTGTTCCACGAAGGTGAGTGATTGAAAAGAGTGAATATCAACTAGATTCCATTGAAGTATGAATGGAGGATGAGTCGGGGGAAATGTTTCTATCTTTCCTTTCTTCTCTCCTCTTTCTTTTAAAAATAGGGGGATAGGGTAAACTCTGAACAAAGTTAATGGAGTTGTAGCGTTTTGGCATTTGTCAGTCTACCACTATTAATCATGAGATAGATGTTAAGACAATGATAGGATGTTATATATGTGCAACAATAGATGTCTACCCTGCCACATAATAACATGTTTTTCCTCCTTCTTATCTAGCTAGGAGGGGATTGGAGTTGAGGTTCATGATGTTAATAGGCAATATTAGAATAATATTTTTGCTATGTCATCTCATGGACATATATCTTTTCTCTTTTATTCCCTATTTAAATGTAGAATATAGATCTGCTGAGTGGAGGAGTAACTCTTATATTTGTTGAATCCTGAAGAAGATGGTTTACAATATCTTTGTCCAATAACCATCGAAGCGCGTCAACGCCAGTTGTCGTTTAGAATCCAAATTTGTAGGAATTCTTTGTAGTACACTCACTAGGATCTTCCTTTGAATACAAAACAATTGGCAAGTTAAAACTTTCTCACCCTGCCAATGCAAACTACATTGTGCTATTGAGCTTAACTAAGGTTGATTTGACGAGGCTCCTAATTGAACTCTCAGCTTTCCTGTCTATAAACAAGTTGGAACTTAACTCATCTAAAACAAAAACCACTCGGCAATCAGCACAACACAACATCTGGCTAGAAGGCAAACAACTGGAAAAAGTATCCTGTTATAAGTACTTGGGATACTGCATAGATGACAAGTTATCCCTACAAGTTATCCCTACAAGATCAGAAAAACTAAATGACACAGAGAGCGGGGGCCTTAATATTTGCATTTAGCTCTTTGGCAAAGAAGTTGGAAGGGCCATCCCTGAGGCCACTCCTGACGATTATCTCATGCAAAGCACTGCCAACCATATCATATGCCAGCGCTGCCATGCACAGAAAAGACTCGGAAATTCTTAACAAATTAATAACAACGATTTATAAAAATGTTCTCCAAATTCCCAGTTCTGCCTCACCTGCATAAATGCGATAAGAATTTGGTTTAATGAACGAATCACTGAGCAGTCTTTATACATATATAAAGGTGTGGTATTGAACCAAGCAACGCGCGAGTGAAAACAACCACAATAAATTCTTATGGCTGGAATTGGAAACGCAAAACAAAAATCGCAGGCCAACACGTTTTTGGCCAGTGCATTAGAGGTAACATGCTCTTCTAACCTTTGGAATAAAAATTTACCTTTTTTATCATTTAAGCAGGCGTTAAATAGAGCAGCAAAACTTCATTTGTTGTTAACAGATAAAGGTATTTTCTCCCATCGCTCCCATTCTTGGACTGTGATTAATAACTACAAAACTCTTAAACCGGCGGCCTACCTAGACACCAGGTTCTCTATTTATATTAAAAAACAACTAATGGCATTGCGTTTTGGCAAATTTATAACTTTAGCCGACGAACCATCTTGGAGGCATATTGAGTCAAAAGAATGCCGTCTTTGTGGTTACGAAAAGGAAGACTTAATTCATCTAATATGCCATTGGAAGAAGCTGCAACCCGAGCGTGTCACCTTTCTGAAGAAAGTCTTCCTGGACAGGAGAATACTTTCATGTAGAACCGCCATTATTGGAGGCCTGGATCCAACTGACCCCCAAATGAACTGTAGAATGATAAAGTTTTTGCAAGCTTAAGAAAAACTATTGAAAGCAAGCAAGTCTTTACCGAGATAATCCCAACTAGGATGAAGGTGAAAAGAAAAAAAACGATTGCTATTTCAGATCCTTCAGACTTGTGGTTAAAAAGACAGATGGACGTCTCTTACCTATACTGTGAAATATGTAAATATTGATTTATGAATTGCTCTTATACATTTTATGCTGAGTTCACGAAATGAAAGGAAAACTTGTTTTAAGCTAATGTTTGCTGAATGTCGTTTTATGTAAATTGTTATGGTTTTTATTAACTATACAATAAACAAATTATTATTAATATTACAAAACAATTGGATCACTTTTGACAACAGTTCACCAATCTGTGTCCATTGGGTTTCCTTGTGTATACTTATGATGTATTTAATTATATGATTTTTATTAAATATGAATTATATGTTCTTGATGATTGTAATGCATTTTTAATTGTTGCATAGAGGATTTATCGCTAATTCTCTTACACAGAGATAATATTTGTTTTTGTTTGTTTTAATAAATGTGAATGCTTTTAAGCACTACGTCTGGATTCAAGGGGTTAGTGTTCTTCTCCATAGGGGTTTATAGATTGGTTGAAACAAAGGTATATGCTCCTTTAATATGTTGGGAATGTTAGGAAAAGCTTTCTTTTTGTTTGCATTTAACTTTCGTGCAATTTTTCAAATCTTCATGAAACTTTAAAAAAAGTCTCGACCACCTCAGTTCCTTACCAAAAGGCTTTGAGGTGATCGGTCAGGTGGGGCTGAGCAAAATGAACGGTCTCAAAACGCATTTTCCCCATTTAATTGAACAGCGCTACCGAAAAAACAACAGGTGTAAATCCATTCAGTAGATTCTAAAAAGTTAAGGCTCAAAGCCTTTGGGGCTTATTTACAAGCCCCTTGCACTGTCAGTGTATGTCTTTTACTCATATTAAAAGTGATACACTGGTTGTGCAAGGTGCTTCTACATAAGCCCCTTTATATATTTCATGCTGTGAAGGATCCGTGGAGCCAAGAGATTTAGAGATAAGATCTGATTGGCTGCCACTGCATCAGCAAAGATGTCGCAAAAACTATTTTAAGAAACTTGGCCTCAGTCCCTAGTCCTGAAAAAAAGTAGAAAAAAATAATATTTTTCTAATGTTGCACGGAGCTACAGAATTCTGTGCAGCCCCGCCCCCCCACCAAATATTAGCAAAAAAAGTTTGGCAGTACCCCTGTCTCTTTTAGGGGCATCACCAAGCTAAAACCCTCACAGGGCATTATGGGGCACTTGTTAATATCAATCAATCAATACATTTGTAAAGCGCGCTGCTCACCCGCGAGGGTCTCAAGGCGCTGAAAGAGGGGGGGCACTACTGCTCGAATAGCCAGGTCTTGAGGTGTTTCCTGAAGGTGAGATGGTCCTGGGTCAGCCGTAGGTGTGCAGGGAGGGAGTTCCATGTCTTGGCGGCCAGGTAGGAGAATGATCTTCCTCCTGTGGTGGTTCTGCGAATCTGTGGGATGGTGGCGAGGGCGAGGCTGGCGGAGCGAAGCTGGTGGGTATGAGTGTAGAACAAGAGGCGGTTGTTGAGGTATTTAGGGCCCATGTCGTGGAGTGCTTTGTGCGCGTGGGTGAGGAGCCTGAACGTGATCCTCTTGCTGATGGGGAGTCAGTGCAGGTATCTCAGGTGGGCAGATATATGGCTGTGGCGAGGGATTTCGAGGATGAGTCGGGCAGAGGCGTTCTGTATGTGCTGAAGACGTTTCTGAAGTTTGGCTGTGGGTCCTGCGTGAAGGGCGTTCCCGTAGTCCAGTCAGCTGGTGACGAGGGCCTGGGTGACTGTCTTTCTGGTTTCGGTGGGGATCCACCTGAAGATCTCTCGGAGCAAGCGCAGGTCGTTGAAGCATGAGGATGAGATGGCGTTGACTTGTTTGATCATCATGAGGGAAAAGTCCAGGATGAATCCCAGGTTGCGTGCATGGTCCCTGGGTGTCGGTGCGGTGCCCAGCGCTGTGGGCCACCAGGAGTCGTCCCAGGTGGATGGGGTTGTTCTGAGGATGAGGA
This sequence comes from Lissotriton vulgaris, assembly GCF_964263255.1. Taxonomy (NCBI): domain Eukaryota; kingdom Metazoa; phylum Chordata; class Amphibia; order Caudata; family Salamandridae; genus Lissotriton; species Lissotriton vulgaris. The sequence goes on from NW_028250382.1 coordinate 299,589, forward strand.
CCTCCATCTTGTCTGAGTTCAGTTTCAGTCGACTGAGATTCATCCATTCTGCAATGTCTTTCTTTCCTTCCTGGAGGTTGGTTTTGGAGGAGGCTGGGTCTTTGGTGAGGGAGAGTATCAGCTGAGTGTCGTCAGCGTAGGAGATGATGTTGAGGTTGTGATTGCGTGCGATGGCGGCGAGGGGGCTCATGTAGATATTGAAGAGGGTTGGGCTGAGCGAGGAGCCTTGGGGTACGCCGCAGATGATTTTGGTGGCCGCGGAGTGGAACGGTGGGAGGGGGACTCTCTGGGTTCTGTTGGAGAGGAACAAGGTGATCCAGTCCAGGGCTTTTCCTTGGATCCCAGTGTTGTAGAGACGGGTTATTAGGGTGCGGTGGCATACAGTTTTAAAGGCGGATGAGAGGTCTAGGAGGATGAGGGCAGTTGTCTCCCCGTTGTCCAACAGGGTCCTGATGTCGTCGGTGGCTGCGATGAGGGCGGTCTTGGTGCTGTGGTTGGCTCAAAATCCGGACTGGGATGGGTCAAGCGAGTTGTTTGCCTCAAGGAATGTAGTCAGCTGTTTATTGACGGTTTTCTCGATGACTTTTGCCGGAAAGGGAAGAAGAGAGATGGGGCGGAAGTTCTTGAGGTCTTTGGGGTCTGCTGTGGGTTTTTTCAGAAGGGCGTTGATCTCTGCGTGCGTCGAACTCTCTGGGAAGGTGGCCGACGCGAAGGAGTTGTTTATGACCCTCCTGAGGTGGGGTGCAATGATGGTGTCAGCTTTGTTGTAGATGTGATGGGGCAAGGGTCAGAGGGAGAGCCAGAGTGGATGGTGTTCATGACCTGGGTGGTGTCTTCTGTGCTGATAGGGGTCCAGACACTGAGGGTGGGGGTGGGGGTCGTAGGTTTGGTGACTGGAGGCGGTTTCTGGGCATCAAAGCTGTCGTGTATATCTGCGATCTTGTGGTAGAAGAACGTGGCGAGGGAGTTGCAGAGGTCTTGCGGCAGTGTTTTGTCGTTGTTGCTGGCGCTGTGGTTAGAGAGCTCTTTTACGATGTTGAAGAGTTCCTTGCTGTTGTTGGTGTTGTTGTCCAGCCGCTCTTTGAACGATGTCTGTTAACTGTTAATAGGAACAGTGAATAATAAATGGGAACAGTGAATAATAAATGGGTGGCTCTGGTTGCTCATATATTGTTCTCTGCTTTTCACTCAAGTTTTTTTTCTAGTTGTCCCCATTCCACATGTAACACCCACATTTTTTTCTAGTTTTTTACTTGGGGTGCCATTGGAGAAAGGCCAATGCCCCCGCGGCCACACCAACTCCCTGGTCCTGCAGTAGCCTGCATGTTTAATTTGACATTTTTAAGTAGGTTCCTGCGGTGCACACTGGGGAGACCCCACAGCAGGTCCCTCATTGGGGGTAAGGGAAAGGCCCAAGGCCACCGCTGCCATGCCAGCTCCCCTGTGTGCACTCATGAGCCTGTAATGCTCCCATCCCATCATAGCAGTTTTCTTTTGCCCCCGCCCGAAGGGAGCAATTCATTGTATTTTCCTGCCCAAGAGCATGGACAGGAAAATGCTGATGCTTCCACTAGGTGGGAGCACATTACACTTCCCGGACCACACTCTCATTCATGGAAATAGACAGACTGTAGACCCCAGGACACCGCCCTGAGCCGGTCCCTGGTAGGCTCAGAAAGCTGTGTATTTAAAATGACAATTCTAGTGGGTGGGTGTGTCCTAGGTCTGTTAGAGGTACAGAGAGGGCATTTAACACTCCCTTATCCTTAATTAAGCTGTTGGCCCAAGTGGATGGGGCCCCTGGAGCCTTTTTAGGCTTGGTGAGTGGGCCCCACACCCTGTCCCATTTATGAAAATATCGGCCCCAGGGTTTGGGGTACCCAGGTCTTTAGAGGTTTGTGGATAGGTGACACACATCCCCTCACCTAAATAGTACAGTTATTGCCTCCCTCTTGACCCTGGCCCATTGCAGGGAATATTTATTTTTATAATGTGAGAGCCTGCAATTGTTTGAAAGATTTACAGTGATTTCATGGATCCTCTGACAATTCGCTCCAAAATGTAAAAATATTTTTTTGGGGCCCTGGTGGGGTCACACCACCAGCCCTAGGGGATCAGGGTGTCCCAACCCTGCTCCCTCATGTTTTTATATTAAATTTTGTCCTATGAATCAGGAGTGAGTACTGAGTCCTAAGATGGATGCCAGCACATCTGATTGATGTGGTGTCAGACAATCAGATCATAGAATGAGATCTGTTGACATCACAGAGCCTATGCGGAATGATTTATGCAAGTTTTTTGAGCCTTAATGCTCAGAAATTACTTAACAGATACATGTCAAGTCACAAAAAGCTCTCTTTCTGGACCTAGAGGTAGCTTTCTGCCAAATGCAGTGTCAATCCTTTCAGAAATTTGGGCTGCAGCTTTGTCTAAAGCTCCTATGGAAAAATGAATGGGCAAAACATGTTTTACCCCCCTCTTTTTCTCTGCCCTGCCTGCAGAATCCCCTCTAAAACCTTCCAGTTAGGAGCTGAGATGAAAGAATATTTTTCAGCAAGATTGTTCAAAAGTTATAAAATAGTTAAACTACTTAGCTGCACTACCCCATAGACGCACCATATTTTCTAATCCGGCTCAGTCTTCACCAAAGCCAAATGATGGATTTCACAATATACACCTTAAAATAAATTAAAGAAAATGCATTAAATGTAACCATCTTTTGAGACCCCCACAACCTTTAGATTTTATAGAACATATTTTGGCGAGAAAACATTTCAAATTTTGGATACTTCCACACAAAATTTACTTTAATTTGCACACTCCTCTTTACGTCACTCCACTGTCTAATAACTGATAGTTCATGCCACTCCACTGAACGGAATTTACTGTATGCTACTTCACTTTTTGACACTACAGTATAATCCATTACATTCTATGCTAATCCACTGTATGTTACTCCACTCTACTCGACCCAAGTGGACTGGACACCACTATAATCCACACTATTATACTGTATCATAATGTTCCCCACTGTATTCTATTACACTTTCGTGTATGCAAGTTTACTGGATGCCCTTAAACTGTACTGCTCACAACTGAATGCTATTCCACTGTCCCCACTCCAATTTATGCCATACCACCACTTACTATGCCTCTATAGCCCCCCACTTAATGATACTTTACTATGGCCCACTTAATGATACACTACTGGTGTATTTGCTATTCAAGTATCTGCTACTACACTCTACGCCACTCCATTGTACTGAAATGCACTATGCACCACAATCAACTGTATGCTATTTCGCTTTACAAGAATCAATTCTGCGCAACTCCACAAAAGCACACTTCAGCCCACGTGACTACAGGCTGCCCTTCTATAATGAACCCTATTAAGTTGTAGTCCACTCTACTGTAATCTACTCCACCATATAGCACTCCACTGTACGTCTAAACAGGTAATGCCACTAAACACAACTTTATTACACTAAACACTACTAAATTCTTCTGTACTCCACTCTATCGCACTATAGTCAATACTACTCCACTATCTGCTATTGATTTATACTGTATTAAACTGTACTCCACTGTAGTATACAGTATCCACTCAGCACCACTGCATTCTACGCCCCTCCATTGTATGCGATTTATCTTTACAGCACTGAACTGTACCACACTCCATTTTACGTAAACCCACTGTACACCACTCAACTTTAGCCCACTCCACTTTGTAGCACTCCAGTGTACCACACTCCAATGTATGCTATTTCAGTTTACACCACTCAACTGTACCACACACCACTGTACACAACTCCACTGAACACTATTTCAGTACATGATATTCCAATATAGGCACCTAAACTGTACTACACTCTAGTGTATAGCATTACACTATATGCCCATACATTGTACCTGAATACACTCTAATATATTTATAGGACGTCAGTCCACTTTACCACACACCACTGTATTCTAACCTACTGTATGCCACTGCGTGCACTCTCTATTCCACTCCAATGAATGCCACTCTATTGAATCCAAGTTCAGCGGAGTACACTTTACAACACTATCCCCCAGTATATTGTACAACACTCCACTTAATAGGACTCCACTCCACTAAAGTAAACTGGGCAGATGTTATAAAATTCTTACTAACATTGTAAAAGCCATTGAAATTCACAGAAAATGAATGTTACATGTCAGTTATAGTTAGGAAAATGGTAGTTATGTTTCGTATAGAAACCCAAATTAAGCTCCACAAACATTAGACATTCTTTGGCTATAGTTATCTCTTTATTTTATGATTTATGCACCATGTACCTACTTATTTCCATCCTATTTGTGACAAATGCAACTTAAACCACACAACCATAGCATATATTCATAACTTATACTTATCTTTTTAAATGATCATTAATGCACCACTTTCATATTACTGTAAGTCATACTTATAACTCATATTTACTCGTTCACAACATCTTTCAACTATTATCATTCGCACACTTCTGTGCACAGTCTTGTCACCTCACCTGCCACACTACATCAACTATACTTGTCCATTCTCCATGCACTACCTAAACCCTTGAATATTACCTAAGCTATAGCATGTGGAATTATTGCAGTAAATAAAATACTAATGACATCAGAAATGATATTATTAGCCAGAACACAGTGCATGGTACAGTGGGGAGTAATAGCTGCTGTAGTGTGGCGAGTGAGGTGACAAGACGGTCTTACTCCTCAGAGAATGGTCAGAGTGATATTTATACCCTTTGGGTAAGAGTGATGCTCTTGCTCAGCTTAATGCTATGTTGATTCTGATAATCAACTGCATTTCTATATCTGCATCACCTGCACCACGGTTAGCCATGAAACCCATGTGCTCAATATATGTGAAATCCTCTCTATCTCACAATACACTTATGCAGACCCCTATTTACAACTATTGTCCTCTGAATCTGATCATTTAAAAGCATCCTCTATGTATAATATCACTATTTCTCCTTCACTGCTCTTGAGCTCTATTGCTACAATTCTAACTTTGTAAAATTACCTATATTGACCGCTATTGTTCCCATTCATTGATACCTTTTTAAATCAGATCATGGCCTTGAATCATGGCTCAGAAAATAGCACCACCTGTTCAATATCAGAAATGTATAACTTGCGCCTAGTTTTCATCCTGTAACTTCCTGACGTTCTTCATGATAGTATGCCTTCATTCTTTTGCAAATGTCAACCTTCAACAGAGCCCTCAAATGCCAACTCTAATGGGAAATTTGCAATAGTGACACAGCCAAATAAAGATATTTCTCCTTGTGCTGCATCTCCTGTGAAGGTGTAGCATATTGACACCTTCCCAGGTCTTCCTCTCATGGTATATGTGGGAATGCGCGAAAATCCAGTGGTGGATGTGTGGAAACACCCACACCCCACCCATGGAATACCTTGCTGGGGCAGAGTAACGCAAGGCAGCAATGTGCGTTGCCTTGTGTTACTCCAGATTTACCAAGACACGGGGTGGCCTTGCATGGCTTCATAAATCTCATTCTAGGATTTGCATTGCCTTGCATCCTCCTGCGTGGCACTAGGGCGACGCAAAACCTTTGATAAATACACTCATGGTTCATAAATGGAAAAGGCCTTTGCCTAGTTATTTTTTCTCTTCTTCAACTTCAGTCTGATGGTATGTTGTCTTTGGCTGTGTCGAGGACCACCGATTATGATTAATTTAAATACCTAAACATTTGAATTAAAAATGGCCTCCATTTTCCACGTTTGACAAACTTATACACTTTGTCTCATACTAAATAGATTGGGCTGCCAGGATTTGAAAATAAACAGGTGGCTTTACCTTGACACTAAGTAGAATAAACTATATCTCCTGCTTATAAGAGGAGAACTACAATGGCTATTTGTTTTCAGATTGGTCTTTAATTTCCTCCATTTCCCAAGTCCCAAACAGTAAGATATGGGGGCATATTACCAAGGGCTAGTATCGCCGCTTTCTCTGCGAATTGTGCAGAGAAAGTGGCGACACTGCTAGAGCCCTATTAACAAGGGCACTTTAAAGCCTGGCCCAAGCTCACTTTGCATGTCGGCGATAAACATCGCTAATGACATGCAAAGTGGGCGTTCCCACGTCCAACCACATGAAACATGTGGTTGGAGGTGGGAACACCCTATTACCAAGGAAGGAGATGGGAGGAAAAGACCTGCGATAAACTCATTTATCGCAGGTCTCCCAACGCCTTCTCTGGCCAGGCGTTAGGCATTGTTAACATTGGGGTGTGGATCATAAAGCTGAATCCCCCCCCCCATATTTTCAAGGCCCACATTAGCGCATGAAACAACGTTTGTTTTCATGCGCTTATGTGCCATTTCGCCGACTATCGCCGGATTTCTATTCACCTGCCTGATGCGCATTGATAATTGCACGCTAAAAAGGGGATGAAATCCGGCGATAGCCGGCGATACCGGAATGTGCGTTGTGCGTTTTCCAATGCACGCCTTGGTAATATGCCCCATGGGGATGAGACTGTTGCACCAGAATGAAGTTTGAAAGCAACATGGCTGTTCCCGATGCATGCTCAGAATGACAATGTTTATATGTGGAGGATGGTTTGGTTTTGAGAGAAAGGAATATATATATATATAATGTTCTGCTCATTCTTATACTTTGGATGGCGCACTATGACACAAGGTCCTTAGATGCTTCACAAATTTCAATGCAACAGTAGTGAGAATGGGCCAAAGTGCCACAACCCAAGTACCTCCTACATGACGCAAAGTTGATATGCGTGTCGTGAAGCAACTTTACATGTCACAAATCAGATTGTGGCATGCAGGAGTAATTTGTGTTACAGGAACCTTTGAAAAAGCAATGCAATCTACATAACAACACTCTTCAATACAGGGAACCATGGAAAGCACCTCAGGGAGCCAGGAGGGTCACTACCCCAAACCTGAAGATCATCCATCATCCCAAGGAAAGAGGAAGGGTAACTTTAATGATGGGGAGAACAAGATACTAATGAGTGAGGTCCAAAGAATCAGCACCTCTTCTTTGTCTTTGCCATTATCAAGGAAATATGCAATTTGGAAATCCATTGTGGACAAGATAAACTGTGTTGCACAAACAAAAAGACCATCCAGGAATGGGAAAGGAGGTGGAATGACTGTAAATGGAGGACAAAAGAAAAACTGTCCAGGCACCTTAAGGCAGCCATGAGGACCAGAGGAGGACCGGATGTCCAGGAGAAGTTGAACTCATTGGAGAAGCAGGTGGCGTTCCTCATTCCAATAGAGTTGATCGGTGGAGTGGAAGATCAGGGCTGTGTTGATATAGAGGATCATCAAGAACTACAGGGGACATGAAAACAATGGTCCGTATTGTTCAAACTGTCATGCAGCAAGACCGCTTGCTGCACTGTACTGTGTGCAAGGGAAAGGGCAGGAATGCCTCCCACATTAACACCTCCACACAATACATTAATTGCAATTCTATGAAGAGCAATGTGTATTTCTCAATGTAGCATCAGAGTTTATAAAAAAAGCTGCACTTCCTTGATAGACCCTAAATAATATATATACACTTTTGCTGTTGGTCTTGCATCGTGCAAGGTGGGGCAAAGTCAAGGCAAAACCTATGTGAGATGTATGAAGCTAAGCAATGGCAGCTTGTGTGGCTATGCAGGTATTGTAAGTCATCTTGAGTTACACAAGCCAGCGCACATTGCTAGCTTTACTCTGCAGCAGGGACCAATTCCATAGCTGGATGGTGGGTGTGAGATCATAAGCAGCGCATTGTGGTGGTGTAAGTTATAGTTATATCAGCCATACACACACTCAGTCACTCAATCACTCTTACAACCACTTATACAGTCACTCACTATACACACACACTTACATCCACTAATATACTTTTACAGCCACTCACATACCTACTCACACAACCATAGAAGTACATACACACAAACTACCTTACTCATAACACAACTCATCTTCTCACTTACTCACCTATACTACCACTCACACACCCAGTAACTCACTCCTATACTACTCATACACCCACTCACTCATACAGTGATTCACATACCCTTTCACTTACACAGTCACTCACACAGCTATTCATTCAACTATTAATCTACGCACACCCCCTAACTCACCCATACAGTCACTCACATATCCAGTCACCTATATAGCCACTAGCACCCCCACCCACACACCAATACACCCACTAATACACCCATTCACTCACGGATACAGTGACTGATACACACAGTTACTCACCCATACAAGCACTTACCCAGGCCCTCACTCACCCATAGAACCCCGAACACACCCGAACACTCACTCATACAGCTAGTCACGTACCCACTCAATCACCCATACACTAAGTCACACACTGACAGACAGAACAAGATGCATTAACACTGTTACAAACATACATGCTACATATAATTATTCTTTCTCGAACAGCTTTTTTTTCTTTTTTCTTTTTTAGTATTGTCTAAGAATGTTGTCGTTTTTTTGTTTCTTCAAATAAAATTCAAAAAGTTTGTGCTTCTAAAGAAAAAGCACAAAACCTCTGGAAGAACTATAACATGAAAAAAGGACTAACACGTATGCGTGTTCACAGTATCCTTTTGAACAGGAACTGACTACGCCCCTATGCTTAGAACGTAATTGCAATTGAGGCAATCCTGTCCAACTCATGCAAATTCTGGAAGACTTGTAGGCAAGTCTGATGTTACCACAGGGGTTGATGACATCCCTGGTTGTGCATCATCTGAAGCTGATGTTGCTCGCTCACTCCTTTCTCTCTCTCTCTCTCTCTCTCTCTCCCTCTCTCTCTCTCTCTCTCTCTCTCTCTCTCATCACAAATTAGATGCTTGAAGTGGATGGTCCTCAGTAATCAGGATAGTACTTCCTGTCAGTTCCTCTCAACAGCACTTTGTTGCAAAGTTTGCAAGTTACTTTCTTTGCATATATATCCCAAAGCAATACCCTTTCACAGTTAGAGTGCTGTCTAAATTATGCAAAAAGGACACAGATAGTTCTCAATAGTTCCCCAGTTTAGGTGGAGAGTAGCTCCTGTAAAGAGCGTGCTACAATACAAGAAACACTTTGAATCTGCTCACCTCAAATGTCTGTTTTTCTAGCAAGGTTGTTAAGCAAAGGATGAGCACAGTGCTATGCATGCCAAGCTAGAAAGGAACAAGGTATTTTTACATTCCTACAGCAAAGTCTTTAAGCATAGGATTAGTACAGTCTAATCTATGCTAAGCTGTAAAATGACAAAAGTCTTTTGCTGCTGCATGCTCATTACTACATCTTTGGATTGGTAAAATACCATTCATAACAACCTGGAATGAATAAGAGCAACCCCTGACATGTGTTTCGCTATCATTATAGTTTTTAGAGAGGTTTAGATTTGTCCACACACAAGGGAGCACCCAGTATATGTCAAAGCAACACTTTGCTAGAAAAAAAAGACATTTGAGGTGAGCAGATTCAGAGTGTTGCTGGTGCTGTAGGGTGCTCTATACAGAAGCTTCTCTCTACCTAAATAGTCCTTGTAAATAGTCCTTGTAACTTGCAGCAAGCTAAAAGAATGTGGGAAATTGTGAGGTTGCTTCCCTACCTCACAAGGGTCTCAACTCCTATAGTCAGGTGTGAACAAGAATCTAGGCTTTAGGAATTTAAAATGCTAAAACCTTATAGTCTAGTAAAACAACAATAGGTATAAAGCCACACAGATAGTCAATGTAACCCTGGACTCTGACACAACACATATTGAATAAATGTACAAAAAGTAATGAGAGATGCAGGTGAATGGTCCCATTTAAGGGAATGCAGTAAATTGCCCAGGAGATATGAATATTATAGCTGCTTTTAAGGTAAAGTTAAGACAATAGTCAGAAGTGGAGAATGGGTGGAGGAGGAGAAGGGGTTTCTATGACCTGGGTATTAGATTCATATAAGTTTAAGGCAACATGCTACCAAGTTTGTGGGAGGTATAAAAAAGGGCTAATGTGTTCCCTTGTTGAAAAGTAACACCTCCTTCTGAGTTGTTGTTTGTCTCTCTGTCAAGAATCTTACTTGAAGTTTCACAGGAGCAAGATGATGGACGTTCCAAATGCCTCTCCGAGTCCCCCTTCCCACTCGCAAATAATTATTCTGAAAGTATGAAGGAATTCCCAGGGGGGAAGGGGAAGAGACAGAGAAGAGACAGCTTGGTCTTTTTAGTCTGATGTCTTCTACAGGTACATCTAACTTGCTTCTGGCGCTGTATAACACTGTAATACACAAGCAAAAGATTACTAGAGTCTAACTTGGTTTTAACCAACAACAATATTTAAATGCGTACTGTCTTTCTTTTACCACTTTGCAACCTACCCAAAGGAGACCGAGCTATTGCCTCTTTTCTAATGGATATTTTTTAGCTATAGTTTTAGATGCACCACTATGAGAACGGTGGAAAAGTTGCAATATCTTGTAAAGAAAACATCAACAATTATTTCCTTCTTGTTAAATTATTCTCTCTCAACTTATTTACTATTTTCTCTTATTGATCTATTAACCTTTTGTTTATTTTTATTTTGCAGGTATTAATGAAGGTGAAGAACGCTAGCAGGAACGGATAAATCAGGTAAGGTTGGTTTTCAATGAAGTACAGATCCTCCCAGTAATTTCTATGAGGCTCCTAAATATATTTACAAAATTGTGACTGCTACAAGAAACATTTACACTATGAACTGTATAAAAATTGTCTTTTATTTTTCCATTCCCAAACGGGTCCTTGCGTGACTGGAAACTTCTCTTCAGAGACGAAGTGCTGATGACCTTGTGACCGGTAAGCTCCTTCTTACTCACGAGCTGACTTGAGTTATATTTTCTGAGTTCTTTAGCAACTGTGTGTGGTGTAGCGGTCTAGTGGCGCAAGCCCCGGAAGTGACGTGGGGCGGATATCCGGCGGCGGCCATGTTTGGCATTGGCGTGCGGATCTCGAGAGCGTCACAAGCCCGATCCGGCGCTCCCGAGAGAAAATACTAAAAGTGTAATATTGTGGAATAAACCCACTTAACCTACCAGAGAGTGTCCTGGCATTATTCCTAGGGCGAGTGCAGAGCAGCAACTTTATAATGGCGACAAAGTGACGGGATTACTCCTACAGCCCGAACCCACGAGAGCAGCACTAACCAAGAAACATCACCAGGCACCTACTGTGGCACTCGGGAGCGTAGCAGCGACAAGCGGCAATAAAAGGAAGTACGGACGACCCATCAACAGGCATGGGAGAGCAGTGACCAGCGGCAGGCGTGAGTACAAGCACCGGAGGTACACGTGGGCAGTGAGCCATTCTCGGGAAGGTTGCGCTGGAGCCCCAAAACGGAAGCCAAGCGCAGGGGGGAGAACAGACCCAACCAGGGGACAGAGAGCCAGGCGAGGTACTACCAGGCACTTATCCCAGAAGAGAGTGACAGGGAAGAAGTCAGTAGCGCCAGAGGCCCTACCATGTGCGCCCAAACCTCAGCGTTAACGAACCCTGTGCCATTCTTATCGAAGATGGGCGAACCAGAGATGCCCTGGGAGGACTGGAAGCAATACTTCCTAAATTACCTCTCAGCATTGGAAGAGGAAGGCGAAAATGAATATACGGAAGCACGGCGCAAGAAGATATTGCTGCACAACTTAGGCCCAGCGGGCCAGAGAATATATATGAACTTAGTCTAACCAGAGAGGCAGGCCACCGATACGAACGTGTTCCAGCACGCTTTGGAGGACCTGGATGCCCATTACAGACCAGTGGTCTTTTTTTTTTTGGTCTTCACAGCCATTGATAGGTACAATTTCTTTCAAAGAAAACAGGCCAGAGGGGAAACGGTGGACGAGTACGTGGCGGCGTTGCAGAAGTTAGCTATCACATGCAAGTTCGGAGTTCTGCAAGAAGAGTTGATCCGCAACCAAATAATCATGCACACCGTCATCACGTCAATCCAAGGAAAACTGTGGGTAAACGGCGACACACCCCTGAAGGAAGTAGTGGCATTGGTGAAGAAAGCAGAGATGTCCAAAAGGTGTGCTGAAGCGGCGAAGCAAGAAAACAGTCAAAGTGCGGCCGTATGCAGAGTAGTAGACAGAAGAGGTACAGAGGCCAAGCAACAATCAGGGCACCAAGGAGCACGCTCGTGCAAAAGACAGAACCAGAAAGTATACAAGAATCAAGGACAAAGGAATGGGAGCAAGAACTCATGCTACAGGTGCGGGAGTACCACCACGCAGCAAATGACAAAGGATGCCCAGCGTTTGGAGCAAAGTGCTCGTTCTGCGGTCTCGTGGGGCACTACGAGAAAGTGTGCAGGAGGAAACAGTCAAGAAACGAAGTCAAGTACGTGGTGCAAGAGTCAAACCAGGAGAAGGAAGACGCGGACGGAAGCGAAGACAACAAGATTCTGATGATATAAGACCAGATATTAGAGATCCAAAGTGCCACGGACAAGAAACAAAAGTGCGAGATGGAAATTGGCGGAGTGCAGACGACTATGATAGCCGATTCAGGATCACCCTATACGATCATCCAGAGGAGCATATGGGGGAGAGAGTTCGCCCCTAGAGTCGGATGTCAACTCCTACCGTCAGACACCGGGGAACCCATCCCCATGGTGGGGTATTGTCCACTAACATTTAACTTCAAAGACGGATTGACAGGAGGAAAGTTATATGTCGCTGAGAAGGGGCCATCCGTGTTGGGATAGAAAGATCAAGGAGCCCTCGGGATAAAGCTATACCCAGGGGGCGCACACAAGTACTTGTAACGGAGGAAGCTGGAATATACGAAGTGAGGAGCTGGAAAGAGGAATTCCCAGAAGTATTCAAAAGCACCATTGGTCGCCTAACGAAGTTCACGCACAAGATTTGTCTAAAGGAAGGAGCACAACCCAAAAGTCATAAAGTGCGCAACATTCCATTCAGGATCGGGACAGCTGTGCAAGAAGAACTGCAGAGGTTGGAAGAGAACGGAGTCATAGAAGTGATTGACAGCGCAGAGTGGTTGGCGCCATTGGTGGTGGCGCAGAAGCTGAACGGGAAGGTGAGGTTATGTGTAGACCTCAACAAACTCAATAAATGCATAGTTGTGGACAAATTCCCCCTCCCTAAAATAAATGAGATGCTGGCTAAGACCAAGGGAGTGGAATGGTTCTCCACGATTGACCTCACTTCGGCCTACCACCAGATCGAGCTACACCGATCTTGTAACCACTTGACATAATTTATCACGCCTTTTGGGTGTTACAAATTCCTGAGAATGCTGTTCGACCTGGCCTCCACAGCGGCAGTGTTCCAAAAATTGAGGGATTGAACTTTCCACAAGATGGAAGGCATCCAATATTTTCAGGACGACATCTTGGTAATGGGAACATCGCGAGAGGACCATGATAAAAAGTTAAGGGTCGTCCTCACCACCCTGACGCAAAACGGCCTCACTGCCCAGTTGGAGAAATGTAAATTCGGTGTGAACAAAGTCACATACTTGGGGCACGAGATAAGCTATCGGGGCATTGAACCCAAGGCGACGAATGTAAGTGCCATCAAAGACGCCCCCACTCCAGAAAGTAAAGAAGACATAAGAACCTTCCTGGGAATAGCAGAGTTCTACGGAAAGTTTGTCCAACACTTCGCGACTAAGACCCACCACATGCTACAGATACTGAAAGACAAGTCTGCATTCTGATGGACTGAGGACGAACAGAGGGAGTTCGAGAAAAGGAAGCATCTGTGAAGCAGTGCCCATACAAGGGTTCGACCAAGAAGCACTCACAATACTGACCACGGATTCCAGTGTCTGTGGATTGGATGCCATGCTCACGCAACAGTCTAAAGAAGGCGCGATCGCAACGATTAATTTCGCATCAAGAGCGGTGGCCCCCAATGAACAAAAGTTCAGCGTCGTCGAGAAGGAAATGCTGGCGGCCGTGTGGGCAATGGAGAGATTCCGCCAGTTCTTGTTGGGAGGAAGATTCAAGTTGCGCACTGACCGCAAACCGCTGATAAAAGTACTTACGTCGAGCGGCCACGAGCGCGCAAACCCGAGGATTGCGAAGATGACATTAAGACTACTTGACTATATATACGACGTGGAGTACCTGCATGGACACAAGAACAAAGTGGCTAACTTCTTAAGTCGTGCAGCGGCGAAGGAAAGCGCAGAAGTGCAAGGCAGGAATGAGTGGGAAGATTACGTAATAGCGACAACAGCCGACCCAGAAAAGGCCATAAGCATCCAGGAGTGTAAGTAAGTAAGTAAGTAAACAAGCATTTGCAATGCAATAGGTCTCGCCTTAGGAAAGTTGGAGCTAGTGGTATGGTAAATGACAAATTTTTTATTTATGTGTTTTTTTTTTTAAATAACGTAATTAATAGCTTTGTCATTTACAATGCCAATAGTTATAACTTTCACAAATGTGACACCTATAGCATTGGTAATGCAACATGTTTTGCATTTACGTGACTTACATGTGTTGATATTACAAATAAAAATGGCTTTTATTTCTTTTTAATAATTAATACTTAAAAGTGATTCTAATTTATAATGGCAATAGCTTAAACTTTTGTAAATAACTTTTGTGAATATTATGTTCAGTGTATTTTATTGTGACGAAAATCCAAGAACAGAAGTGAAATATTAACATCTTTTTGTGACATTTGTAATAAAGCTTGAAACATTGAGAGAACATATTTGAACCAGTGATGCTGTGGTGGTGCTGAGTGATGCAGTGGTTGCGCTGAGTGATGCAGTGGTTGCGCGGAAGGTAAAGTGTGCCATACTGCGATATCTACAATAGTTAATTGTGGATGCGTTAACAATTGATGTGTGCACTGATGGCTGGTGGTGTGTGTGCCTGTAGAAATGGTGCACTGATGTCTGGTGGTGTGTGTGCATGGTGGAAGTGTGCACTGACAGTTGGTGGTGTGTGTGCCTGGTGGAAGTGTGCACTGAAGGCTGGTATTGTGTGTGCTTGGTGAAAGCGTGCACTGACAGCTGGTGGTGTCTGCCTGGCTAAAGCGTGCACTGACGGCTGGTGGTGTGTGTGTTAGTGAAAGCGTGCACTGACGGATGGTGGTGTGTGCCTGATGGAAGCGTGCAGTGACGGCTGGTGGTGTGTGCCTGGTGAAAGCGTGCACTGACGGCTGGTGGTGTGTGCCTGGTGAAAGCGTGCACTGACGGCTGGTGGTGTGTGTGTGTGTGTGCTTGATGAAAGCGTGCACTGACAGCTGGTGGTGTGTGCCTGGTGGAAGCGTGCACTGAAGGCTGGTTCTGTTTGTGCCCGGTGAAAGTGTGCACTGACGGCTGGTGGTGTGTGTGATTGTGCCAGGTGAAATCATGCACTGACGTCTGGTGGTGTGTGTGTGGTGGAAGCGTGCACTGACGGCTGGTAGTGTGTGTGCCTGGTGGAAGTGTGCACTGACGGCTGGTATTGTGTGTGCTTGGTGAAAGCGTGCACTGACAGCTGATGGTGTGTGCCTGGCTAAAGCGTGCACTGACGGCTGGTGGTGTGTGTGTTTGGCGAAAGCGTGCACTGACGGATGGTGGTGTGTGCCTGATGAAAGCGTGCAGTGACGGCTGGTGGTGTGTGCCTGGTGAAAGCGTGCACTGAAGGCTGGTGGTGTGTGTGCCTGGTGGAAAAGTGTGCACTGACATGTTTAGAAGTAAAGTGCACCATACTGCGATTGCTACAATAGTAAATTGGGGATGCGTTAACAATTGATGCGTGCACTGATGCCTGGTGGTGTGTGTGCCTGGTGGAAGTGTGCAATGCCAGCTGGTGGTGTGTGTGCTTGGTGGAAGCGTGCACTGACGGCTGGTGGTGTGTGTGCCTGGTGGAAGCGTGCACTGACGGCTGGTGGTGTGTGTGCCTGGTGCTCGCTTCAAGTGTGTGCTTTTAACGAGCCCCAAAGAAGACTCCGGGGGGAGGGTGGATTACAGGGCCTCAGCAAAATGCAATTCAAATGTACTTTATTAGTCATAGCAAGTCAACTGGGACAATTCCAAGAACACGCACTAGTCAATATTACAGATTTATGTATGCGATTTTATATAGCGCCTGCACTACCAGAGGCGTCAGAGCGCTCTACATTGGAGCGAGGAGTGCTACATGAGAAGGTTTAAAGTAACAAGGTAGTAAGGAACCACATTTATGGCTACTACGGTTATTCGAGGTGAGAGTTACATATTTACAGATTACAAATTCAGGTGGCATGTAGCCTGCCCCAAGGGGAGAACCACCATGACTGACAGACGCCCCTGCTAGGATGCTATTCAGCAACGGAACCCGACCTGAGTAGAGTTTGGGGTCAATTTGCGGCTAGGCGTAGAGTTTAGTGTGAACTTTACTTAATTTTAGCAAGGCTCGTCAGACTTCAGCGTAAGTGCTCCCAGCCCTCACGTTGATAAGAAAGCGGTGGAACTGGGAAATACATAGATTTGCCCAGTGTCAGACACTTTAGGTGAAGGGAGGGGAGCGCCAGGATTAAGCGGCTGGTGCCCTGGCTCCAAACTTTGAAACTGCAGGGCACCGCACCATCTCTGGAAAGAGATGCGTTTGGAGCGAACCGCGCCCCCCCTCCCCCCCCCGTTCTTCTTAAATGTTTACTGATGATCCCCCGCTGAGGAGACTGGCATAAGGCCTGTCCCACCCAGTCGACCCGCCATGGGAAGTATGTTTATCAGGCAGTGTCTGCTCAGCGACCGGCACAGGAAATTCACAGGAGGTGCGGAGGGCGTGGGCGAGCTTTGCCAAGATTCCCTGGAGACTGCCCGAGAAGGAGTGACTGTCAGTGGGCTTGGAGCACATTTGACATTAGGTTTGGGTGTGCTCCTGTTCCAGTATTTGAAATGGAAATACAGAAGTTTAGGTACTCACTGTCCCAGAATACCCGCGGGATACTGCGAAGTGACGGTAATATTCCCCTGCATCTCTGCTGAGAAGGGCAGGTGCTTCCCCTTTATAAGTAAAGTGCAGAAACTCTGTATCCAACTGTACCTGCCCATTTAAAGTGCACATCGGCTCCGAGCGGGAGCCGCTGCATGGGGTGCACCCCGTGCAAACCATGCAGACTTTGGTGCCCCCACCCCCTGACCGCAAAAATACACAGATCCTAAGCTATGAAGAGGAGCAGAGAATAGGACAACTGAAAGGGCAGATCTCGGGTAAAGACACCGCAGATATGCCCACAGGAGACAGACCTGAGGTCAGATGCACAGGACAGGGCAACTGCGGCGAGCCGACAGAGAAGGAAGGAGGGGAGCCACATTGGGCATGAGGGCACATACAACGGGAGTGATACAGCATGGTGGCGAGGGCACCCTCATGGTATAGGAAGAGGGCAGCATCAGGAGTTGCAACAAAAGCTGAAAGGGCACAGGAATGGAAGCATAGAAATCCTGAGACAGACCAGGGGGCAGTTTCAGGTGAGGAAAGGGGCAGCCTTGGCCGCCACCCCGAAGTTTCTGCTGATACCATGTGCCGTGCCAGGGCGCCTGCTGCCAGAGAGCTCTCGAGTCACAGGAGAGGAGTTTGCCAAGTCCGCACACTGTTGCATGCACTGATAGGGAGGGGCTCACCCACGCCACGGGCCTCTACATGAACACTTTCACCCTTAAACTACCGATGCATCCTGTGCCCGTGCACCCCTTAGCTTGGCAGAGACACAGTTAGCACTGCAGGGGCACTGTTGGCAGTACAGGGGTAGACGACGTCCCATGTCACCGGTTCTCTGCTGCAACAGAGCATCAACCAAAATCACAACAAGGGGGCTGCCCGCCCCCCAGCACCCAGATCTGTCCCATCCGCAGCTCTCCTTACCTGTGTAAGTCTAGCCTTCCCGCACCGCAGTCACAAGTCACAAGCAAAGTCCCGAGGATGGCAGCGAGCGCCTGCGCCAGGGCTGCTGCTGGACTGGCGGCGGCGGGAGGCGCCCCTGCACCCCGTTGTTCCAGCCGCGCGTCTGCCCGATGCTCCTGCTCCCTTCCGGCTGCCCGCGTGCCCCCCACCCCCAAACTCCTTGCTCCGCCAGCAACTCTTTGCCCGCGCGCCCGTCTCGCGCTCCATCAGCCTCCAAGCTCAGGCGGCCACGCCGCTGACGTCAGCCGCGCGCGAGCTCTTCTACCACACCGGGCCACTAGAGGGCGCATGACTGCAAGAACTGCTGAAGGCTGGGCGAGCTCCCGCTGGGTGCAGAGCGCGCGCAGCTCTAACTGTACAGGAGGCGCAGCGTTAGGGAGCCCGGGGGCTTCGTCAGTGTTACAGGGGTGTCGGAACGCCCGGCACTCCACATCAACAACTACCAGACGCGTTGACGCCTGCCCCTTGAAAGCGAAACTCACTATGAAGCAAGCGCCTGGCCCATGGTAAACCAGAAGGAGGCGTGCTTGCGACAGGCTGGGGAGCATGCGCACACGTTCCAGGCAGCGAGGGAGGCGTGGCGCGCACCATGGATCTCGTCCCCTGAAGGTATGGCAGATCTCCCGATGCGTACGTGATCCTCAAAGGGCATTTTCACGTCTCAAAGGAAAGCATAGGTAAGTGAATAAGGTGACAACCAAACGTCGGGGGACTTGATAATGTAAAGTCTTCAGTGCGCTGCTGTTGTTGCTTAATTGAACACCAACCTCCCCACCCCCCCATTGCTGGACCAGTAAGGTCGACCAATATAAGCGGTGTTGTGGAAGTAATTTTTGAAAAAAGAGACAGTAATGGCTGCCGCGCATTACAGCTATGTACGCAATGCACGATATTTTATGTATATGTTAAGCAGGACAGCATGTGCGCTGCACAATTATTTATTAGCTATATGGAAGAAGTGTTGTGCAGCGCTGAAAGCGACTAACTTTAAATCATGGAATCACGGTAAGATCACAGACAGATATCAGCACAGCACAATGTGACTTGGAAATAGCTTGCTTAATTTACGTAACAATCCGTAGCGCCTACAGACTGTTACAAATGACTTTGCGCTTTACAAATGCGGATTATTATTATTAGTTATAAGCGCTTAAAAACATGATTCAAAAATAATAGCCGCTTGCCTAAAATAACATCAGAACATGAAACAACAGCCTGTTTTGTACTCAGCCAGTGCACATACATGAGTAAACAGGCCAGGTACATTCCTTGCACCCGTCTTTTATAATCCACCACTATCCCCTCCCTGTGAACGAGACCTGCAGGCAACACATCGTGAAATGAAATAAGTCAGAAACTAAACAACGGGAGACTACATGGAGTCTTCAATACGCTGCTGTATGCCGCGCAATAGAAGATTCCCTTTCTCCCTCCACCATTGCTGGATTAACAAGTGCAGTTAGTATGAGTGCTGCGTTTAAGTAAATTCCGCACTATGTAAAGTCTGCGCTGGTCGCCATTTGTTATTATGTAATGCTTTTGCCTTGTATTACTTCTGTGTATTTGGTGAACTTTTTGAACACGTTGTACTGTGAAGTCTTTGGACACCTTTAAGTAAAGTCGGCGCAGTGAAATGCTTTAACAGTCGAGTAAAGTCCGCGCTATATAAATATGCTGACACCTTCAAGTAAAGTCGATGCTATGAAGTACTTTGACGCAGTCGGGTAAAGTCCGCGCTATATAAAAATGCTGTTGCCATCACGCTAAAATAATCCTTTTGTTTGGCAAGTCCGCGCTTTATTAAAAAAGCAATAAGCAAAAGCGATCACGCTCTGAGAAATGAAACTGAGCAAAAGCGATCACGCTCTGTGAAACGAAACTGATGGCACGCTCCTACTGACAAAGAAACATACTGAAGGAAAAAAAAATGAAACTGACTGAAGCAAGCGCCCGGGCCACGTTGAAAAAAAAGCCACACACATTGGATGCAGTCAAGGCGCGCTCACGAGGTCAAATCTCCAAAGGAGAAGCTCGTGACAGCCTGACTACAGCAGAAAAAGCTCGTAACAGTCTGGTGTCCACACCATTCCCAGAAAAGTGGCAACATAAGTTGTCTCGCATAGACAGCAAAAGCTTCGCTTTTGCTTTCGTCTAGGCAAGACCTAAAAACGTTATTGTTCAGGTAATTAAAACCATAACAAATTTTCTTTACACTTGTGTCATAATGTTAAAAATGTATTAATTAGTTAAAGAATACATGTTCAAAATTTACATCAAGAGAAAATTCAAATACTTGTTAAAGGACAAAAAAATGAGGTTTCAGAAAATCACACTACAGTATTAGAGGTATTAGTCAGTCATCAAGCGTTTTTCAAAGGCAAGCAAAAACTTTACAATCTTACAGTTGATTTGTGTATCCGTAGAGTCCAAGCAGCCTATAATGGCTGACCTGCAGGTACGTAATCCTTTAGTCAGAAAGTGATTCTTTAAAAGAAGAGTTCGCTCTTGATTCAGCCATAAGCATCCAGGAGTGGGAAGCGGAGTATAGCAAGGACAATAAGCTTGACGCAGTGAAATCCTATGTGGCTGCAGGGTGGCCAGACAAGAGGATGTTGGATGAGGAACTAAAGCAGCATTGGGAAGTTCGGGAAGAATTATCGATTGGGGACAACCCCTGCTTCCTCTTGAGAGGTGACAAAGTGATACCACCAAATTCCCTGACTGAACGACTCTTGGACATAGGACACGAAGGACACCAAGGCATTGTTAAAACAAAATGGAGGTTGAAGGAAGACTATTGGTGGCCGGATATGGAAAAACAGATCGAAAGATATGTCAGGACATGCGAACATTGCAGCAGTGCTGACAAAACACAGAGGCTATTACGCCCTCCCCTTGGCATGCATGAATACCCAGAGAATCCGTGGGAGGAGACAGCGATTGATATCCTAGGGCCCGTCCTGGACTTCCAAGGGACGCACAAATACATCACAGTGCTAATAGACGATACTCTAAATGGCCCTAAATAAACAAAATGGAAGACACAGAAACTGAGACAGTGCTGGCATTTCTAACGGATGTTTTCATAATGGAAGGAATCCCCAAAGGGATACTAAGCGACAATGGGCCCCAATTTGCGTCAACCAAATGGGCCATGATCATGGAACGAAATGGGATTGTAGTCAGACACACTCTATTTTATCACCCGGCATGTAATGGACTGGCAGAGAGGTTTATTCGGCTCCATCCAAGCAGCCATCAGTCAAGGGAAAGACTGGGAGAAGGAGCTGAAGAGATTAATATGGGCATACCGCATAACACCGACAGCCACGGGATACAGCCCGTTCAGGATACTGAGAGGGCGAGAGCCGTTCACTAAGGACAATGTCGCCTGGAAGAGCCTCACAGTCCAGAGTCACTGGTCACCAGCAGTGGTCCGCAAGAACCTGGAGAAAGCCCAGAAAATATATACCGAACATTACAATAAAAGACGCAACACCCAAGAAACCAGCCTGGAAAGGGCAGAATGGGTGAGAGTAAAGCAACCTATACTGAGGAAGAAGGAGGACAGCAAATTCACACCGGCCCTCCAAGTCGTGGAGCCGTACTCCAGGTCTGCGTTACTCAGCGATGGCAAAATATGGTTGCAAGACCGCATGGCGAAATGTAATCGTGTGGAGAACTCGGATGAGATGCAGGAGAAAGAGAGAAGTACGCCACGGACAGAAGGAGCAACCAGGAGTCCGAGGGGCAGCAGGGAAATAACCACCCAAAGGGAATCACCGTGGATGAGAGAGAGAGAAGAGGTGCAAGGAACCCAGACACCAGTGAGACTGGAGATAGAAGAGGAGCAAGAAGGAAGTGGCGAAAGTAGTGAAGCTGGGCCCAGTTCAGGAACTTCGAATGAAAAGTTCAACATGGAGAGCAACTAAGACTGTTTTGTGTTATAAATTATAAAAGGGGGAGATGTGGTGTAGCGGTCTAGTGGTGCAAGCCCCGGAAGTGACGTGGGGCGGATATCCGGCGGCGGCCATGTTTGGCATTGGCGCGCGGATCTCGAGAGTATCACAAGCTGGATCCGGCGCTCCCAAGAGAACATACTAAAAGTGTAATATTGTGGAATAAACCCACTTAACCTACCAGAGAGTGTCCTAGCATTATTCCTAGAGCCAGTGCAGAGCAGCAACTTTATTCTGTGGACCGACGCGTAGATAACTAACTACCGCCGGTGGAAGAAATTAGAGATTTATGCCTGACTCCACTTTCTCTGGCGCGAACGAATTTCGAACACCACTGACAGCCTTAACGGTCTTGGTGAAGTGCGCGTTGCCTCAGCCGTGCTCAAGGGCTCGCACAAACCATCCAAAGACCATTAAAGCGGTCCAAGATGAATCACTATGTCTCCTGAAGCCGTCAGAACCATTACTATACCTTTTGAGCAAGGCATAGTAGTAGTCCCCTCAGACTGGCCTACTTGTGCGCCTAGGTTCCTGAGACTCTAATGCCATGCCAAGCCTAGCAGACCTTTTGTATTGGCTGTCAAAGCTCAAAAAGAACAGCAAGTGTCAACACAGCATCAGGAAGCAAAGGGTTCATGGGTAGTGTAGTTCCTGGTCTGGTGTCAAAGCCACTACATTGCTGAAGAAATCAAGTTAAAGGAGTGGTGTAAAAGGTTGAGCAAAACCACATAATAAAGTGCATATTTAAAAACATAATTAGTATCAATATGGAATATGAACGTTTGGGAAGAAAGAGGAGGATTTGACTTCTAAAAGTGTTGAAGGACCCTAGGAGCCATAGTTTCATAACTGTGTGAGACATATATAGGTTGTAAGTAAATCGTACAGTGCAGTGGATAGTAGTAATTGGGCCTGGCAATGCACACATGATATAAAATCATTAATGTTGTAACTGGCACAAGGAGTCAAATAATATACTGTTTAGAATGCTCAACCCTAGAAGTACAGTGTGTAAAATATGAGCACACACACTTCATAGATTATTCTAACAAATGTGTGTGCTAAACTGTAGTGTGATCTCAAGTGTTTAACAAGGATACCATGAAAATACCTTCACTGATGCCACTAATGTGTGTTGCAAGTCTGAAGATCCATTGTTTTTCTCTTTTTTTGATAACCATATTTCATTGTTTCAAAGATTTATTAACAGTAACAAATAGAACTGCTTCCCATTCAGGCCCACTATACCACCCACCCTTGATCTCTATCAGTTACACTGACATTCGATTATGTATGGGTGCATTCTCTTGTATTAAAGACAAACCTTAGTAGTCCAACCATTTACCCCAAATTTTGTGAAATTTCCGAGGACCGCCTCGTGCAATGTAAATCGATTCTTCCTGCTAAGTGTACCAGTCCATACTGGATCTTTATAGTGCCAGGCTATGTGGTTGCAGTGACTTCCAATTCCTTTCAATGTCTCTCTTAGCCACCACCATTACCATGCCAACCAGTGTCCGGTCACCCCTCTTTACCCCAAGCTCATCAGTAAACCCCAGGAGGGCAATTTTTGGCATTAACATTACAGGTTGGGCTCGAACTCTAGATAGGGATGTACCAATTCAGGATCAATATACCAGGTGATCAAAGGACACTGCTACACCATATGAAAGAAGTCAGTCCAGAATGAGGAGCATCAGGTATAATTAGGTTTGGGGAGCAACCTAGCATAGCAAGGTGTCTGGGGCATCATGCATGTGGTATGCAAGGAGTTCAATTGAATCAGTGTGAACCGTGCTGGGATAACAAGCTCACTGGGGGAGATACACTCTTCCCACCATTCCACCTCATCAAGGTCCCCAATCCATCCCTCCCATCTCCGCCGGAGCTGACACAGGCCTACTGGCTTTAAGGTGGCAAAATTCAAGCAAGTCAGTCATGTTAATTTGATAGTGTCTGAGCGCATGCCTCAGCTTCAAGTATGTATGGAACTGGGTTGGGGAGAGTGCAACTTAGATCTGTAGGTCTGCAAAGGTGCATATGTGGGAACCCTGCCACACGTTTACCAATCCGATCCCAGTGTCTAAATCCCTCCAAATGTGGTTACAGTCCAGCCAGCATCTTTTCCAACAGGGGGTTTGTTGGGTCAATTTTTTTCCCAACTGAGGAATCTATTGGTAGCCCACCACACCAGAAAAATCATCCTAGTAAGTTCTGGGATACAGAGGGGAATGGGTCTGCGGTAAAGATAGTGCATCATTCCACCCAGGCCGAAATGGGTCAACTCCAGTGGTAAGTTGGGTTGCTCCAACCCCTGGTCTATGAATCATTGATGACCAAGGGTTGGGACACACAGTATTACAGATGGATATCAACTGTTCCTGTGCCACCGTAGTAGATAGCAAAAAACACAGTTGATGGACAGAATGTAGAACAATGTCATACATTCAGTAGTAGATAGAGCAGCAACATTTGGCAAGAGTAATATGCCGAGGTCTACCGCTCCAAACGAAGGAATAGACTCACGCTGTAATCTTAGTAAAACAGGGTTTAGGGATACGAAGTGGAAAGTTCTGTAGGGTGTATAAGAAACACAGTAGTATTACAATTTCCACATGGAAGAGCAAGAGTATCATCATTTTTTAAGAGTAATTTGCCCAAGAATAATGAGGGGAAGGGAGTGAGTCTGCCTTAAGTTGCCCGGAGGAAGGGAGGAAGTTTGCGAGATCGGGCATGTTGCTATATGAACACCGAGATACTTGAAACTAAAACGGCAGATTGGAATGTCACTTGCCAACTAATCACCCCATTATCTCCCTGTGAGGGATTGTTTTTATTTTTTATTTTTGGCAGGAGAAAGCTAATGGCATGTATGTGTGCCACATGGCGCACAAGCCAGTTACAGGGGTGTAACAGGGTGTCAAAGTGACACCCTGTCCCCCTTGCAATTCGGTATTTTTACCGATTTGGTAAATACCGATTCGGTATTTGCTACTGAATCCTATGGGCTTCAAGGCCCATAGGATTCAATAGCAAATACCGATTCGGTATTTACCAAATCGGTAAATACCAAATCTTACCGATTTGGTAAAAAATACCGAATTATTACCCACATCAGATTTTCCGATTCTAAAATACCGAATCGGTAAAATTCGGTATTTTAGAATCAGTAAATCTAAATTACCTACATTTAGCCCTTAGAGTTTAGTCTAGTGGCAGTTTTGACTAATCTAAACAAGCTGAGAAGGTGATGATGTCTGCTTCAACAAATGTGTTCCATGCAGATCACAGAGCTGGATGGCTCAGTGAGTTACTGCTTTTGTCATAGAGATCCTTTTGTTACTTGTAGTTCATAAGTTACAATCGTAATATGGCACTGTGAGCTATGAACTACTATGAAAGAGTAACAGGTGAAAGTATGATACAGATTAGAAAGTTATGTTTCTTCCAGTCTTCCATTATTATCCTAATGTTGCTAAAAAGGGTTTGTTTGTTGATTATTAGTAAAGCCATCCCTAACCACTGTGAGACATTTGTAAACCTGAGTTTGTGTTTCTCCAGACCAAGTACCCTTAAAAATGCCTCCTAGCATGGGTGACGTTTGAATCCTACACCTTTTAGCCACCTTTGTCATATGTAACACTTTCTATACACTGATTTACCAATGTATGATTCATTGTCTCTGTATATGTGTGTGATGTAAAGGGTTCCGACACCCCACACCGGTATGAGAGGCACTATAAAACAGATAAATCACATGTGAGAGAGGGACCAAGGCGAGATGAGGGGCATTGTTGGACAGTGATATTGAAAGAATCTCTGAAGGTCACGAAGGCAAAAAAATTGAGCACCAGGCACCACTAGCACTAAAGCCGGCGCTGCTGTGCTGCTTATTGGGGTGGAGGATGCCAGCATCCCTCAAAGTGGACTATCATTGTGTTGTCAGCTTCCTGGATCTGCGTAACAGTAAATGTGTACACTTATGTCATATTCAAATTCATGTTTCATATTTGACATCGTATTTTTTGTTTTCTCCAAATGTCTTTTGGTAGTGTCCTAGTGCCCTGTAAGATCATTATTTGCTATGCTTTAAAGCTAATAAGATTGAATATACGATGAGAAATGTGCTGTAGAATGTACCACGTTTGCGAATTTCTCCCAAATGTTCTTGGGGGGGCGGGGGGGGGGGGGGGGTCACAACTCCCCAAACCACCCGTGTAGTGGGGACAGGCTGCTTGTTCCCTGTTCTCACTCGCTTTCATCGTCCGGGGGCTTGCCAGACAAAATTTACCAGGGCTGCTTTTAGCTCCTAGTCTGGCCCTGCCTACAAGCAGCCCTGCAATTATTTTGTCAATAAAGGAGAAATGCAATAAGTATTGGTGTGAATTATGCTAAGGGGGCACATTCAATGTAAACGCTACCCCTTTATTATTCAATTGCTATTGCTGCATCTTCTTTTTTGTGTTAACGGTTACCATCGTAATTTTGTTTTTTCGAGGCCGTTTCCAAAACCGTTTCCAAAACCCCATTATTTAAACGAATGGTTTTGGAAAAGAAGACTTGAAGGAAATGGTAGAGGAATGTAAATTATATTTAACACTATCAGTTTTGGCGGTTCCTAAATTGCCTATTGCTGGTCTCTTTTTGTGTGCATTTATGAATAATTTCATTAACCACTCAGAAAAATCGCATCTCTGCCAGATGCACAAAATTAATTCCAGAGAGAGATCTAATTACGGATGATACCACTAACAGCGGGTATCACTGAGGCCATAAAAAATATATATTGATGAGAAAAGAGATATCGACTAAACATTAAAGACTGTGCCCAAACGGAAATTTCTATTTATTCCATTGAATGCTTCTGAATTTAGTTGTTTTCCAAATGCTTGTTTCAGAGCAGAAACAACTAATTTACACCAAGTTATTTTCTGAAGAAAATAACTTGTTTTATCTAAATTGGATTAAGCTAGTTGGTAAAAGAAACATTCTAGTAATTGTGTAAGTGTACTCTTTGCTTTGTACTACACCTGTATGTGTGTATATGGTAATTCTATAGCGCAAATGTAGCAAAAAAGGAGTGGCGCTCTGTACATAGCCAAAAGCTAGCTTAAAGTCATTGAATAACGGGAGAGGAACAGGGCCGGACTGGGAACTGAAAGCAGCCCTGGCAAATTTTGCAAGACCAGCCCCCGTCCGGCGCGTAGCAGACCAGCCCCCGTCCAGCGCATAGCGAGCGAGCGCAGCGAGCGAGCCCGACGGCCACTAGGGGGGTTTGTGGGGGTTCTCCCCCCAAGAAAATTTTGAAAAACGACAGACCAAAATGGTGAATTTTACAGCATATTTTTCATTACATATTCAAATTGTATCAACTTTCAAAGCACAGTAAACAGTAGATGATGACCTTAAAGAACATCAGGTTACCCACCCAGTCATATGTATTCATAGGCATTCTTTCAGAGAGCACCAAAAATAGACACAAGTAGTGAGTCAGAGAGAACAAAGTAAAAGTGAGACCAACCCCCACATTGTGTGTAGAGAGCAAGCGCTGTGAGCAACGACCAGGGGGAGCTTCAACCCCCCCAAGAAAATTTGGGAGACAGAAAGGCCAAAACAAAGCATTGTTCAACACATTTTTCATTACATATTAGATTGTATTAACTTTTAAAGCATAGTAAATGATTACCTTATAGAGAACCAGGATACCCAATCATAAATCACACACATTGCTACAGTGAACACTAAAAAATGAAATGTCAAGCATTGAACATGAATTTAAATATAACCAATTTATTCTTCATATAAAATAGGATAAAGACATTTAAAAACACACTGAACTTCAAACAAGTGTGCAAAGGTTCAGAGTAAAAAGTGTACAAGACAATGTGCAAACATTAAATGATTTTTATATCCTGAGTTTTGTAAACAGTGCTTAAATAAAGGATCTCATGTAAAGTGAAACAGTGCACAACATTATGACTAGGTATATTGACATTGTAAACAGCTAACATGACCTGCTTGTAGTAGCAAATCCTTAATATGATTTTATATACTATAAAACATAACAACATACTTCTTCTCAAACAAGTGTTATATTCAATTGCACTTTGCATTCATTTGTGTCAAGAGGGTGTTTCGCAGATGAGATGTCGGAGCAAGTCCCCAAGCAACCACCCATGGGATTTTGATGTAAAGTCCTACCTACTAACAAAGGTAGACCTGGATTTAAAACAAAAGCTGACGCCTTCTTGAGGTTTTCCAAAATGCATGTATGCTGTAAAGTACTGCATAAATACAGTTTTGTATTGGATGGATATTACTTGTTTCAGTGCAAAGCCTATGCTAGACAGTAGACATAATGCTCACAGGCTTTCACTATGGTACAAAGGTGTGTGCGTGGTGTAAAGCAGGCTCAAAGAGAGCCAACGCAAGGAGGTCAACTCTGGTTATTGCACTGCATTGTTTCATATTTATAAATGGCCCTCAAAATGTTGACGGTAACGTGCAAAAGTCAAATGCTTTTCATGTCAAGAGTGCAACCATCAAAGAAAATATTGTATTAGAAGTGCTCACCTTAGAATTGTGGTAAATTGAGCTCACATTTTAAAGTGTTAACATCCCTTGCATCAATTTGCTTTTGGAGGCAAAAAGATCAATGATTTTCTCATTGCTTATTCGCATTAAAGCATCTTTTTCAACAGACATAAGCATAAAGGCTTCCAAACGTGACTGAGAGAGAGAATTACGCAGCCTATTCAAGATGTACTTGAGCTTAGAAAAAGATCTTTCACAAGCCACCTGAGAGGAGGAAAGAGTCAATGCCAACTTATAGGCATTAAAAAGAGAAGTGTAAGCTTTACTGTACAGGTTATAACGCAATAATAAACTATAGCAGCAAGCAATACAGTCCCTGCAAGTCTTACACTTATACTTTTTTTGCCCAACATTTGCGGACTGTACTATCTCATCATCAAAGTTGAGATAATGTGTGTCTAAGTCTTGCTCATCTTCAACTTCTTGGATGATACTGTACTCTTCTTCAAGACTGAGTTTTAGTCTGCTCCACTTAGATGCAAAATCAAGCAACTCATGCTGCAGTTTTTCAACAGATGCTTCTGGATCAAATCTAGTTAACAAGCCACTTAGTCGTTGAAGAGCATTTTGTGGAAAGTTCTGGAGGATGTCTCTAAAGTTTCTGGGGTCCAGGCATGCCAAATCTGCAAACAACTGGCCATGAGTTGTGAATCGACTTTGAAGGCTGGTAACTACTTTGTCCATAGCAGCATTATACACTTCTATCCTGTATTTATCAGTAGCTGACCTGATGGGTTCATCAGTCGCAGTTTCGCCGGGCATCATCTTCTTCCTGCGTACCCGAACCTCTGGGAAGTCAACTTCAATCAAAATTTCGCTGTCACACTGAACCAATTTTTCTTGTGCCCAATTGATGAATGTATTTGTAGCATCCATTATGCTGCTGAAATCCCGATCATGTTGCTGTAGGGAGTCAATGGTTTCAGTCACCATTCGATATGCCTGCAGTACGTCCAGACCTTGTGTTTGCAAGTACAGCGATAAAGGAGTGGTGTTATGAAAAATAAATAGATACATCTGTGCAGTCAAAATGGTATCAAATGTCACTAGTGACTTTAGAAATGAAATGGCTTTGTATCTGATCTCATCATTGAAGTTATCTGATGTGGATATCTCTTCCATAGTTTGAAGAACCTCAATGTACACAGATTTGCTTGGGTCATTGTATAGACCAAAGATTTTTTTGAGTGCTACATCTTTTGCCCACCATCTTGTTTCTCCAATTATAGAGATGGAGCGAAACCGTGATTCAATATTTTTGTCTCGCCACACATTCATTCGAAGGTATGAATCTCTGAGAAATACGGCACAAGAATTTAACAGCCCAAACAGTGAAATTGCAGATACTGAGGTTTTAGTGACATCACTTATAACAAGGTTAAGTACATGCGCGTAGCACCAGACATGAATCTGACCAGGTGCTTCTTTACTCAGCCATGCTGTGAACCCATTATACTGTCCTTGCATATTGGAGGCTCCATCTGTTGAGTTACCAACACAATTTGCAACGCTAATGTTCATGGATTCAAGTACAGTGCAAACTAGCTGACACAATGCCTTTCCAGTTGTCGTTGTGCAATTAACAACAGCCACAAGACGTTCGTGGACAACATCGGTGACATATCTGACTATAATAGAGCACTGGTCTACAACATTTATGTCCTGTGTTGTATCCAGCTGTATTGAGAACATTTCTGCTTCTCTTATTTCTTCAGCAATACCCTCTTTTATTAATGAGGAAATAATATCTATCAGAGAGTTTACTGTTGTTTTTGAAATCAGGGTAACCAAACTGCCACGTCCTTTACCACTCTTTGCAACCTCATGACGTTTTTTACTCTTTTTAATGACATCCTCAAGATGGCTTTTCAATAATGGATCAAATTTTTTGAGATACTGAAGAAGTTCCAAAAAATTCCCATGATCCAGTGTTTCATCTTCTAAGGTGTAGCTAGCTTCTGTAGTTGCTCTATAGCTCAGGCCTCTTTTGCCAATCAGTTTTATTGTTTCTACTGCTCTTTCCAAAATGGCACGTTTTCGCTTGACTTCCTCTTGTTTTGCAGTTGTGTGTTTTGTAAAAAGATGACTACATATATCTATGTTTTTGGTTCGCATCATGAAGGATTCCGAAGTACTGTGATGAAAGATGCTGTCTTCGTGCTCATCGATTCTTTGATACATATGCCTTTCATCAGAACAGCCATCAATGAAAGCACTTCTATCTGTCTTTTTGCTAAAAGCTAGACATACCACACAGAAAAAGGTTTTGGCTTTGCGTGAATAAGTCAACCACTGCCTTGGTTTCCCATTTTTTTGCTGATATAATCTTTTAGCATTCCAACATAGACCATCAGGTTGACAGGGATGAAACTTAAAAAACGCATTCAAATTTTCAGATGTTGGTCTCAAAAACCATTGGTCCTCCTCCGCTGGATCAATCAAAGTCACATCAGCATATGCTGATTTCTCAACGATGGGGTCTTCTTGACACTTTTCTTTGGAATCTTCCCCACTTTCTATTTCAATGTCCCCTTCTAAACACTTGGGAGCTGCCTCCTTTACTGTGGAATCACTACTCATTTCAGTCCTTTGGCCTTCAGCAGTTTGTTCAACAGCTTCACTTCTGAAGCTGGTAGACGTGCTGCCACCTTCTAAAGAAATCAAATCTTTTTTGGTAGTAAACATATCAGTCATTTTTTTGTAGCGGCTTGCTTCTTCCTCTTGCATTTTTTTCTTCTTTTCACGTTCTTTCTCAGCTCCTCCTTTCTGGTGCACTTTCCTCTTTCCAAGAGCTGCATGAGTTAACGTCACATCAGCACATGCTGATTTCTCAACTACAGGGTCCTCTTCATACTTGTCTTCGGAATCTACATCAATTTCTAAGTCAATGTAATCTTCTATATGCTTAGAAGCAGCCTGTGTTACAGTGCCTTCACTGCTTATTTCAATTCTTTGGCCTTCAGCAGTTTGTTCAGCACCTTCAATCCTGAGGCTGGTAGACGTGCTGCCGCCTTCGAAAGAAATTAAATCTTTTTTGGGAGTAAACATATCAGTCACTTTTTGGTATTGGCTTGCTTCTTTCTCTTGCATTCTTTTCTTCTTTTCACGTTCTTTCTCAGCTCCTCCTTTCTGGTGCACTTTCCTCTTTCCAAGAGCTGCATGAGTTAAAGTCACATCAGCACATGCCGATTTCTCAACTACAGGGTCTTCTTCACACTTCTCTTCGGAATCTACATCACTTTCTACTTCAATGTAACCTTCTATATGCGTGGAAGTGGCCTGAGTTACAGTGCCTTCACTGCTTATTTCAATTCTTTGGTCTTCAGCAGTTTGTTCAGCACCTTCAATCCCGAGGCTGGTAGACGTGCTGCCGCCTTCGAAAGAAATTAAATCTTTTTTGGGAGTAAACATATCAGTCACTTTTTGGTATTGGCTTGCTTCTTTCTCTTGCATTCTTTTCTTCTTTTCACGTTCTTTCTCAGCTCCTCCTTTCTTGTGTGATTTTCTCTTCCCAGCACCTTTCATATCCATGTTGAAAATCTAAAAATGATAGAAAGAGGGGTTTCAAGGTGGATGCAAACTGATAAATTTGAAACAAGACATCCCACACCTAATGCATGGAGCTTGGTTATATGTACACAGAAAGTATTGTGTCACGTCGTGTGCGTAGAGCTTGCTTTGCACAATTTCATTTCCTAACAGGGAATCCTACAAATTCAGGCAGCTATAATGTGGTAAAGGATGGGAGTGGTGGTGTCCAAGACCGAGTAAGAGGCTTCTCTCCAGTGCACTTTAAAAGATAGCATACTATAGTGCGGGAACATGCTTCAAGAATAGACTGCACAATGTTGAGTGAACATATCTCTTGAAGAGAGTGTTTCCCAGGACAGTCATACTCCGAGAAACTCTATAGAAGCTAAAACCACAACAGAAGGAGAAACTGCGTCATTGAACAGAGTCAGACTGAGGCATGGTGTGAAACCAACAGACTCCCTGGGTAGGTGTAAAAGAGAGTGACATTGCATACAATGATGCCCAGGACTCTTTAAGGGGCACTACAGTGATGATTCATCACTGTAGTGCCCTTGATGATCAGCACACCCTTCGGGCGAATCAGGCCACTCTTGTCTTTTCAACAAAGTGCTATGCGTTTTAGGCATTTTTTTAACACTGTTTCAACGTCATAACTTTACAGCATAAAAACTACAGTCTGATAATATTTATTGTACTTTCAATTATTTGCCACTCACGTTGTCACACATTAAGCACTGAGATGTCATGTCACACAGGCCACCGAGGTCAGAAACTGGGGAAATGTCACTCATAAACACCTAGGCACTGAGGGTAGAGACTCTGGAAATGTCACACATAAGCATCTGATAACTAGCAGTAGCACCTAGGGCACAGAGGCCAGAAACTATTGAAACAGCACACCCATTCAGTGTAACTCTTAATAATGATTACAATTATTCCTCTGAGTTTAAGCAGTTTGTGCAAGATCAGTTGTTCAGGGTACACATTTTCTGAATAGTGATGAGGCTCCAGTCCCTGCCCCAACTACCCCAACCCCCAGGCGGATCCGCCAAGAGGTCTGAACACTCATGAAAAACAAATGAACATCTGCATAAACTACATTCATTGACAAAATATATTGTATAGAAACGCTGGGAGCATGAACAAGCACTAACTGCAGGAATAGGTCTGGCTATGTTTTTATGTGGGGAGGAGAGAGAGGGGAGAAGTTAGGTGGAGAGAGAGAGAGAGGGAGACAGAAGAAGAGAAAGGGAGAAAAAGAGGAAGAGAGTGAGAGAGAGGACGGCGGGGAATGAGAAAGATGGGGAGAGGGATGGGAAGAGAGAGAGAGAGAGAGAGAGAGAGAGAGAGGTCCAGAGAGAGAGAGAGAGATCGAGATCCAGAGAGAGAGGTCCAGAGAGAGAGAGAGATCGAGATCCAGAGAGAGAGGTCCAGAGAGAGAGAGAGATCGAGATCCAGAGAGAGAGGTCCAGAGAGAGAGAGATCACACAGTTCCCTTTTCTGTCTGCATTTGTCTTTTCTTCTACCTTTCATCTCTACACCCCCGACTGGCTCCGATTCAGCCACCTATGGAGCAACATGCATTCCAGACAGAGCACGACTGTGCTACCTGTCCGTCTCAATATTGACAGCAGGCAACACTTAAACCAAAAGGTACATAGTCATACAGACGTTTTAAGGTTATGGACATGAGATAAATGCACATCCACAGAGTCTGAAAGTGAAATGGAACACATTACACAGTCTGTGCTCATTCCAACACCAGCCAAGGATCCAGCCTTCCTGGACCAAACTTGGACACCTCTGAGTCAGCATTTCAAAACTTGTTATAAACTGCAGCAGTTTCAAAGGAAGAGACAGCTTTTTTGACATTACGTTTGTCAGCCTCACTTTCCTTTGCTCCTCAAAGTACAAACAAATGCGTGATCACACGATTACCTCCAAGATTTAAACACAACTGAATTTTTAGTCATATGAAATACCACAAAAGACCTGAACATTTGCTCAAAGTTGCGTGAAAAACGTTGAAATCCACAATTGAACACAGCATAAAAGAAGAACGCAAAAACTTGCATTCCGAACACAAAATTATGGGACTAATCAGATAACACTGTGGAAGAATGAACAATGAGAAAATAGAGTTTTGAAGGAAAATAAATCTATAAGAGCTGCTTCCTGCATGACGAAGAGGGCAATAATTCATTCACTCCAACCACCACAGTCCTACTAGGCCCCAGGCATGCCTGCCTGCAAAGGAGGACTAACGTGGATAACACAGGGATGACCATTTAGGCCTTCAGGGTGCGCCATTAAGCATGAACTCAATAGTATTGGAATTGGATTTAAATAGCACTTCTTACCCCTACAAGGTGTTGAGAGGTTTTACAGAAAGGAGTCCGCCCGTCTGGAAAGCAGGGTTACTGGTTAATGCAGTAGGTATTGAATAAGGTTCATTCTTAGGGAGCAACCAGGGACGTCAGACTTTCTCACAGCATAAGCAAAGTGAAGAACAAAGGAACATTCACTTTTTTTTTTTAATAGGGTGCATAAGGAGAGCAAAACACTTTTCGAACAAGGAGTATACATTTCAAGCAGGCAGTAGCATTTGAGGGTACTCACACATTCCCTGGAACCCTTGATGCCCATCACAGCCCTGGCAACATTCTTGCAAGCATTCCCCACACTGAACAGGTATAACATGAGCAGCAGCAGAAGGTACACACACACACACACACATCCACTTACCATGACGATGTGCATACACATATATGTTGATTTGAGAATAATCCTGCAACGCTCGATAGAACTAGCAACAGCAAAGGATACCTGCTCTGTGCATTACAACTAGTACCAGCATCAAATACTCTGCAATGTGCTTTAGAGCTGGTACCAGAAAGAGATACTCACTATGTATCAGATTATTTGAGGATCAAATGCCCGAAAATTGTGCATTAGAAGTAGAACCAACTAGCAAGCATCAGTAATACCCAAGGAGCGGTGCTGGTTGTAGGGGTGGAAAGGCTCCCCGTGGAGGGACTATGTACCTGATAAGTTATAACCTCAGTCTCGGGCCGAGCTGAGCCGAGAGTTTATAACTTAATCACGTAGTGTTACAAGTCAGTCACAGGATTTGAGCTTGGGAAACAGGGTTGTTTGTGAGCACTAACATTTCAACGTTTGCCAGTCAGTGTTTTTGCAGCTTTCACCCCTGTTGGCTTTTCACAACAACTGCATACTTAATTCAGTGTAAATGGTTCCTGGACACGCACAATTCAAAGGAAGGTGACAAGAAGGAAAGCATGTCATTCAAGGTGGGCTTGTGGACAGCGCTGGCGGTGTATGATGCCAGAGTGTTGTAACTGTAAGAGCCATTGCCAAAGGTTTAACAACCCCAAGGGGGCCTATCATAAAAGAATCACCTGTTTCTAGTGTATGTATGGTGTGTGCAGCGCTCCAGCCTCCTGGTGGTGGTGCATCATATGCTAGCAGTTGTATGGCAGATTTTAGCTTGCTAAGGGCTTATCTTTCTATTTTACTGCATCAGAACCTTCCACATGCGCCCTTGTGTGTGAGATAGTACATTTAAAGGCTTATTGGCAGTTCACAGTAATTCCGTGGTAGCTTCACAGAATGGGGGAGCTGGATTACCGTTCCCCCCAAATTGGTCTTGCTGTAGAGTTTTGGATCACCTGAAGACAGGGCTTGCTGCATATTGTTAGTCTTTGAAAGTGTGTTTGTGTAAATGCAGTTTGTGTTGACATACCCTGATGGGTCATGTTTGTGCTATATAAAATCTTTCAAATAAAATATAAAATAAAATAATTCTACAGCATGCCCACTCAGCTTGTGCATCTCTGATACACACACTATCACTCCAGTAAGCTTCTTATAGACAAACTAGGCGCCAACCTGTTATAAGTGGAGACTGAATGCTTCTTACGTCTACTGACAGATATAATATGAGTGAAAACTGAATTCCCCTCAGTCCAGAGGTGGGGATGTTATTGATGGGGACTGAACTTCTCTCATGTCACAGGGAGGGCCTTACCCCTCCTAACTCCCTACAGGCAGACATGCTATGCATGTGGACTAAACTCTTCCCAACCACAGAGGTGGAGATGCCATTGGTGAAGGCTGAACACTTGTTCTCTCTACAGGAACTTTTTGATAGATGAACCCGAAGTCTTCTCAGCTTTAGAGGTGGGAATGTTCTGGGTGTGCAAGGGAGCACATAGAGGAAACATCAGCGTCCAGGAGGGCTTGCAGAATGATTTGGGTTTCCCGCCTCCTGTGGAACCCTGGAGGCCAGTTTGGACGATCACTGGGGCCTTTCCATGGATTCTTTTTTTTTCAAGTATAAGTTTTATTTGCATAATCATATTCATGGTACCAATACTGACAGAGTTAGTAACAACACAATATTTAAACAGGAAAACATCTCTTGTGGCCCCCCTCACCTCCCTCAGGCGGCCTCTCCAAGGAGGTAGGCAAACAAATGTGCGTTCTCTGCTGTCTCTCCCTGTCCCTCACCACCCCTGTCTAGCCTAGTAACGAAGACTTCTTCCCGCGGGGCTCTGTCCTGATCTGCCACTCCATGTGCTCCCAATTCCCATTTACAAAGACACAAAAAAAGCAATTACAGCTACTGTGCGAGTGTGCGTCCAATCAATAATGCAGAGAGCGTGAACCGCCGCAGAGTAGATAACCACTTGTCTTTCATCTTATGGGCTGAATGCTAGTATTTGGTTGTAGTTGTAGGAGGTGAATGATGATATGACTTGACTACTACTTTGAGTGAGTGCTGTATCGGGATCTAGAATAACTGCCAGTCTTTCCTCATTAGAACACAGTTTGATGATTTGGCTCAATATGATGGGTGTGGGGGCGCCTGGAAGCAGAGGTTTTTTTTGGGGGGGTGTCATGGAATAAACGTTTTTTCGACTTTTGCAGAGCTCATGGCTTTCAGCAATTCTGTAGCTTGAAGGTGACGTCCAAGTTCTTGGTGTTGATTGTGAGTGCCTTAACAACAAAGCAAATTTGGGTGGGATGGGAATGGGATTAGGTGAATTGGTTGTGGTCTGGAGTGTGTGTAAGTCTGTAAGTATATATTGAAATAAGGGGGCATGTGCATGCCGGAGTACCTTTATCTCCTTTATCTCGGCTGTCCTCCCAGGAACCACCATCCATTTCTGAACAGCACGTGCCCCCATCACATGATTTGCCTCAAAGCAGAGGGTAAATGCGATCGTTAAATTAATCCTGCTTAAACAGGGAGAATGTTGTTGAATTATGCCCGGTAAAATCGGGCCTCCCCAGTTATTCCCCATTCTGTGGGGCATTTACTCGCAACTCCACAGTACTGGCGAAGTACTACCATAATGTTAATTTCATCATGGCCGGAGTTTGTACCCTGTCAGTGCTGTGCATGTAAGGAGGGCCTTCGTGGGAGTTGATGTAGGTGGAGGTCAGTGTTATTGAGCTCAATATTGTGACATACATCCCCCTCCACTATCCGTTTGTGAGCCTGCAACCTACCCCCTCCGTCTAGCAAGCTTTTTAAACCCTCATGTAGTATCTCTGCCTCCTCCAGAAGTTTACAGACTATAAATGCGAACGTGTTTCCTTCTTTAATACATCTCATAATTTTTAGTACGCCGCAGCGCCTCAAAAACCCTTAAATTACTGGCAAGCCCAATCGCTTCAGTAAAAATGAAATTAAACTGCATCTCACTGTAATGTGGTCCAACCATTTCTACAACTCACTTCAGAAGCATTTAAATCACCCGTTTTGCTTGCAATGCTTGTTTACTGCTCCATGCCCAAAATACAGATGCTCTTTGAGTGAAGGGGAATTGCTGCATTTGCATATAAAATGTAAGGTGCCGGCTGGTGAGCATTTCTCGGGGGATCCGGAATTGTGGGTATTAAACAACATTTTACAGGTGAGTGCTCACTGCGGACATGCTTGCAAATTTACTCCTGTAAAAGGGCCGGGGTAAGTACTTTCCGGAGAGACACAGGAGGGCACATGGCATCATTAACAGGGGTCTAGTGGACAGGGGTTTCTACTTGGCAAAGTATATTTGCCCCACGACAAAATTTGCTCGTCACATGTAGTGCCTAGAAGACACACGTTCAGGTTATCTGTGAACAGATGCTGCCTTTTAGTAGTGAATTTAGGCTGCATTTTGACAGTTGACGTTAGGGCGGGTTCTGTGTTTGTGTGCAGATGCTGCGTGTGCTTTCACTTAGGGGAAATTATAGGACCAATTACATGCCGCAGTGAGCCTACGATGATATCACCGAATGTTGAGTCGTTTTGATAAAGAGTGTTCGAAGGCTGATGACTGGAATGGAGGTTTGAACATTATTTTTAATATGTTTGGCGAGAAGCCTTCATAATGGTGGTCCCAGGTAGCAGTTTCCTAGTAGGAACCAATCAGGTCCTCTATAATATTATGAGAGGGCCCCAGCTCCTGACTCCAGCAGGAAAAAAAACTTTTATTAATGTAGTGGCAGTGCTGCTGAGTTGAAAGGTGCACCCCATTGGCAATATCGTTTCTGGTGAACCACCAGGATTCAACCTTGGATTATGTTAATATAAAGTAAAAACCCTCATACTTGACAAAAGACCTAGCAGGTAGGACTGAAGGGGTTGCAGTGTTTAATAAGATTGACCAATGTGTTATTACATTTCCTCCATCATCTGTTACCTTGTATGGATTCTAATTGAAATGTAAATCTTCCGGAAAATATATGAAGCTGTTTCGATTTATGGTGTCATGGTCAGTATAGGATAATGTACAATCCAGACGTTACCTCTTTTTGGACCATTTCTAAAGCACACATTTTCACCACTTCAGGAAAATGGAAGCTAAGATAAGGATATATCATAATAATACAAAAGACTGGTTTTTAAAGTTTCTAGAGATCATCTTAGATTCAACTAACTGCATTGCATTGACAGAGAATAAAAATGGGATTTTATGAGGCAGGGAGGAATCTCAGGACTGTGCATTTTATTAAAACTGTACAAGTGCTTTGTTTTTGCAGCTGTATATTTTATAGAGTGCTGCTGCGCCGCGCGTCTCGTTTCAGTTACTTCAGAGAGGTCAGAGCGGCCTAGAGGACGACTAGTTGGCATCACACGCACCACCATCCATGCAACAAACAAGTCCTGTGCTGTGACTCCTGTCCACCTCCATCGTCCACTCTGCCACCACCAGGGCCTGCCACAGGCCCTGGTGGTGGCAGAGTGGTGGCACACACTGCCCCAGAGTAGCTGCAAACCTGCAGCTGCCCTCAGGGCGGTGCATTGGTGAACTCAGCGGCTCCGCCCTTCACTGTGCAGGCTGCAGCCACCTGCCCTTCAAAGGGGTAACAGAGACCCCCTTCAGGCTGGCCACATGAGTGACTACAGCAGCCTGCACGGAGATGTCTGGGGTGTCCCGGATACACCCTTTCCCTCTTCCATGGGGCTGCCCTCAGGGGCTCTTTGCCATCTGTATGTGGCACAGAGGCACTGTGCCTCCTGATGGTATTTTAGTGTCTGTGCCGACATCCATAATACAGTGCAGGTGCAGATCCACCGCGTGGGGCCCATGTCATTGAGGGAATGCCCTCTTCCGATAACACTGTCCCTTTATGTGCATTGGTGCTATCAATAATGCATAATGGGCCGCACATATGCCCGTGTCCCCTTCTGTAATACAAGAGTGACCCAAGGGATGCCGGAATGGGCACACACTCCCTTTGGGCCCCTTCAGATACTGTCTGTAATTCAGCTCCAGATCTGCTTCCGGCTGCACTCCTGCACGAATACATTTGAATCTCGGCCACGCACTCAGACATCCATCCTCGCGAGGTCAGTGAGTACAATTGAGTACAATTGAGTGATATTAAAATAAACATCTGTTTATTCACAACAGCCTTTGAGGAGGAGATGTGCATTACACAAGCATGTACGTTATGGTATGTTACACTACAGGAAACATGGTAATTTGTTGCCATCAAGTGTCTCAAATAGATGGAAAACACATGCACTCTTTGCAGAAAAGAGTACAGGGGACAGAAAAGGGAAGAGTAATGAATAGCCACTTCATTTTAGCACGTGGATAATGTTTACATAAGCAGTTCATTACCTCTGCGATTTGCCCCCCGGAAATAGTGCGGGTGCTGTACCAGGTGAAACACAAATCACGGGGAGCAGAGCTCCCTCTCAGCTCACAGCTGCAGCAACTTGCAAGCAGCGCTAACTTGACCAGGCAGGCCCTGGTGGTGGCAGAGTGGACGACGGAGGTGGACAGGAGTCACAGCACAGGCTGTGCTGTGACTCCTGTCCACCGCCGTCGTCCACTCTGCCACCACCAGGCCAGGGCCTGCCTGGTCAAGTTAGCGCTGCTTGCAAGTTGCTTCTTTACTTTCTCGGGGGGCTGGGCGTCATGATCATCGCACTCACCTCACTCAGGCGGCGCCGGCGGCCCTGCTGTCCAGTGTCTGCTGTGCCACTGCTGCTGGGGTCGGACGGTCAGTGTCGGTCACGGTCGGACCGGACGGTGGGCGACACAGGGGGGTCGGGCAGCGGGCTAGGCCCACTAGAATAAAATTAATTTATGGGCCTGGCGGGACGTGCGCACCTGGATGCAGGCTGCTCGCTCCTCTCATCCGATAGTTAGTCACGCGCACTAAATTGCCAATGCGCATGCGGGAGGAGGAGAAATGACACCAGCGCAGACGCGGCAGAGGAGAGGAGGGAGGGCCCGGGGCATAATTCTGCGCGCTGCGCACAGGCACCTCCCCCCTCCTCCTCTCTATTTGTTTATGTTACTAATGATACTAGGCGGCTACGTGACGGACCCCGGACCCGACTTAGTGAGTGCACAGCAGCACACATACAATCAGGCTTGCGGCGGGGGGGGGGGGGAGAGAGGTCCGTTCGTGCAGGCCTGCTGCCTGCAATGTAAATTACAACAAAGGAAGCCTGCGCCTGTGTGAGACTGAAAGTGCCGCGGGGGCAAAACCGGCCCCCAGACACAAAACCGGCCCCCTTTTTGGAAAAACCGGCCCCCAAAACCCTCCAGCCGACCGGGGGATTGCCCGGTGCCCGGAAGCGCCAGTCCGGGCCTGGAGAGGAAACTTAGGGCCCGATTAAAAGTTTGGAGGAAAGGATACTTCCCTCAAAACGGCGTTGGATTCCCCACCACCTAGTTGGCGGTCCATCCGCCCTATTACGATGCACGTGGTTTCATAGATAAAAGACTTTTATGTGAGGAGGCAATCATATGATGAAACATGACACCTGTGGTGTGTGAGGGGAACTGTCCTTAAAAGGGATCCCCCTTTAGCACGAGGTTGACCACCACTTTGTTACATTTTGTACTGCTCGCTTGGTCCCGTGCCTTTTTCGTGTTTAATATTATGAGTGGGAAGGTAGCCTACGCAGGTCCTTAAATCTCTTCTAGCCCCGTTAGTGTGAATTCAAATATTTTTTTATGACCACTGTTAATTCGTCTGTTGTTAGGTTTGCTTCATGTAGTTAGTTCTCTTACTCCCTAAGTGTTGGTAGGTGTATGTCGCGAAGGAACGCCGTCGCTTCCTGCTATTCAATTTGGGTTGTGGGAGTGTAGATGCGCTCTTAGTGAGCCGCTAAGGCGTCCACTATTTCTTGCGGGTCTGACGTGACTCTTCCATTGTCTAATCGTAGCTCTGTTACACTTCTATCTGCTTGTGTGCATTTCTCTAACCAAGCCAGAAACTTACCAGCTTTACCCCCGGTCTGGAAACCCTGTGGCGAACTGCCATGAGTTTGGTTTTTGCGTCTTCCCACAAGTATTCCTTATATTCTTGGGGCCTCATTTATGAAAAGTGACGCACCGCTGCGTGAAAACAGCGATGCGTCACTTTTCACTGCGCACTCCTTGCGACACCAATGATGCGTCATATTTAATGTATGACGCATCATGTCGCAAGGACTTACAGACACGTCAGTATTTCTGACGCATCTGTAAGCGCAAAAGTGACGCATTTCTGGAGTGTGTCACAAAAGTGACGCAACTTCAGCAATGCGTCCTTTCACATGGGGAAAGCCCCATGTGAAAGGGCTTGCGTCAGTCTTACGCCTGCTGTGAGGCAGGCGCAAGATTTTGACGCAACAGCATCCTAAAAGTGACGCAGTGAAATCTCAGAGATTTCACTGCGTCACTATTACGAGGCTTTTTGCGGGGGAACGCCCCCTCTGCATACATTATAACTGACGCAGGTATAATGTGGCGCAGGGGTTTAAAAAGTGACGCATCTACCTAGATGCGTCACTTTTTAAATATGGCGCAACAAGGCGCATTTTGTAAGCCGCTGGTGCATCCCACAAAAAGTGACGCACCGGCGGCGCAAAACTGACGCAAGGCCTCATAAATAAGGGCCTTGCTGCTGTATGTGTATTCTACGTGTGTTAGTGTCGGATGGGTCTTGAGCATGAAGTACTTCCAGCTGAGTCACCTCTTGTTCTAAAGTTTCTATTACAGAAAGACAACACTTCAGTTTCTCTTCTCCATTTTTTGACCTGAGATCAGGGATATAGCTTGTCCCCGAAGGACCTGCTTATACGCTTCCCAAAGCATTACGGGCAAGGACACTGAAGGTTTATTTTCTGTGAAGTAATGTTTGGTGGTAGCTAGGATATATTGTATATATCCTATGGCACGTTAGGACCTGCAGGGTATATTGAGCAAAAACTGGGGAGTGGTCTGAAATGCCTCTTGGCAAGTGCGATACCCTCCAGAACCCGCCCACACTATCTGTTGATGAGAGTATGTTGTCAATTCTAGAAAGACTGTTTCGAGCACCAGAATGATATGTGAAGCACCAGGTATCTATTAGGCTGAAGGCGTCTAAGAAATCTGCAAAGTTAGAGCATGTACGGTGTTGCGGTCTAAGGCGCATGCAATCAAGAGCATTATCAAGAGTAGTGTCGAAGTCACCCACAACTAATAGTTCTCCCTCTGGAAGCGTGAGTAGGAATTTTCCTAGCGCTGGAAAGGCTAATGAGTGGAGTGCGGAAGGAATATAGACAGTGACCAAATTATTTTGTGCACCTCTTCCATTGACCAGAGACAGCTGAAAAGCAGCCCTGATCGTAAGTGTGGTGTATGATGAAAGGGAATTCTTTCCGGACCAGGACCCCCACTCCATTGAGCCCGACGTGAATTCAGAGTGTAGCCCCAACTTGAAACCCCATCTGTCTAGGGCTTTACATGTCAATCCCACAAAGTGGATTTCCTGTATCATGGCTACTGGTGGCGCTTTGCGTCTGAGGTATTGCAGCACCAGCCCTTTCTTTAAATTGGTCCTCTATCCATTAACATTCCAGGAAATAAGAGACAGTGGTGGAATATGCATAGGGCGTGCTGCAGGAGCAGCCGGGGTAGTTGGTGGGGGCAATTGTGTCATGTAAGCAGTTCCTTCTGATGTAGCTTTCAGATACGACGACGGAAACACTGTGTTTAAGTTTGCAAGTCTCCTCGAGGAACAGTTGAATAATAAGAAACAAATCAAAGAAAAAACTAACAATCCCTGTTACCTGTTCCTCCCGCCTCCCGTCCTCCAAGCATGACCGGCATAAAACTACCTACCTCTCAAACAATGCAGAGTGCCTATTCCCCATTTCCCATTATCTCTGTAGGGGTAAGTCTTTTCAGTATCCCCTCACAGAACATCTCTGCGACAATACAATAGAAATGATCAATACTTTACATTGGTAGATCCGCGTATGGTGGGTTGACTTAGTAGCATAAGGCTAGCTCTCAAGTTTCTAGTCTGGAACATTGAGGAAGTCTCTGATTGAACAAACAACCTGCAGAGTTTGTATGCACCAGGGTCTATTATGTGGAAGAATTGGCTATATAACTCCTAAGTCCTTGATAACTACCTTGGTCTGTTCAGTGTCTCTCAGGCGATTCAGTGCGTGCAGATGCTGCCTCTTCTGGTACGGTTTGTGTCTTGTCATTGGGAAGGTGGTGCTGTTTGTTGTTCGATTTCCAGGATTGGTGAATCTACGCCATCCTTCAAGCCATTCTCGGGCCTCCTCCGGTCTGCTAAAGAACCACGCTTTTCATTCCGTCTCCAGTCAACCTGGTAGGGCATAGCATAGAGTTTTTTAATTCTCTGTCTATCAATTCTTTTTTAACATCAAAGAAGCTTTGTCGTTGTTTCGTGACTCTTGCTGTATAGTCCGGAAAGAAAGTGATTGTGCTGCTCTTGTACAGGTGGAGCCACTCTGGCTGGTTGTAGAAGGAGGTCACGATCTCAGAAGTTGAAAGTGAGGGCAGGGATGGGCCTCGGGGGGAGGCACCTGATCTGGGTCTGCCACCCTGTATTTGATGCGCTCTTTCCACTGTGAAGTGGTGGGAGAGGCCTCTAGGTCGAAGGTGTTGCCTAGTAGGATCTTCCACAAAGCGGTCCATTACTGGTACCCCCGCCCCTTCCGGTACTTCTACTACTCTGACATTGTTGCGCCTTGATCGGCTTCTAACTGGCCCATTTGTCGTTTGAGTTCATTAGTATCTGCGCATAAACTCCCTGTTGTGGTTTCTACTTCCGTAACTCTTGCGCTCAGGTCTTTGAAATCAGTCCAGATCAGAGAAAGTTCCATTGTTATCATGCCAATCCATGAATCAAGGGATGTGTGTACTTTATTCAGAGTAGAAAGAATGTCCTTGAGTGTAATTTCTGACCCCTCTGATGAGGTCTCGTCTGGTGCCTGTATGTTAGGAGGATCTGCCGATTCAGGCTGGGTTTTGGTACATGCGTGTTCATCGAATTTTGGCTAGTGTA
Organism: Lissotriton vulgaris; assembly: GCF_964263255.1. NCBI lineage: Eukaryota > Metazoa > Chordata > Amphibia > Caudata > Salamandridae > Lissotriton > Lissotriton vulgaris. Next base: position 344,410 of record NW_028250382.1, read on the forward strand.
CAACGTGCTGGCCCTGACCTCCCATCTCTGCTTGTTTTGGGTTGTGTCACGCTACGGTAAGGACGTGGGTTTAGGTACTCAATGCAGCCTGCCTGGGCAACACACTGTCACCTGCGGCCTTTTGGGTTTCTCACCACTGGGTGTAGGTTGTGTCGTATGTGCATGACAGGTTAGAGGACATGTACGTGTCCAATCCAGGAGCTGCGGGTGGAGAATGTGCTGATGAGGTCAATGTTGTCTCCCCTTTAGTTGGGTTAGGCGTTTGCGGGCCACTCGGTCTCTCAGATGCCCTGCCAGAAGATCTGTGTCACCTTCCAGGCAAGGGAGCCCCGCCATGGGCGGCGATGTATGGCAATAATATTGTTCTGGGCCTCTTCACTGCTGTGTTATGTAGACAATACATGAGGCGGGATAGCGTCCCAGTCAGGTGGGTATGGATAGCCGCTCTTGCACCCAGTTGGGGGGAGGGCACTTGTGGCAGTTGATGCGCTGTCCTGTGGGCCCCAAATCAGCAGGGGGAGAGGAGATCAGATGAATCCTGCTTTTTGCACAGATTGGCTTAACTAGCCAGGCATAGTCTCGGCACGGCATGCCCCAGCCAATGCTTGCATGTGGTGCAGGGAGCAAAGTATAGCAGAACAGAGGGGCGAACTGCTGATGCTAGATGGCAGGCTCACCGGCTCCTTATCCAGGCTCGCTGTCAGTACTGCGATGCCCTGTGTGCTGTTGCCAAAGCTGTGGTCATCATGAGACTTTGGTGTGAGCGGCGGCAGGTCTCAGCTTACTGTGGATCCCGGCTTTCCCTCTGCTCAAAGGCCTCAGGCACGACCCCCAAAGCAGCGGTGGCTGTGGGCATCAGATCTTCACCGAAGGTCAATTGTCTGGTGCTCGGGTCTTTCTGCCGCATGTGCCACTGTGTACATGTAGAGTAGCTTAGCGGATCACTGTCCAGATTTAGGGAGGATTGGAGCGACTCTAGGCGGCGGCCAGTTTGTTTGGCTGCCAGCCACGCCCCTCATATATCTGTTTTGATGTGACACATTGTGAATACATCTAGCAAACTCATTCATTAGCACACAACATGTTGTTGTCACATGCTGAGCAGTACAAATACATGGATACACACATTGCTGTCAAAATTCTGACTATCCTCATCCCTTGCCATGTCCCAAAAAGACCAGACCAGCCCACTACCATCATAAAGTCCAGGCCCATCTTACATGTACTGTGATGTGAGGTGTTATGACACCAGAGAAAAGAATGTGACCTATTGAAGATGTAACAATCTTTGCATTAATGTACTGACACCTTTACAGCCAGGCCCACTGACTTGATGGCTACGTTCCATAGAAACTGGTACCCTAGTATAGACCAGATCTTATGACTGAGGTCACTATGAAAGGGCTGCCATATGTGTCAGTGAGAGCTTGCTCTCTGGGGATGTGTGGGGATATATATTTATAGATGGGATATCATACTGCAGGTGATAGAGTATATGTGGCACTGTTGCAAGGATGACATCAACATACTATTCTATGTCCTGTTGGATTAGTTGGATTAGTTGAATATAAAAAAGCTGGTGATTCACCCATACAACACCTATTATGAAGTAACCAACTATGTGTACTGTTAATGTGTCACATGTGAGATACCGCGTGAACCGGGAGAAGGCTTTTTTAAAGGGAAATCTATTTGGTATTGCCACGCCCCCTGAAGATTTCCCTTTAAAAAAGCCTTCTCCCGGTTCACGCGTTGGTCTACCCATGCGCGAAGGGAATAGTGCTGACCGAGACGCCACCTCGACGTGCGTTCTTCGTGATTCCTTAGTAAGTACCACCTTCTATGCTTGACACGCCAGTTAGCGCCCCCCTAATGACTGAAGCAGCATTTTAATCCCTTGGTTGTCTTTCTTTGTTCTCTTTTTTAGTCACCTTTCACTGCGGTTGAAAATAACTTTTCGGCAGAGGCTTGAATCATACGAATCGAGCGATTCATGTAAGCGCTTTTTTCGCTGTTCAGTGGACCCATTTTCTCCAGTAATTATTTCCAATATAATGTTTGACATTGGCTGTCTCTTTCCCTTTTTCACATTAGGCAATCCCTCAATAGGAGAACCTATTACTTTATTCTTTACCTCGCTCTGGGCATTTTGATTCCCGCCGCTTTGCAGAGGTGAGACTTTGTAACTCTTGTTGCACACGCCTTTAGAGATTCGTTGCATCCTGCAATGTTTACAAATATTCTTCTTTTTCTTTCTTAGTAAATTAGAAATATAGAGACGTGCACGGCAGTGCTAAACAGCGCATTTAATAGAAAAAGACAACACACCCTGTGTGGGTAAGGTTTAGTCCAATACATCTAAATTCCCTATGTTAAGACCGGTTGTGCTTAGTGTTCACTCTAGTGATCTTCTTATTCCTTTTCCATTACAGTAACCTGACTATAAATGCTCCAGTCCGTTCTTTTGAACATGTGACCACGAGGTTCTCGCTTAGTCCTCTCCATATCTACAGTCAGCACCCGCTTCAATCTAAGGACATATAATTTAAGGGTAAGTATACTTGTTTTTCCCCCCCTAACAAACCTTTCCCCCCCCTAACAAACCTTTTTTTGTGTTCCCCGTGAGCCTAAATCCATTGCATTTCATTTTTGTAGGTAGTTTCTTTTGTACGCTAAAACACAGTGGCTTAACACGTGGATTTTTGAGACAGTCCTTCAATTTGAGTAAAGGTAAGTATTTCAATAGTCAGTTAATCCTTCCTATTAGTTTTAACTCCTGTGAGTCTAGCGAATGCAGGCAGCTATCACTTACTCTAAATTCCCTCGACAAGAAATGATATCCTTTTTCAACCTTCAGCATAAAGGGAAGTAGCTTAGTCCTTCTTTTTACCGTCTGAATAACTGGTTGTCTGTATTGCTGAGCAGTTTTCTTGATGTGGTTCTTGTATATCATGCTAAGCTTTGGTTAATCACACTTCTGCTACTACTTATGTTTGTTTTCCTCATTTATATTCCTTATAGGACTTATCCAAGCCCTGATGAGAATCCCCAACGACTTTAGCGGAATTCGAAACGCGTAGGTTTCATCCCACCTGTCTACAAATGTTCGCGGCCACCATTTTTTGAACCACGAGCATAGTGTTGTACATTACTTTATACCATTATTTACAAACTTTAAATGGTTTTACAGAAACATAAGAATGTACTGATAAAACGGACAAAAATTGTTTTGTAAATAACTGTAGACATTGGTATTTGTTCTGAACTTTCCCTTCTCCCCCCCTATCCTTCCCCAAGTATGTATATATGCTGAATGCCTGTGATATGCTTGAATTTAGAATGAATGGTTGAATGTTTGACCAATACCCCTGTGTCCCACGTGTTCTTACAAAGTTCCTTTGTGTATCAAAAGAGTGTAAAATTGATATATATGTTGAAAAAATCTTTTTGAATAAAAATACTATTGAATAGTATATCCCCATTTCTGATTTTTGGTGCAGATTTCTGGTGGTTAGTAGTTTTGTGAAATTATACTGATCAGTACTGGCATCTCGATTTTGTTTGTTTAGTGTGGTACTCTGGAGCGCCCTGATTTTGGATGCATGATATGTGCACCGAAGACACCACCCGCACGATGAACACCATCCACTCCGGCTCCCCAACCGACCCCTGCCCACACCACATCCTCAACAAAGCCGACTCCATTATCGCACCCCAACTCCGGGACATCATTAACAGCTCCTTCAATTCCGCCACCTTCCCAGAGAGCTGGAAACACGCCGAGCTCAGTGGCCTCCTGAAGAAACCCACCGCGGACCCCACGGACCTCAAGAACTTCCGCCCCATCTCGCTCCTCTCTTTTCCGCCCAAAGTCATCGAGAAGACCGTCAACAAACAACTCTCTGCCTTCCTCGAGACAAACGGATCCCTCGACCATTCGCAGTCCAGTTTCCGAGCAAACCACAGCACTGAGACCGCCCTCATCGCAGCTATCGATGACATCAGGTCCCTGCTCGACAATGGGGAAACAGCTGCCCTCATCCTCCTGGACCTCTCAGCAGCCTTTGACACGAATGCCACCGCACCCTGGTACAGCGCCTTGGAGTGGATCATCTCGTTCCTCGTCGATAGAACCCAGAGAGTCTGCCTCCCCCGTTCCAGTCCACGGCCACCGAGATCATCTGCGGCATCCCGCAAGGATCCTCGCTCAGCCCCACCCACTTCAACGTCTACATGAGCCCCCTCGGAGCCATCGCACGCCAACACAACCTTAACATCATCTGCTATGCAGACGACACCCAGCTGATCCTTTCCCTCACCAACGACCCCGCCACCACCAGAGCCAGCCTCCAGGTAGGAATGAAAGACGTCGCGGAATGGATGAAGCTCAGCCGGCTGAAACTGAACTCAGACAAGACGGAAGTCCTCATCCTGGGAACATCCCCCTTCGCCTGGGAAAACTCCTGGTGGCCCCCTGCCCTGGGCACCCCCCCCAAGCCAACGGACCATGCACGCAATCTGGGCTTCATCCTGGACTCCTCCCTCACAATGACCAAGCAAGTCAACCACGTCTCGTCATCCTGTTTCATCACCCTGCGCATGCTCAGAAAGATCTTCCGGTGGATCCCCACTGACACCAGGAAGACGGTCACCCAGGCCCTCATCACCAGCCGACTGGACTACGGAAACACCCTCTACGCTCAAACCACAGCCAAACTACAGAAAATACTCCAGCGCATACAGAACGTCTCTGCACGACTCATACTGGACATCCCCCGCCACAGCCACATCTCGCCCCAGCTGAGAAACCTGCACTGGCTCCCCATCAGCAAGAGGATCACGTTCAGACTCCTCACCCACGCACACAAGGCTCTCCATGACATGGGACCCAAATACCTCAACAACCGCCTCACATTCTACACACCCACCCGCCAGCTCCGCTCCGCCAGCCTCGCCCTCGCCACCGTCCCACGCATTCGGAGAACCACCTCCGGAGGAAGATCCTTCTCCTACCTGGCAGCCAAGACATGGAACTCCCTCCCCACCCACCTACGACTGACCCAGGACCATCTCTCCTTCAAGACCTGGCTCTTCGAGCAGTAGTGTTTCTCCCCCGGAGCCCCCCCCCCCCACAGCGCCTTGAGACCCTTACGGGTGAGTAGCGCGCTTTACAAATTCCCTGATTGATTGATTGATTTATTGATTGATTGATTGATTGGGACAGTACACAATACCTAGCTGTATACTCATCTGCAGCAGACTGAGTTCATACCCAGCTCATGTTGTAAAGGCGATGCAATTATTTTCAAGTTCAGCATTATCAGAGTTCTATCAATATCACAGGTACCATGAAATTCATTAATGCATAAATGGCTACATACACACCAAGTAGAATGTAGGGCTTTACACACAATACACTTCACAATGGTGATGTTACATTCACAATGTACAGTATTCAACAATCCCTAAACTGAGTATCCTATGCAGGAACCAACAAAGGATACACACTAATTAGATCTAACTCTGGAAGTTAGGGGCACTTTGTAGTCTGTGAAAATGGCAAAGAGGGAGTTACACTGAGTTACATATGTATGTCAGTTAGTTGCGTGTTAATTTGGTGAGCAACAGAGTGGGCCATACAGGGAAAATACCTCTTCAGACAGTGATGGAGCGAGGTGAAGAAACAACATTTTGTATACCCTTCGTGAAGTCATTTCCTCATAACTGCAACCTTTATTAATTGTGTGGTTGGGTATATTAATTAACGTAGTATAGGATGCACACATAAATAATTTGCTCGTGTTGCAACTATAACTGACTGACTTAGTAATATTGTCATGGTGTTTACTAGTGGAAAAGCTTTATATTAATCGAAAAGCGGCATAAATGTGCTTTCTGTTTATGTATTTTGTGGCAAAAACATGAATACAGGTGAGCATACCATGCATATGTGCTGCTTATTTGCTAGGTAACAACTAACAGGGAAACCCTTAGTATGGAGGGAGGTAGACAGAAGGGTTATATTTCAATATTTAACATTTATTTGTGTTTGTTTCTATGATAGTTCCCATTCTGGCTTGTGAGGCCTACCTAAAAAATGGAGGTTTTCCATTACTGTGACAGTAAAAGATACTGTGCATGTGCGGCCGGAGCCGAGACTGAATGTGAGCTGCCTGTGCCTGAGCGAGAACAGTTCAAGGCCAACATGAACTGAAAGTCCAGATGACTGCCAGCAAAATATAGACGTTTGAGCTATAAACCATGGGAAAGTAACTTGATATTACCAGTTGAGGACGTGACTAGGCCGGACATTTTGTAAAACAAAGAACTCTTTAATTTCAGCTGATGCTACAGAAACTGAATATTAGAATGATGAGGTGATGCTCATCCACCCTCAAATTGTCCAATCAGGACTTGAGTTTGTACTGACAGTTACTTTTGTAGATAGATAAAGTTAGTGAAATAGGGTATTAAAAGACGTGACTTTTCTCAAGAAAAAACTCTCTTTTGATTTCCTGTCGGAATGCTGATTTTTCCTGAGATGTAAGACTTTGAATACATTTTCTATTTTCTTTGAATGAGAAATGAATTTTAGATGAGGATGCTAGTTAGGGAGCTAGGAGAACATGAACTTTGGGAACTATCTGTCTTTTGCTAATACTTGTGTCCTGAAACCTAAATAATAATATCTATTTCTGAATCTTTGAAATAAATAAATATAACTGTTTGAGATAAAACTTTACTCTTTTAAGGTTATTTCTTGAATAAAGAAAAACATAAAGCAAATTAATTGTTAGACATGTTAAACTTTGCTTTTAATAAAAATTAGATAAATGGAGAATTAAGCTGGTCTTGTATTTTCCATAGCCTAATTTTTACTAGCAGATCCACTGACCATAACGGTGGTGTGTCTGAATAAAATGTCTCATTAATAAAAAAACCATGGTAAAATTCCTTTAAACTGCAGGTGTATATAGTATAAATATTTAGTTTTGATTTAGACACTCCGCTATGATCCAGCAGCTCTCCTTTGAATCACACCGAACCATGAAGTAGGATGAAAGTGTTTGTGAGTAACTCACAGTGTCATGGGCCCCACTGATGAGTAATGTGTGATTTGGTACTTCAGGGAAAAGTGATATGGTTATAGAAAATATTTCCGGAGCAGCGCTGCATCAGAAATTAACTTGGTAGCAGAGCATTGGTTGCTATAGAATTAGCTGGGATTATGTATAACGTGATATATAAGGATTTTTGATGTACAGAATTATGACTAAGATCTGTTGAGTTTGTATTACATAATATGTAGTCCTGAAAAGGCTTCCAGATAGTGTGGGAAGCTAGTCAATCTGTCTGCAGGAAGAGGAAGTGTGGCAAGTGAAGTCGCACATCGCATAGTCTGTTTCAAAAGTAGTATTGTCATATACTACAGTGGTATTTGCGCATATCACAAGTTTAGGGACCTTTAAGTGTGAAAGGATAAATGCATAGCGAGGACAGTCTATACAATCTTAGTCTTCAAGTACAGGGATCATTGTGTATCCTGATTTAAAACTTACTGCTGGGAGAGTAGTAGAGCTTAACCTGAGCTTGAGAGAAGGGTATGGTAGAGGAAGTGGTGCTACTTTATCGGCAAATCTGAAATTCTGTGGTAGAGAAGAGGTAAGCGCTGTCTACTGGAAATACAGAATACTTGTACGATTGAAAATTCTATCACTTTGTTTAGTGAAACAGACAAATGGAGTTGTTTTGTGCAAGTTACTAACCGATTTAGTTGTATATCTTGTAAATACGGCTTCTCGATAAACCTTGTAAAGGAGGGGTCAGTCGAAGCTGCAGAAGCCCGAGCAGGAGCTGACGTCAAAAGTATTGTGCAATGATTGATCCTCGTGACCAAGACAGAGTAAAGGCTGATTGGTGCATCAGTAAAGCAGCAAAACTATTGGTTAGGCACTAAGGAGACGTATCTTGTTCTAATTGGTACGCTAGTGTAAGCCGCGCTGTGATAGGTTGGTGTTACGGAACAGCAACAGAGGAGTACATGATCTTTTGAAAGACAGGAAAAATTATCAAGAAAACTGATTATTATTACAGAGAAGAAAAGGAGAAACCTTCATGGTTTAGGAAATTGAAAAATGTGTTTAAAAAGGACAAGGCGATAGTAACAACAGAGGGAAAATTGCTTCCTCCGCTGAAAACCCCTACTTCCTATATGTAGTCAAAATACGGTTACCATACATGTGTTTGGCTATCGAATTGGGCTAGGTATACCAGGAATGATAGTGCATTAGCTTTTCCAGAAGAAGGATCTTTTAATTTGGCAGTTTTGTGAAATTTGAGAGATAGAATGATGAAGCTTGAACCAAGACCTAGACCGACTCAATTTGAAGCTCTAGTTGAATGGGAGGATGAGATGCATGATGAAATGGAGCGAGAGAGGTTGGATAGTCATCCCAGACCAAGAAGTAGATTGCGCGGATTATGGGGAGTGACACATGAGAGTAGAATGCGCACATGGAGAAATACTGACATGTGTGATGTAATGTATCCAGTTAGATTAGTGGATGAATACGAAGGGTGGAAATGTACAGAGAACAGGATTAATGTGTAAACAGGGAAGGAAAGTTATGGTGATGGTGAACCAGAGGATACCGTGCTGGAACAAATATTAAGTATGAGACCGCCACCATATCAACCGGGTTCTTTATGGACCACACCTAATGCTCCACCAGTAGAAGATAGAATTAATAAAACCCCAAGACAATTTCAAATTTCAGAGATATACCAGAAAGAGTGGAAATGAGAAATAATCCAAATGCTCCAATGACAGAAACAAGACTTACCGGTACTCGGAAGCAAAATAGTGAAAGAAGAAGTGTAAATTGAGTAGAAAAACGAGTTGAAGAACAACCAAATACTTCTGAATATATATGATCTACAAATGAATTGACAGAAAAGATACAAGAGCTTACCAAAAACCTAGAAGCAATAACAGCCCCAGTAACAATAGGACCTGCAATCCCAGTGTTTGAAAACCAAAGGATGAAAGAGCCAAGTTTGACCATCCCTTTACAGCAAAGTTTGCAAAAGGTAAAAGAAAATATTTATCCAGATTTGTCAGAAATTAGACGAACAAGTAATGTAAATCCACCTGACTTAACTTTTAATCAGAGTTTACCCGATAAGTATGCAACAGGAGCATAATCTAATTCTACTACACCTGAAAAGAGCATAGAGAAAATAGATTTAACACAGAATCCTGTAGGACCATCAGAACAAGAATTAAGTGATTGGCTTAAAACTCTGAAATTAAAAGAACATGAACCTAAAGTATTAGATGTGGCAAGATTAAAAGTAGACATGGAATAATTAATTATTGGAACAATTGGAACAGACAGATTAAAAACGTATCAAGATGATGAACTCATGTTCATATGTAAAAGTATCACTTGGAAAGCAAAATCCATACATGATCAATTGGAAGGATTAGCTAGTGAATTTGAAATAGAATTTGCAAAGAACAAAACATTGCGGAAATCCTACAGAGTAGACTTTTCAGAAAAAGACATTGAAAATATGAATACTGCAGGAAGGTTGACTCAAATAAATGAATTAATTGTACTACTAAGGGGATGGGGAGATGTGAATAAGTGGAGAATAAAATGAGCAAAGAAGAAAGAAGAGGCTAGTGATAAATCTACATTAGCGTTCCCTGTGAGAGAAAAAGAGACAGTAGCAAATGAATTCCCTATGCGAGAAATACCTGGAGGAGGATATGTACATATTCCTTGGAGAAGACAGGATATATTATCATTTACAAATGATTTCCTCAGATTGAGAGAAAAACCAGTAGAAGGGTATCGACAGGTAGATCGATTTGTGAAAGTTTCAAAAGTACTATGGGTTGATCTGGATGGATTATCTCACATAGTTGTACCAGCAGATCTGTGGACTGAGTGCAAGATAACTGTAAATTGGCCGAAGGAGGAATATCCTTGAGACAAAGTAACAGGTGCTTCGTCGCCTGAAGTGATGTGTAAATATGAACAAGTAATAGTGTTTTTGAAGAATAAAATTCCACCAAAAGAAACAGATTGGGTCAAAATAGACATACCTATACAGGAATCGAAAGAATCTGTGCATGCATTTTATGAAAGACTGTTGTTGGTGTTTAAACAGTACAGTGGATATGAAGAACTGAGCAAAAAAGACATGAGTCATTTTGTGTATCGATTTGTTTATGGTTTAAGACCAGAAATTGGAGACATGATTAGACATAGTTTAATAGGATGGCAATTGAGTACATTAGATGAAGTATTGAGGCAGGCTAAATATTGTAGTTATGAAATTGAAGCTAAACAAAAGAAACTAAAGGAAAAAGCCATGTGGGCACAAGTGAAAGTAGCAGAACACCAATTAGCCAAATTGGAGAATAAAAATACGGATGCAAGTCAAGGAAAATTGAAAGGAAATTTCAACAAAACAAAATTGGTAGGAAATATTGAAGAGCTCAAGAAAAATGTTCCTTGTAATAATTGCGGCAGAATAGGACATTGAAGAAAAGAGTGTAAGTATCCACCAAGAGTTAATCCCGAAAATACATCATTGAATCCAGAGGTGCAGCATGAGGTAATTCAACAGCCACCGCAGCAGCAACAGATGGTTACTCATCAAAGTCAGGTGCCACAACCGCCACTTCCACACAGTGTAAATCTGCAGAGATACAGTGCAGAGACATGGTTCAGCAGAGGTGAGCAGGTAAACCGATGGCCCAGAGTGAATGTGAGTCCCCAGTATTGGTTACAAGAGGAAGGCGAGAGTGAGTCGGTGGAAAGCTTCTGACGGTGCCTGAGAGAGGGAGAAGAGTGTGTGCTTGGAGCCACTCTTGCGGTAGATCAGTCTAGCCCATTTGTGAACGGAAAGGTGAATGATGTAGAAATAACTCTCCTAGTGGACTCTGGTGCTACCCGTTCTACTGTTAGATCAGTGGAAGTCCAAAATCTTCCTATCTCGGGAGAGCATATCCAAGTTGTAGGTGTCGCTAATAGACAGATTAAAAGTTCCTTAACCCAACCAGTTGAAGTAAAAATTGGGAGTTTCAAAGACATGCATCGATTTGTGGTGTGTGATAGTAGCCCCATAAATTTGTTAGGCCGAGACATCTTGTGTAAGATGAACTGTGCCATATATTGTTCACCGGATGGCATAGAACTGCAAACCCCAGATGAAGATAGTTTGTATAAAATGACCATGCTAATGATTGAGGCAGAGAAAAATAAGTGGTTTCCTGTGTTTGATCGAGAAAGGATACCTGATTAATTGAAAAATGTAGTGAAAGAGAAGGTGAGGGATTTCACAGGAGAAGATATTGGATTAATGAAAGACGAAGATCCATTAAAAGTCTCTTTGAAGGAAGGTGTGAGTTACCCGAACATTCCCCAATACAAAATGACAGCAGAGATAATTGTAGGAATAACTCCAGTAATAAACAAAATGATTGATCAAGGCATTTCTGAGAAAGGAAAGTAGTCCTTGCAATTCACTGATAATGAGATTGAAAAAGCCAAATGGAATCTTTAGAATCGTACAGGATTTGAGGATAATTAATAAGACCGTTGTCCCATGTTGTCCAATTGAATCAAATCCAGCAGTGTTTTTATATCAAATTCCACATGATGCAGAATGGTACCCTGTGATTGATCTGTGTAAAGCGTTCTTTACTGTTCCATTGCACCCAGAAAGCCAGCCAATATTTGCGTTCCGGTTCGGAGATCGCATTTTGGCATGGTGCCGAATTCCTCAGGGGTATACTGAGAGTCCATCTATCTTTAAACAGTTGCTAAAGAAATCACTAGAAAGTTTGAGCATGCCTGGAGAGTCTGTATCGGTTCAGTACATTGACGATCTCCTAGTGGCATCGAGGACAAAAGATGCGTGTATAACAGATACCGTTGCATTTGGCAGAGGAGGGACATTAAGTGTCTCCATCAAAATTACATTTTGTCAGGAAGAAGTGCTATACTTAGGTCATAAGATTGCCAAAGGAATCAGACAAGTCACTGCAGAAAGAATCAAAATGATACAAGGAATGCAGCCACCAAAAACCCAAAGACAAGTTAGAATGTTTCTGGGAATGGTAGGTTACTGTAGAAAATGGATTAGTGGATTTTCACTGATAGCAAAACCATTACAGAGATTAACCAGAGCAGATATCAGAGACCCTATAGTATTGATGAAAACTGAGATCGAAGCATTTGAACAGCTAAAAATGAGCTTATGTGAAGCACCAGCTTTAGGGATGCCTGACTATGAAAAAGAGTTTGAACTGTATTGCTGTGAACGAGAAGGATGTGCATTGTCAGTGTTAATTCAAAGACAAGGAAAACTGAGAAAGCCAATTGCATATTTCTCAGCTGTTTTAGACCCAGTTGCAAACGCATTGCCAGGTTGTCTGAAAGCAGTAGCAGCTACACGCGTAAGTCTAGAAGAAAGTGAAGGAATAGTGATGGAATTTCCTGTGAGGGTCTATGTACCTCTTTCTGTGGAGATTCTCCTCTCTAGGACAAAGTCCCAGTATCTCACCAACAATAGGATGACCAAATACGAGAAGTTAATTCTGGGAGCAGAAAATGCGACAATCTCTAGATGTGTTAACATAAATCCTTCTATATTGTTTTCTGATACCATGGAAGGGGGTGAAGCTGGAAAGCTAAAAAATGTCCTGTAATTTAGGATATAAGAATACTTAGCCCAGCGCCACAGACCTCCATCTCCAAAAACCGAATGGTGTGTTGTACATTCCAGTTTTTCTCAAAGGCGGTAACTTTAAATATTAATCCAATAAGTATATTAAAGTTCATGATCAAAAGAAGTTGCAGTACAATATGTTTTCTGCAATACAATTCATTTAATAATACTTACATTCTTCACAAACTACAAAATAGCCAAACAAACGCCATGTGTTTCAAGGCTGTTATGAATATATAAATATGATAAATATATACATACAAACAAGGAAAGAAAGATGGTTATCTTTTTTTTGTAAATCATGACTTTTTAATAGATACTTTTAATATATGTACATATATGGATTTTGTATATATGTTTATTACAGCCTTGAAAGGAAGGTTTTACCTCAAAACACATGTTGACTGTTTTGGAGCTTCACTGTTTTGAAGTTTGTGAAGAATCTTGGGGTCATATGCTCAAGTTAAGTGGCAGAGCGCAGCGTTAGTGTTCATGGTTTACCGCCGCACTCTGCCACTTCAGAAACGCAGAACTGGACCATATTGACAAAAAGAAGGGGCAGCCCTGCACTGGTGCTACACTTAGCAGCCTAGCACCAACACTGGTACCCTTGCACCTTACTGCAAGGGTGTCTATGTGCAGAGGAATATTGTTTATGTACAGTAAGGTCCCCCTTCCTCAACATAAACAATCTTGAAAGGCTGTTTTGTAACTTCTATGTGTGCAGCTTAAAGCAGTACACATAGACGTTGCAAAACGGCATTTATTGTTTATGTGCAGGAAGGGGGATCTTTCTGTACAGAAACAATCATTGGCCTTTTGCTGTTTTCATGTGTGCAAAAACAACAGTTGATGGGCAGAATGCAGAACAATGACATACATTAACAGCCGTAAAGAGATCTGGGCCTAAATGCATCGTTTATTTGTTCACCATGCCATTCCAGTTTGAACTCAGCAATATGCAAATCAGTCTTGACCCTGTGCCCCATGGGAACGGTCCAGCCCGAACTGTCAAGCCAGGTCCTCCCTTCACTGGAAACAAGCATCCTAGGACTGGTTTGCGGCTTTCAGACCTCATCAGCCAGGATAGCTTATTTCCAGTGGCATGGAGAGCAGGGGACTCATGTCTGAGCATACCTGTCCCACTCAGGGTGACAAATGCAAAAACAATAGTTAATGGACAGAATGCAGAACAATGTCATTGTTGGAACTGGCCCTTTTTGCAGGGTCATCCCCAAACTTTTTGCTTCTTCCTCCCTTATTTTTCCTGACCCGTGGCTGTTGGCAATAGGACTCTGCGCACTTTACCACTGCTGATCAGTGCTAAAGTGCATATGCTCTCTATGTAAATTGTTATTCTGATTTGATATACATGTTTGGCATATTTGTGTCACCATGAAGTCCCTAGTAAAGTGCACTGGGTGTGCCAGGGCTGGTGATGACAAATGCTACGAGTGGGCCTGCAGCGCTGATTGTGCCACCCACAGGAGTAGCTCTAAAATGGTGTCTCGGGCCTGCCACTGCAGCGCCTACGGGCAGTTTAGAACTGCCATGTCCTCCTGGTCCGCGTCCCGGCTGACCAGGCCTAACCCTTCCCTTTTCGTGCACATCAGTCACCCCTATGGAAGGCCCAAGGTACCCCCCTGGGCAGGGTGCCGTGTATGTGAAAGGTAGAGCATGTACTAGTGCAGGTGACATGCTCTGGTAGTGAATGACAGCCATTTTCGTTTTTCACTATTGTAAGGCTATCTTGCTCCATAGGTTAACATGGGGGATGCTGGCTACAGTGGTTAACAGCATTTCTTCCCATAGGAACAAGATAGGACATAAGTATCTAATATCCCTGAACTCAGAATTTAATAATACATCTTTTAGGAAAGGTGGTTTTTAAATCCTGTGTTTGAGAACAGCACTTTTAGAAAGTTGCTGTTCTCTTGTCTGACCCTTCTGTGTGCCTGGGCCTGTTTGTGTATTGACTGTCTGGTTTGTGAGTGACAGGGGCTGGGGAATTCCCCCAGAGGCTGGATGAGTCAGCACTAGGCTGAGTGAAGCAATTGCAACCTGAGTGGTGGGAGGAGTTAGCACCTGGGCTGAAGAGGGCTGTGCCTGCCTGCCACAATGCTGGCTCCACCTCCTGCTGGGCGGCTGAGGACCCTGCCCCTCACTCTGAAAGGAAAGATGCAGCCAGCAAAACAAAGTGCTCAGGATCCACCAAGAACTGGTTCAGACCGGGCTCAGGGCCCACATGCACAGAGAGAACAAAGACTTTAGGGGTATAAGTACAGGACCCCTGACAACAGAAAATTAGATCATCCTGGAAATCAAGAAGGAACCTCTGTCAAGGAGAAAGCTGCGTCTGAAGAAGGAAGACTGTCCTGCTGTTGCTCTGCTGGACTGACCTGCTGTTGCTTTGCTGCCAAGGAGAGGGGAAGGGCTTTGCTGTGAGCTGTGTCCCCTGTCTTGTAAGGAATCTCCAAGGGCCTGAGAAGAGCTGGCTCCCTGTTTCCGAAGTCCCAGGAACAAAAGGACTTCACCCCCAGTCTCCCTGAACTCTGCTGAGAGAGTTCTGTCCTTCGTAGAGTGCTTGATTCAGTTGTGGGGCCTCTAGAAGTTGAACCTGAGCTGGGAAGCTTGAGACTAAGCTGAGAGACTTGTGAAGCTGAAAAGTGTTGCATCGCTCGCTTGCGGAGCGCATCCCCGACAGTGCGAGAAGTTTCCCGCCGCTACGAAGGTCGAGATCGGCGCAGCGCCTGACATCGCTGCCGGAGCCGTCGCACCCTTCGTTTGCGGGACGCATCAGACCGGTGCGGGAGAATCGAACATCGCTGCGAGCGTCGTCGCAGAGCCTGTCGTCTGGGTGAGATCGCCGCACCGCTTGCTTGCGGACCGCATCACGTCGCTGCGAACATCGTCGCAGAAACATCATATCGAGGAGCTGCGAGAGAGAGGATCACTGCTGGACCGCGCATCGTCGCCCCGGAGATCGTCGCAGCCCCTACGAGATCATCGCATCGTGCCTTTGCGAGAACAGACTTCCCACGGAACCTACGCACCGGAGTCCACGCAAGCTGCCTTCCTCCCCATACAGACCGGATTCGCCGCCACATGCCCGCAGCTGCAGCGGGGCTGTCGCATCGCCTCCCCAGGGTCTCAGGAGCAACACATCGCTTGTTTTCCACCGCACCAGCTTCCTGCTTGTGGAACTTTGTTGCATCTAAAAGGTACGGTGAGTCAACGTGACGCAACTGTGAACTTTTCACGCATCCGTGGATCATTTGATCGCAACTTAAAGAACTTTGATTACAACCTGAAGAACTCTTTTGAAACCATAACCTTGCATTGTGTATGTTGGATTTTTGCCGTTTTGGTCTTGTGTAGTTTAGAATAAATATCTTTATTTTCCTAAACTGTTGTGGAATCAGTTTGTGGTGTTTTCACTGTGTTACTGTGAGTGTTGGTACAAATACTTTACGCATTGCCTCTGGTTAGCCTAGACTGCTCAGGCCAAGCTACCTAGAGGGCGAGCAGGGGTTATCTAAGAGGGTTATCTACTTGCCCTGACTAGAAGCAAGGGTCCCTATTTGGACAGTGGTACCTACCTCTGCCAACTAGAGACCCCCAGTTCTAACATTGGTGGCAGCGGTGGGATTTGAACTTGTATTTGTACTTGACCCACAGTAATTGGTGTACATCACTAGTGAGTGCAGACCACTACGCCACCGCATACTATTGGTTTTTGAGTTTTTGGATTCTATTTTTGATCGTAACCCTGAAAGAATCCAAGCATCATGTCTCAGAATGGTAAACCAGCAAGTGATGTTGCAGAACTGGAGTTTGATATTGAAATGTTAAGTGATTACAAAGTAGGTCAACTCAGGCAGTTCTGCAAGAGCTTTGGATGTCCCATGAAGCGCAGCTCCAGGAAGGAGGAGCTACAGGAGGCCGTAAGAGCCTGGTGGGAGACCAAAAAGGCTGGGGAGACAGATGATGCAGAAGTGGATGAGGATGCACAAAGGGATGGTTCCAGGCCACAGGATCTGCCTGTGTCCAGAGCAGCCTCAAGGGCTGGCAGCAACCATTCAGCTGAAAGTTTTTCCCCAGAAGAGTTAGAGGAAAACCAAACGGCTAGAGATCATAAATTAGAAATGTTGAGGCTTGAAATGAAGATGAAGCAAATGGAAAGGGCGGTGGAGGAGAGCAAACATGCCCGTGCCCTGGAGGAATTGAAATTGACCTTGGCTCATGAATTAAGAATGAGGAAGCTTGAGTTGGAGCTCAAGAGGCAGGAGGCCATGAGGGTCTCAGCTGAAGAAGAAACATGTGTAGCTCAAGAAGTGAGCTTTGCTGAGTTGGAGGTGGAGTCCAGCTCAGATGGTGGCAGCATGGTTATGATATCTAGTGCTGAGAGAAAGGTACAAACACCCAGAGATATGGCGCCTGACTTGAGGGAGGGGGTCGACATACACCAGGGGGTTCAGGTTTATGATGTAGTTCCAGTGGAGTGCAATGTCCCTGAAGTAGATTGGGGAACTGGCACAGGGGACCATATTCCCAGTGGTGGGAGGAACACTCTACTGACTCTAGATGAGAGGTACAGGGAGAGGGATTCCCCCGTGGTAGAAACCTTGGTGTGTGTGTGTGAATACCAGCCAGAAGAGTGTGGGTTGTGTGACAGAGGCAGTCAGATACTGTCTTGCCAGTCTCAGGAGAGTGGTGTTGGGTATTTGTGTGAGGCACTGGAGGGTGAGGCAAAGGGTAGCCTGGTTAACAACTGTGGGGGGCTGTGTGATTCATTTGATAAGGAGCATATTTTAAGTCCCTGTTTTCCAGAGCTATGCTGACACCCGGTGGAGTGTGAGTTCTCTGACCCGGGAGAGCTTGCGTTGGAGGCAGACCTCTTGATGAATTCCAGAGAGTCTGAGGAGGCATTGGGGAGTGATCCCAAAAGGAGTGGCTTAGATATCTTCCAGACCTGCGAGGTGGAAGAGGTTCAGTGTAGCCCGGTTAGGTCCCAGTGTAGTGGGAGGGGTGTAGGGGCTCATGTCCGGTCTCAGTGGAGAAGGAATGAGTGTGGGACGGTGTGTCTAACGCTGCCCGCAACTCAGTCTCAGGGCCTGGAGGGTTCCTTAAGGGAACACCAGGATGGGGACCTAGACTGTACTTGTAGGCCATTTGAGGAGGATCTCCCAGTGTCTGTTGAACGGGGAGTGCCTGTAACCAGGCCTCCATCAGTTCTGGTGTTTGGCAGTGCCGCTCCATTTGGGAGAGTACAGAAGTCCAGACTGAGGGGTGAGAGGGGGAAGGAGTCCCCAGTGGGAGAACCAGTGGGTCAGGGACCAGTCAGAAGGGCTGAGTCTCCCAGGAGTGACCATGGTGACACCACTTCTGTCCTGGGGGATCTTCCCGCACTGTCAGGTGGACAGGGGTCGGGAGATCTGCGCCAGGCAGACTGTCACAGGACACATGAGTTGTGTCACCCTCAAGGGGGTACTATGTGAGTCCCCAGAAGTCCTGGCGTGCCAGGCGAATGCACAACCACAGGTTTTGGTCCCTGGGTTGGGAGACCAGGTTCAGGATCTGCCTGACCTGGAAGGAAGGACATCTGTAACCAGCGTCCTGACCAATATGGTTCCCAAGGGTGCCCCTCCAGTAGGGAGGGTGCAGCGCTCTGGAAGGGGGTGCAGAGGGAGGGAGCACTCGCCTCTGACCCCGGTGCAACCTGAGGGGTTAAACCATAGGTTGGGGGAACCAGTTGCTGGAGGGAGGTCCTAAACTGGTAGGAAAGTTGTGTTCTTGGTTGTCTTGGTGGACGGATACAGGTCCGGGACTGGTGGGTCAGTGCCAGAGTGTCAGACCTGAACTGACAAGAGAGAGAGTGGACAAAGGGTGCCAAGCACCTGGGGCTACTGCCCCCCACCCTCTGATGCCACAGGGGTTTGAGAGCCATGAGAGGCAGGAGGCCTGGGTCTCATCCCTGATCGCTGTTGGTGGTCACTGTGGCTTGCTGTTAGTCTGTTGGGACACACCTGTGAGGAAATTAAGGTTAGGTGCTGCACAGGTGGTGTCCACAGGTGAGGTGAAAGGTTCCACATGGATTGGCATGGTGGACCCCGAGAGTATGGATAGAGTGATACAACTGGGTCTAGGACGGCGTAGAACAGGACTGCCCTGCTTTTTGGGCCAGGTTCCGTGTTCTATCGCCTTAAGGAGGGAATCCCATCGAGGTATCGTTTGGTCTACCCTGGCTTTAGGCTGGAAGGGGGTTGTGTTGGAACTGGCCCTTTTTGCAGGGTCATCCCCAAACTTTTTGCTTCTTCCTCCCTTATTTTTCCTGACCCATGGCTGTTGGCAATAGGACTCTGCGCACTTTACCACTGCTGATCAGTGCTAAAGTGCATATGCTCTCTATGTAAATTGTTATTCTGATTGGATATACATGTTTGGCATATTTGTGTCACCATGAAGTCCCTAGTAAAGTGCACTGGGTGTGCCAGGGCTGGTGATGACAAATGCTACGAGTGGGCCTGCAGCGCTGATTGTGCCACCCACAGGAGTAGCTCTAAAATGGTGTCTCGGGCCTGCCACTGCAGCGCCTACGGGCAGTTTAGAACTGCCATGTCCTCCTGGTCCGCGTCCCCGCTGACCAGGCCTAACCCTTCCCTTTTCGTGCACATCAGTCACCCCTATGGAAGGCCCAAGGTACCCCCCTGGGCAGGGTGCCGTGTATGTGAAAGGTAGAGCATGTACTAGTGCAGGTGACATGCTCTGGTAGTGAATGACAGCCATTTTCGTTTTTCACTATTGTAAGGCTATCTTGCTCCATAGGTTAACATGGGGGATGCTGGCTACAGTGGTTAACAGCATTTCTTCCCATAGGAACAAGATAGGACATAAGTATCTAGTATCCCTGAACTCAGAATTTAATAATACATCTTTTAGGAAAGGTGGTTTTTAAATCCTGTGTTTGAGAACAGCACTTTTAGAAAGTTGCTGTTCTCTTGTCTGACCCTTCTGTGTGCCTGGGCCTGTTAGTGTATTGACTGTCTGGTTTGTGAGTGACAGGGGCTGGGGAATTCCCCCAGAGGCTGGATGAGTCAGCACTAGGCTGAGTGAAGCAATTGCAACCTGAGTGGTGGGAGGAGTTAGCACCTGGGCTGAATAGGGCTGTGCCTGCCTGCCACAATGCTGGCTCCACCTCCTGCTGGGCGGCTGAGGACCCTGCCCCTCACTCTGAAAGGAAAGATGCAGCCAGCAAAACAAAGTGCTCAGGATCCACCCAGAACTGGTTCAGACCGGGCTCAGGGCCCACATGCACAGAGAGAACAAAGACTTTAGGGGTATAAGTACAGGACCCCTGACAACAGAAAATTAGATCATCCTGGAAATCAAGAAGGAACCTCTGCCAAGGAGAAAGCTGCCTCTGAAGAAGGAAGACTGTCCTGCTGTTGCTCTGCTGGACTGACCTGCTGTTGCTTTGCTGCCAAGGAGAGGGGAAGGACTTTGCTGTGAGCTGTGTCCCCTGTCTTGTAAGGAATCTCCAAGGGCCTGAGAAGAGCTGGCTCCCTGTTTCCGAAGTCCCAGGAACAAAAGGACTTCACCCCCAGTCTCCCTGAACTCTGCTGAGAGAGTTCTGTCCTTCGTAGAGTGCTTGATCCAGTTGTGGGGCCTCTAGAAGTTGAACCTGAGCTGGGAAGCTTGAGACTAAGCTGAGAGACTTGTGAAGCTGAAAAGTGTTGCATCGCTCGCTTGCGGAGCGCATCCCCGACAGTGCGAGAAGTTTCCCGCCGCTACGAAGGTCGAGATCGGCGCAGCGCCTGACATCGCTGCCGGAGCCGTCGCACCCTTCGTTTGCGGGACGCACCAGACCGGTGCGGGAGAATCGAACATCGCTGCAAGCGTCGTCGCAGAGCCTGTCGTCTGGGTGAGATCGCCGCACCGCTTGCTTGCGGACCGCATCACGTCGCTGCGAACATCGTCGCAGAAACATCATATCGAGGAGCTGCGAGAGAGAGGATCACCGCTGGACCGCTCATCGTCGCCCCGGAGATCGTCGCAGCCCCTACAAGATCATCGCATCGTGCCTTTGCGAGAACAGACTTCCCACGGAACCTACGCACCGGAGTCCACGCAAGCTGCCTTCCTCCCCATACAGACCAGGTTCGCCGCCACACGCCCGCTGCTTCAGCGGGGCTGTCGCATCGCCTCCCCAGGGTCTCAGGAGCAACACATCGCTTGTTTTCCACCGCACCAGCTTCCTGCTTGTGGAACTTTGTTGCATCTAAAAGGTACGGTGAGTCAACGTGACGCAACTGTGAACTTTTCACGCATCCGTGGATCATTTGATCGCAACTTAAAGAACTTTGATTACAACCTGAAGAACTCTTTTGAAACCATAACCTTGCATTGTGTATGTTGGATTTTTGCCGTTTTGGTCTTGTGTAGTTTAGAATAAATATCTTTATTTTCCTAAACTGTTGTGGAATCAGTTTGTGGTGTTTTCACTGTGTTACTGTGAGTGTTGGTACAAATACTTTACGCATTGCCTCTGGTTAGCCTAGACTGCTCAGGCCAAGCTACCTAGAGGGCGAGCAGGGGTTATGTAAGAGGGTTATCTACTTGCCCTGACTAGAAGCAAGGGTCCCTATTTGGACAGTGGTACCTACCTCTGCCAACTAGAGACCCCCAGTTCTAACAGTCATACATTCACCGCAGTACAGAGATCTGGGCCTAAATCCATCCTTTTTTTGCTCACCATGCCATTCCAGTTTGAACCCAGCCATAATCAAATCAGTCTTGAGCCTGTGCCCCATGGGAACAGTCCAGCCCGAACTGGGTCAAACTGATTTGCAAATGGCCATTTCTGAACAGGGGTGGCTGAGTGAGCTAAAGAATGATGATGGATTATTGGATAATTTGACTGGGGGTTAGTGTTTGCATTGTTCAACACTCCGTCCATCATCCCCTTTGGTTTTTTGCTGTTTTCATGTGTGCTGCACAACGCAGCACCCATGAAAAGAGTAAAAATGAGGAGAAATGAAACATTTCTCCTCGTTGCACCAGGGTAAGGCCATGTTTTCCCTGGTCTTAATTCTGATGCTGTATCCTATTTATGCCACACTTGTAAATATGTGGCTGCGTCAGAGTCAATGGGTGTTGTGGTGATACACCGACTGCAACACCCATTGCCCTCCTCTCTCACTCTGAGAATATCATGAAAGGGGGTCTTATTTACATGGTAGCTGTAAAACCACGTTAAGTGGCTTAAGGCTGACTTGTAAATAAGGCGAAGCCCCTATCACCACCACAACATCACTAACAGTGACATAGTGATGATAGGGGTTTGTAAATAAGCCCCTAAGTATTTTGAAAGAAATTATTTTAAGGATGCATATTGGTGTGTGACATATTTTGATCTTAAACAACAAAGTAGATTTTAGATTAACATTTAAAGTTACCTCCTTTAAGGAACCCCTAGCAAGCTATATATTTCTAAAAAGAAAAAAAAATTCTGAATTCATCAAGATGACGTTTGTGAAGATTGGTCATTATTTTTTAAAATAAGCTAATTATTGAAATTAAAAACTATTGGATAGAAATTCTATAAAACAGAAATAGGTGACAGTGTTTTCGGCTGTAATTTTTTGCCCAATTTAAGTCTACAAAAGTAATATATTGTTTTATTGGGCCAACTTTACTGGTTGTAGGGATATATAATGATACTTGTTGTCCAAGGACACCTCATACCCAGACCCATCAACTGATTTACATATTCCAATTAGTTTTCTTGTTTATAGACCATGCAGGTAAGCAAGACCATCCTGAATTCCTCGAGGTCTCTAAGGTTCAGAATGCCCAGGGTTGGTAGGGTTGCATGTACATCGATAAATCTCCCTGGGGGGATGGAAAGACTGGCAGGCATTATTGGTAGGTAGCAGGATTCTATGCAAGGATGGAATAACTGCTGCCCTGCTTTTTTTTTTAGGGTGTATCATTGGGTCTTGGGTCTCAGCCATTCTATTACAAAACAAATAATATTAAATAAAACCTGATATCTAGTGATATTTCTACCCCAGGAGGTAGACTGATGTCCTCTATCTGCCCCTAAAGTGGACTTAAAAGCTGTTGGGGATTTTTGGAGTTGGGACATTGCCCAATGCCTGGACCAGCCTATCCACATCCTTTTTTATATTGTCTAGTGGGCTTTCTGCCCCCCTGAGGAGTAAATACTCCAATCTGCCTCCCTGATGGGCAAAAATACTTTTGGTCTCTCAGCGGTGGGAAATGCCATGACAGCCACCCTCTTATCCTATTTCATTTTTGTGTAAATAACAGCCCTCCTGTCCAGTAAACATTCTGTCCACCTGAGTGGGGCAATTTGAGGGCAAACTTCTCACCCAAAGCACCTTTCCCCAGGCAGAGCAGAAATACTACATTCTCCCTCGGGGGAATATTTGGCCATGAATCCCTACTTGGAAGTTGCCCTCCTGTGGCGATCCTGAAGCAGGTAAACAATGGTGAGAGGCACCATTGGAAAAGAGAGATAATCTTCTCTCCAATGGTTCTTTTCCCATGATGATCAATGCTAAGGGTTCCGAGGTGTACCTCCAATCATTAAACACAGCAACAGCTAGCAAAACCCTTTATATCCTTATGCATTCGCTTTCAAAAGCAGTGAAAACAGCACTTTTGGTGAGCTGCACATCACAGCAGACAAAACAAAAATTATTTCAGACTGCGAAGGAGACTCTATCCTCGCACCTTGAGTTAACAGTTGAAAAAAGCAATACCTCATTTGGGAGCACCAGCTTTAAGTGGGAGGATGAAACATTGGGGATGTGGTGTGGGAGTGGAAACATGTTCACTGAACCTAAGAGATGCAGGCTTTGCACCAGGGCAAAATTATGCAAATCAACTAAAAATGGTGAAAAGAAATGCATGGTATTTTGTGCTGGAAGGGTGTCATTATTTCATTACAAGAAATATTTTTGCTGCTTGCATCATTTTGCATCAAGTTGCCAATAGTAGGGTGGGTTAGAGCAAATATCCAATATCCTAAAATAGCTGAATGGACTTTACGGTAAAAACTGACACCTTCTTGAGGTAGATGTAAACAACAGGAAATGTGTTCTATTCTCCCAAAAAAAACAATACATAGCATATGTTCTTCAGTATGCAGTGCTTGGAATCCATCTAAGTTTGTTGAGGCCTAGGAATTTGCATAAAAAATGTAGTTGCTGAGTTGCATTACTTGTTAAATTGTAACAATTTGGGCACAGAAATCTTGAGTAAGTGGACGTAAATGTTGTTACTATACATATGCTTGTTGGCAGGAAAATGTTGAAAGCACTTCTTATGTAACTGAAGTAAACACAAATAACTTACTATGAAATGTAGTTGAAAATAGGATACAAATGATTGACTTAATCTCAGCCACCTGTAAATGCTTAGCACCACATCTAGACTATTGTTTTTTTTCATACCATGCAACCTCAGTTTAGACTCAGCTGTATGCATATTAGTCTTCACCCTGCTCCAAAGGAACAGTCCAGCCTGAACTGCGGAGCCAAATCGCCCAGAACCATAGCACAAGCAACCCAGGATGAGGCCTCAGCATAATATTATTTATAGTACTGTGCCTACAGGATGGCAGTGATTGGACACAAACTGACTGGGGGACACAATGAGTCATTCAAGGGTAGTATCTGCTATCCTTCAAATGTCAAATGATGTCCACGGATGTAACTCTTGAGCGTAATCTAGAGCCCCTATGTCTGGGGCAGTATTATCCTATATAGGGAACCTTTTAAACCAGTTTTGATTTAAAGAGATTGTCCTCTACCAAAGGGTCCCAAATCTTGAGCCTAGGCACTGAACTTCCAATAATAACTACTCAGAGGTTTGTGCATCCTGATGTTCTCCATCCTCAGTGGAGAAGTAGAGGCCTCCAAAACACAGGGGGTGACAAGAGAGTACATATTGGCAAGCGGCATTGCAGGGCATAGATGTTATGCCATTTCAGTTCACCTGTCTAATTCTGAGTCCATCTTGCATATATGCATTAATTTCTGTCTCACAAGGGTTGTGCTCTTCGTAAGAACCAGTAATTCAAGGACATCTACAGGAAACAGTTTCTCAGCTACTGGGGCACATTCCTATGCATAAGACACAAAACTCACCAGTTGCTGCTAAAGATAGAAACCTAGAATGGAGAATTTGTATGTGTCTGCTTTTGAGAACTGCTTCCTGCATAAAATGCACAGTTTTATTTTAATCGCAAATTAAAGGCATAGCGTGGGGAAGAACGTTTTTTTAATACAGTCTAGGAAACAGCAACGTGTAAGAAAAGCATACCACTTATGTAAAGGGTAGACAGTGAAATAATAAATGCCACTGCTCAAAAAGAGAACACACGAAAAGCCAATTCTCGCGACCTGCCAAATGAGATGAAAAAAGTGCAAAATCGGGGTGGCAGGTGACAAAGCATTGCTAAGCAGTGAAAGTCCCCTACAGAGGGATGCTAGCTGAGGGAGGGCTCCAACACTATGTAAAAAAATAGTAGACTATTTTTAGGTCTCACGAGAGACAGCGCATGAGCCGTCCCTTGCATGACCTTTTGCTATCTAAACAGAAACTTGAAAATGGCATTACCTACAGCTCTGTGTGCTTTACAACTCGTTCCCCCTTGTTCGCTACAGTTCATTACACAGAGGACACATACCTTTCAGTTCTGTATGGAGAATAAGGAGCTCCTAAAACAGCTAATGTTCGCAGCTTATTATTATAAACACTAAGTCAAAGGCAGTATGTCTTGCAATCAACTTCTTTTGTTTTTCTTCATTCCAACAAAGTCCACTTGGTGCCCCTTTACAATCGTTTAACACTAAAACTGATACTTGTCTGTGCGCACATTTATTAAACATGCCTTCTACTTTTGCAGGCAAATGCTAATTTACAAGCCCAACAACATGTTATGTTTCATTACTAAAAAATTGAAGTCTTGTTTCTTTTAATATTTGTCCCTTTCTGGCCACACTCCTTCAACATTTTGATTTGCATTTTTCCTCCTACTAAAGATTTGGTACATCTCCAAAATGTTATACTTATATTCTAGAAATATATGACCAACTTAAGCAGCATGCTTATACCATATTTAAAACACAATGTAAGTCCTTCCAAAAGTGCCATGCCATACTGTACTATACAATAGCTGGCCAGACCCTATCATACCATAAGTAACAGACTATGGGGCACATGCATCAAATGTAGGAATTGCGAGTCCTTCATAGCAATCATTAAAGAATCGCTATTATGGAGTCGTAATTACCTATGCATGTCGGTTAAGCAAATAAAATTGTGATTCCTACATATTCCTTAATAGCTTAATAGCGAATCGCAAATTGTGATTCATTTTTAAGGGATGTCTTCCCATTCATTCCTATGGGCCTAGAGGCCCATAGGAATGAATGGGATTTCATCCGCAATTTGCGAGTACCAAATAGGTACTAGCAAATTGTTCATGCAATTTCAAGGGTGCAAAGAGGTTAAAAGCCACCCTGATGCACCCCTAAAAAAGGTAAGATTGCACATGCAGTGTGCACACATGCTCTAAGGGCATGTGTTTGCACCACAATGGACTTTGAAAAATTTATTTGTTTGCATTTTTCAAAGGAATTGCATATTGAAGTTGATGGTAATTTGTAATTCCAAATTGCAAAAACGCAATTTGTGGATACATAATGCATCGCATTTAGAGAATCGCAATTTGCAATTCCCTAACTGCATTCGCAAAGAGGTAATCTCAACATTTGTGATTACCTATTTTGCAAATTGCTTTTCGGTTGATGTATTCCAAATGGAAAAATACCGGTCGCAAAGGAGCCGAATCTGTGAATTGGCCCATTTGCAACCTGTATTTTGCTTGATGCATGTGCCCCTATATAAAGACAAGCCGTAACATACCATACTATACAATGACAATCCATATCACACTATGCAATATTATACAGTACAATAGGATGCCATACTATACCATACTTTAAAGTAATAGACAATACCATACCATGCCATTCCATACCATACCATACCTTACTGTACCATTCCATACTGTACAATGACAGACCTTACCATACCATATTATACAATATCATACCATACCATACTATAAAATGACAGCCCATCCCATACCATTGCATACCATACCATACCATTGCATACCATACCATACCATACCATACAACCACAGGCGGCACCGTGCCATATCATACTATGACACATTATACTATACCTACCATACCTTACCATATGATACCATAGCTACCATACCATACCATACCATACTGTTTGGAATTGGGTAACTGGTTAAGGAGTGTGAAATCTTACTCAAGATCAACCAAAATTCTTGGCAGGGGGACACAAAAGCAAACCCCCAAATTAGCCTGTGCTTATCCCTCGGGTAGCTTGCCACAAAAGAAGTCAGGCTAAACTTCCAGGTAATATGTAAAGTATTTATGCAGCACTTCAAACAGTAATACAATGAAAACAACTCACAAAATCCCAAACCAATTTAGAAAAACAATATTAGTATTTGTAATAAAATATCATTAAATTATTTGACACCAACACGACAAAATATTATTTTTTTAATATTTGTAATATTAATAACAATAGTAATAAACTATTTAGAAACTAAAAACACAAAAGACAATAAGCAAACCTGGAGATATGCAATTTTAAATATTTAAGTAACAATAGTGCTTAGAAGCAAAAAGTGCTAACTGTGATTATCTGGTTGCACCGGACTGGGACAAAGTCACAAACTTAGGCTGGCCGTGATGGAGTGCAGGCCGAAAACAGGGACCAGGTAAGGCCCCTTGAAGAAAGTACCTTAATTTTGGATTACAGAGTGTTGCAGAGACCTTCGTTGAAGATGTGTCACTCAGAGTAGAATCCGAAGAGCTGTGGGCTGTGATGCACGGTCCTGTGTAGAGGATGTGTCGCACAGAGGTGGCTCTGAAGAGCTGCAAAGGTGTGATGTGAGCACCAGCATCAAGGATGTGTAAAGCAGTTGCAGTTCCGAGGAGCTGCAGGGAGTAATGCAAGGTCCTGCATTGGGGATCCATTGCATAAGGTGGATCAGATGAGAGGCGATGCATTGCACTGCTTCAGTTGTGCTTGGACCAGAGGTTGAGCTGGCAGAACATATTCAGGCCCAATTCCAACGATCCAGGACTGAGATGGTACCACTTGGGGGCAAGATTCACATCAGACAGCGTTTGCGTGCTGCATTCATAATGGTTAGAGCCTTTTCTGTCCCTTAGGCTATAATCATGAAGGCAGCCAACTAGCCCTTTGAGACACTCTGGTGGTCCTGGCTTCAAGATGCCGACACAACCCTTCTCTCGCAGGAAACAGAGCAGCAGATTAATAGTCCTTTTGCAGCAGAGCAGCACAGCAGGTGTTCTTCTGAGTCTTCCAGAGGTACCATAGCATACCATACCATATCATACTGTACAATGACATACAATAAGATATCATACCATACCATACCATACCATACCACAGCATGACAAAGCACACCATACCATCTTATAGGGTTGAAGGCCATATCATATCATACCATACCATGCCACACAATACTATACAATAACTTAACAATACCATACCACACCATACTATACCATGCCATCCATACCATTCAATGGTAGTCCACACGATATCATGCTATATCATACAATATGAAAGGCCACACAATAGCATACTATACTACAGGATGGCAGGAAATACCATACTATACTATACAATGACGATTCATACCTTACTATACCATAACAAATATCAAATATCTTGAAGATGGTCTAGCAGATATAGACAACTTTAGACCGAAACGTCGACAACCACACCTATTTTTGCATCACTGTATTGAAGGCAATTTTCTCTGTTTAGTCTGGTCACATTGCTTGATTATTATCTTCAAAAAGGTGTTCACAATTGTAACGATGAAGTATATGTAACACCAAAAGACTGTAACTTCTGGTTGCATTGTGTTTTTTATGGAATATGTTTATCCTTTTGTACCCTCTACAACTTTTGGCCAACATAAATCTATTCTTCTGAATACATATACCCGTTTTATACATTTTTCGTTGAAGATTTGTTCATATGTAAATAATTAGAATTGTATTCTAAAAAATTGCATTGAAAGTTACTTAATAGAGTTTGCCAACATTGAATGCATCAACAAATGTAAACATATGGTTTAGTAAATCCTTTGTAGGCTCACATACCTGCCAATATTTAATTGCCCAATCCGTCAAGGGTAGATTGAGTCTCCCACTTATTTTCAATATTTTATTTATGAGAATGCCATGCAGTGCACCATAGCAAGCCATCTTGCTGCACTGCACTGTATGACAGAGATAGGGCAGAAATGTGCTGTTTTCAAAGCAATACAGTCATTCCTGCCTTTTCCCCTGCACTGGCACTCTTTTGGTTGCCAAGCGCCCATGCAGGTACCCTTCAACCATGGTGCAAGGATGCCTGCATTGCATGCAGGCTTGTTTTTGTGCAGGTAGGAAGAGCTCCGTGCACAAAAACAATCCTGGGTCAGAATTCCATCCGACTGGGAGAGAAGTTATTCATGCATGTAACTCCAACCGGCTGCCAAACATAGTCAGGACCCAAGCTCCAAGATGCTGATCTCTACTGGTTCATGGTTCATAATTTCACCAAGTTAATTGCCATCAATGTGAGGGAACATGTCCTGTTTTCAGCGATGTCAAGCTGTGGCTGCAGAGGTCAACCAGTTGATACCAGAGAGAGGGAGGCGATTCACCCTTCTCCTCACAAGCCGTCAAGTGGCAGTATGTCCTGCTCACATCGGGCACCCATCTGTGCCCTTCTGTGAGTACACAATTTCTTTTTATGCTCTGTCTTGAGCCACTATTTTATTGGTTTGCACCTTCACAATGGCAGTCAATTGTTCTTACTCTAGGTGTTCAATACTGTTTCGTCCTAATAAGACCCCGTAATTGCTCCTAGGGTCGAAACGCAGTCGACACATATTTCAAATGAACCACTTTTACAGCCTCTATTATTTTGTCAGATTGATAATATTTTGTTTATACTTACCTGTGGTCGGTTTGTGCAAACTGAAACCTTTTATATGTCACATAACAGTCACTTTTTTAGGTTCTAACTCACTTGGGACACTGAACACACTGTCTGTTTGAATCTATGACACAAAGAGAAAAAATTAAGTGAAAAACGTTTTGAAACCCATGGTGAGTATGGTTTTGATTCTCTCTCTGACAATCCATTCCCATGAATATATGCCTTTGATGACACTGAGTCACCTGGTAACTCTAGATGTATGTTAACCAATGGTTCACGATTCAAGCTCTTCAGCACGCACTCTCAAATAGTGAAATTTCAGAAAAGTGAATGGTACATTTTAACAGCAATGTCTGCACTACATAAACAAAGCAAAGCTTTTAAGAAATATTGTCATTTTCTGTGGCCTGACAGGGAAAAGCCATCATGATCTTTATAAGTGTTTTTGTGCCACAGCACCCCAGAGCGCTATCTAGAGCAAGTAACTTGTTTAGTGAGTGTTCAAAAGATCTGTGCCGCTCAGCTTGCAAATGCTTTAGAAAAACGTAGCCACCAAATCTTAAAGCTGCTGCCAACATTGCAAAGCTAGGACTAGCATTGTATCTATATAATGTGACTATACATGGTCATAGATACTGATGAATGTTCTGAATGCCAAAATAAGATTGACCCATTAGAAGTATAAGATATTGTAAGAAACAGAGTTATTAGTTGAGGGGGGGTAAGTGCCCATCTCAACTAATAAGCACAGTCCCTATTAGTTGAGTGAGATAAGTGCCCATCTCAACTAATAATCACAATCCTTGCAGGGTGAACTGCTAAAGTCACAAAATAAACTTGAGCTCTTCTCTGGGGTGCTATTGCACAGAACAGACAGGCTTAATTATTTAGAGGGAATGTGAAAGTAATTGAGTCAAAATGTAAAACAATAAAAATCATTGAAAAAATTGAAAAATAGAGTAAAATTGAGTAAACCAAGTAGAAATATTGACAAGAAGCATAAATTGCCAATGATAGTTAATGGTCGCTTTTGAGCAGGAGATATACACAATTTGATTCTCACGGCAATTGAGACAAGGTTGAATACACTAATCAGATAATTACTGATCAAGATTTTAATTTTTTACTTTAGTTGGTAAAGTCCCAATCCACCACAGGGGTACAATTTAAAACCTGCCCAAGACCTCAGCGTAGGCACCTGGAGAGTCACCGGAGTAGGACACAGAAGCCAACAGAAGGGTTTCGTCCAGGTGCAGTTGCCAGTGGTCAGCTGGGCAGTTGCAGGTAAAGTCCCTTTATAACTGTGCCTCTACTTTACCAGGAGGTCAGTCTTGGACCCTTGGAGTCCACTTCTTTGCCTTAAGTACAAGAGTGGCAGTAGATTCAGTATCTAGGATCTTCTCAGACGGCAGGTTTACTCCTCTTTTGATCTTCTACAGTTCTTGAAATGTTCAGGAGTGGGCGGCCTAGATATGCCACAGTTATGCTTGTCATGAACTAGTGGGTGGGAATGACCCCTGGGTTTACCCTAAGCAATGGGTCAAGGGTTCCCGAGGCTAACCCTACTCACTTTGGCCATTTTCAAGATGTCCGAAACCTTCAGCCACACTAACTATTTGTGTGTGGAGAGCATACGTTGGTAATGCTAGTGTCCTCCAACATTGAACACTAATATCTACATTTAGGCGGACCCTGTACAACAACACACTCTGAGATAGATACATACACATTGTTTTGGAATTCTATCTCCCTCCTTTTAAGTGCACTCCCAATGTCATATGAAAATCCCAGTAGACCCGTCAAAAAGGTCTAGACACTCCACCAGGACCTGACACTGTGAATACAACTAGATGCTCACTGTGGTGGAAACCACTATGGTCAGAGGGACAAAAGAACAGTGCTGACCTTGGAATTAGCAAGATGTGGTGGTGACAGGGTAGTCCTCTTCGAAGTTAGTTAAATTATTGGGCCCAGACCACAGGCCATCCTGTCAAGGGCTAAACAACATCTCCTCACACCTAAGGCCTTTTGTACCTCGTGTGGGAGCAAGTTCCGATCTCATTCACACCCTTTGAAATGCTAATTACTGGCTGGCAGAAGTGAGAGAGCAAAATGCAGATTTAACTTCCTTGGACTTCAGGCAGGTAAAACAATGCTAATTTTTTTAAAGTTTGTTTCCAAAAATATCATTGCAAATTTGATTTCACTAGTGAAATAGACTTGTAATAACTATTTCAAAAAGTCCACAACTTAGCTTTGTTGCTGTTTCCTAAGCAAAGATAATATTTAACAAACTTAATATTCAATCAATAATAACTTTTTTGATTATTCACTGATAATCATAAAAGAACACAATAAAAAGAAAACAGAGTAAAAATAGCTACACAGTACAATACATAGTCCATGTGTAATAACATTAAAATAAAATTTAAACAAATCAAGGATTATAAAATGCACTGTACAAGACGTCATCTGTTAATGTTAATGTTAATGTTAAGGGAAATTTATTGAGCGCACTGTCACCATGAGTTTCCTGGCGCTGATAGGACACTGAGGTTGAGCAAGAGGAGTTTAGTGGGGATGTGAAAAGAGCAGAGTTTTTAAAGATTTCCTAAAAGATAGGAGGGAGCAAGAGGTCTTGAGTGAAAGTGGAAGAGAATTCCATAGCTTGGGAGCCAGGTGAGAGAAGCTGCGGCCGCCAGATTTAGTGAGTTTAAACCGGGGGATAACTAGAAGCTGAAGGTGGGTGGACCTCAAGGTGCGGGGAGGACGGTAAGGGGTGATCAGGGACTTCAGGAAAGCAGGGAAGGGACCAGTTAAGGCTTTGAAGACCAGGCAAAATACCTTGAAGGCTATTCTTTCACTGACTAGTAGCCAGTGTAGTTGATGTAATAGAGGTTTGGCCGACTGCCATCTAGGGATTTTAAATGCCAGTCTGGCAGCCTGGTTCTGGATGATCTGTAGCCTAGCCAGCTGGGATTTGGGGAGGCCATGGTATAGGGTGTTAGAGAAGTCCAAACGGGACATCACCAAAGCTATTAAAACCTGTAGCAGGGCTTCGGAAGTCAGAATATGGGCAACTTTCCGTATCCTGTATAGCTGGAACATACAGGAGGATGTTACAGCACTCACCTGGGCCTTGAGAGTGAGCTCAGAGTCAATAATGACCCCGAGACTCTTTACACAGCCAGCGGGAGAGGGAGGTGACCCAAGCTCAGTTGGCCAGTACTGAGGGCCCCAATGGGGGGCACTTCTCCGAGGGAGGAGAAGCTCAGTTTTGCCAGGATTGAGCTTTAATTGATTTTGGTTCATCCAGTGTTGGATGTGTGTCATGACCGCCTGGAAGTTGGTGACAGCGTCAGGGGAGGTGAGGGGGAAAATAATTTGTAAATCGTCCGCGTAATTGAACACTGTGACATCCCACCTACCTAGGGAGTGAAGGAGAGGTTGAAGGTATAAATTAAAAAGTAGGGGGGACAGAGAAGATCCCTGGGGGACCCCGCAGGATGAAGGAACACTGGTGGCGCTAAAGGGACCCAAGCTCACTGCTTGAGATCTACCCTCTAGGAAAGATTTGACCCAGGACAAGGCAGGCCCACAGACTCCGGCGGCCTCGACACGGTGGAGTAAGATGTTATGATCCACCGTGTCGAATGCCGCCGATAAGTCTAGTAGGACTAATGCCTGGGGGAGTCCTCTGTCAGCATTGCTTCTGAGGTTGTCCAGCACGGCGAGAATCACAGCCTCAGTGGAATGGGCTGGTCTAAAGCCGGCCTGGTTTATTTCCAGGAAGTTGGACTCCTCGATAAATTGCGAGAGGCAAGTAGTAACATGTGCCTCCAGGATTTTAGACAGGAAAGGCAAGAGGGAGATGGGCCGGTAGTTGGTGAGGACCGCTGGGTCCGCGCCAGTTTTTTTTAGCAGAGGCACCAGTACAGCCTCCTTAAACGACCTGGGGACTGTGCCAGAGTTAAGGGAGGTATTGAGTAAGGGTAGGATACAGTGCGGAAGAGTGTGACAAATGTCGTGAAGTACTGAAGGAGGACAACAGTCTTTGGGGGAACCAGATTTCACTCGGGTGGCCAACTTGGCAAGGGAGTCGGAATCGAGTTTGGGGAAACAGGACAGAGTGGAGATGTTAGCAGGGGGGGCTACAGCTGCAACTGAGGGGAGGGAATAGGGAATGGAATTTTTAATTGCCGAGATCTTGTCGATAAAGAAGGAGTTTAAGGCATTGCATGACTCTGCGGAAGGGGGCAAGTTCGGGAGTGTCCTGGCGTCCGATGTTAATTCGCCGAGGACCTTAAATATCTCTTTAGATTTGTTAGTGGCTGTTAATATTCTCTCGGAGACGAAAGCAGACTTAGTTGTAGTAATGGCTTTTTTATAATCTTTGCGTGCGGACACGTGCGGGTGATATCCTTTAAATACAGCTGGATTACCCAGCATCTGTAAAAAGTAAAATGGATGATTGCACTTATATATTCCACATGCTGTAAGTACTGGTAATGAATACAGTAAGATTATAAAATGTGTAAATAAAAACAAAGTGCATCAAGGTCTAAACTGACGTTTCATCACAAAGGTAAGTCGATATTGTTAAAGGGTCATGTTGGTCCAAGAGAAGAAAAAATGGCTATTTATGCTACTCAAGTGAAATCTGGTCAAGCGTGATCTCTCCCAGGAGTTATTAACCAAGGTCAGATAGGGCTTTGTACCAGCAGTTGTTCTTAAAAGGAAATATTCTCGTAATAGTGTCATTTCTGTCAACTCTCTAGTCACATATTTAAAAGCCATGCGCAGTTTTTACCCTCTGCCTTTCCCTGTTGGTAATCTGCTTGTTCAGCATGTACAGTTCAGGTCTGCCATGGGCTTCAGCAATCCACTTAGTGTTTCTAAGTCAAGGAATAATAAATGGAACAGCTAACTCAGCTTTAATGAAAATTGCTTTTAGGTGATAGTCAAAGCAATGACAGGTTCAACATTAACCTTTACATCTCCTACTATTAAATACCATGCACCCTGTGTTAATGGTCAGTAAGGCTTTCCTGGGGGTGACATATAAAGATTTAAAAGGAGAGTTTTAGGCCGGTCAAAAGTGGTTATTTTGACAGGTCGAATTTTCTGTTTAAACCTGCACAGCTAAATTACTTATGACAGGTTTGCAGCCATGTTTGCATTATCACTGTAGTGGATCGCACATGACTGCTGCAGCCCACCAGTTACATTTTACTTACAGGCCATGGGTACACATTGGGCACCATATACTAGGAACTTAGAGGCAAGTTAAAAATGCCAATCATAACTCTGCCAATTTCACAATGTTGAAATAAAAATCTATTGCATGAGACTCAATCAGGCTTCTGCCCACAGTACAGCACAGAATCATCACTGTTACTGGCTTCTGAATGTCTCAGAGTGATTGTGGATCTTAACAATACTGCTGCACTAATTATGCTAGACTTAAGTGCGGCATTTGATACTGTGCCTCATGGCTTTCTCGTAGAACGTTTGCGGAACAGTGGGATAACTGGACCAGCTGTATGTTGGCTGTCCTCCTTCCTCTAGAACCCGCACTTTTCAGGTGGTTTAAACCTTTCACTTCGGAGACCTTTTCACTGCAGGAAGGAGGTACCACAAGGATTCTGCGGGACACACCTGGACGCTGTGGAGGTTGTTGCTGGACCCTGTGCTCTTGGGTCTGTCTCTCTTCTTGGGCTCACCCGTGTTGCCGCTGCCTCTCGCCGCTTCGCGGCTTGGAGGAGGAGGGAGAAGCGAGGTGAAAGTGCTGGGAGGCGCCTGGAAGGACCAGCGGGTCGGCGCTGAGCAGGGACTCGGAAGACCAGGAGTTGGAGTTCTGGACTTTTTGGTTCCGTCCAGAGGTGTCAGGGAACAACACCCAAAGACCCCGGAGTTCCACCTGCCTTGGTGCGCAAATGAACAGAAACACGGGCTTCTCGGTGGTGGCGTCAAAGACCAAAGGTTTATTACTGCAGGGACACAGAAGTCACAGAAACTACGCATGGGCAGTGTCTAGGAGCCTGTTCGATTTGTACATTGAGGGTTGCTCCTTATATACTAAAAATTGTGCTTCAGGCAAATATTTCACATGTCAGTACATTCCCAAACCTTTGTGTCTTAAACAATAAATATTTGGCGTTACACAGGAACTGTCGATAATATCTGATGCCAAACATCACGAAGAGGGGTTCCCACTAGTCCATCACAATCCCTTGTCAATATTGCATTCAAGAGCCGGACCGCCTCATCGTAAAGTTCGTTACCTCCCCCTAATAAAGGCCCAGAAGGAAAGGAGCAGAGCCAGGTGCAGAAGATAGAAAAGCGGGATAAGAGATGTTTGTGGGTTGTAAATGGGCAAGGCTACCGGCTTCGGCCGCCTAATCATGATCAGGACAATGGACATGAGAACCAGTTTAGGTGGGCTAGCCTCGGGCAGAGGAGGCAGCCTTTGTCAAGTCATGCAGCTACAGCGTGATCTGGTTTAAGGTACACGTGTCATGAAAGAGGTGAATCTCCGGCTAAGGCTACGTGTCCTTAATCGAAATGAAGTGATCAGAGGTTATTGCGTATGTG
The DNA here is from genome assembly GCF_964263255.1 of Lissotriton vulgaris. NCBI lineage: Eukaryota > Metazoa > Chordata > Amphibia > Caudata > Salamandridae > Lissotriton > Lissotriton vulgaris. The sequence continues at coordinate 380,860 of NW_028250382.1, forward strand.
AGGGCAAGAAACACAAAATGGCGGACATGATCTAAGATGGATGCCGTGGGTAGATCAGAAATGTGTTCATAACAGGAGTGCTCTTGCTCGTATCGTAGCGAAAACACCAGGATATGCTAAATGGATCATTTGCGGTTCGCCGATACTAATATTATGTATTTCCGACAATATTGAAAACACGGGTTCAAATCGTCACGGAACCTCAGACCCTCCTTTTGCCCTTACATAGGCAATTACTCAGTCTATATCAGAGTCTAGTTCTATACTCATCAGGTCAGTGACATGTTGTTGTATCATCATCCTTTCTCGTGCCTTTTCTCCAATTGCAGGTGGTTTCCTAAAACAGGTTGCAGCACAAAGACTACACAAAGTGGGACCACACTGGATAATTAGGCAGCATGAGAATAGGAATACTAAGATGACACCGATGACCATTAGAACCTTCCACCCCCACCCTGAGATCAGAGTCCAAAACCACTCCATAAAGGACCAGTTTCCCTTGTCTACATGTATAGAGTCGGAAATCTTGTGTAGCTTAGAGATCGCCTCATAGACTGTTGGAGCATTATTAGGAATAAAGACACAGCAGCTCGATTGGATCATTCTACATACCCCACCTCGATCTGCAAGTATGACATCTAGAACCATACGGTTCTGCAACGTCATGAGTCTATCCGCCTGAAGCTCAGCTGTCAAATTGCTAAGGGCACCAGCAGTTTCAGTAATAGTAGATTCAACTACCCGTGTTAGCTGACGTATGTTTCTACTATTGGCCATAGGCCCCCAGAACGGAAGGAAGCCTTTGAAGAAGTCTCCAGCTTCCTGACCAGCAGTATCTTCCTTGCTGAAGACACCTCTCGCTATTCTGGTTCTGTGGTAATCAGATGAAGCAGTGTATGCTGGAGGCAACAATCGAGCAATATAGCATGAACCTGAAAAGTCAGCAGGTAACCATGTATATGCCCGGTCTCGACAAATGAAGTAGGTACCCCTAGCAGTAAGGAAGGCAGGGGAAGAGTTAGCCGGAAACACATAAGTCTCAACGCACTCACTCCTCCCTAGCTGAGCTCTCGGATTTCTCCCATTCCCTTGCAAACAGACCTGACCTCAGTGGGGTACGACCCAGATTGGAGTTGAGCTTTTACGCTTGCTTTCCCCTAAACTAAGGCGATACTCTGAAGTATTCCAACTTAAATACACTCGCAGTTCGTCTCTAGGGTATGATGGAGTATTATTGACATCCTTGATCATGTCAATAATTCCCTGGACTAAAGCTTTGTTGGCAGAGTTATATCTAGTGGAACGTGGTGGACGTGGAGGATAGGTCTCAAGGGCATTAGCAAAGATGGTTTGAAGGGCCTGAAATGATCCATTGTAGCTGAAAGGCAAAACCAGATAGGGAATACCTTTATCCATAGTGTGGGGTATCAAGCCACACACCCAGCAGTCTGTAGTGTTAACTACCAGTTGGTGTTGGTGCAAAAGCTGTACAAAAGTGTTGTTAATGAATTCTGAACGTCGGGCTTGCTCATGTTCAGGAAACGAGTGGAAAGAATGTATAGAAGAAACAGTAGAAGTGATAGGATCAAGGGGAGGTACTGTAGTAACTGGCACAAAAATCAGATTTATACTAAAGACGATTCCACCCACCAATGTTGCTAAAATAATCAAAAATGTAATGGCACATTGCATCAAAAAGCATTTGCTACGAAGAATTCTGGAAAGTCTGTTTCTGCGAATATAAATCACATTTTCTCGTTGCAGCGCAGGAAGCTCCATCTTCTACAATCCGCTCGCGACCACTGATGATGTGTACGTAGATGAAAATGCCTCTATCAGCCCTGGGAGTTCCCAGAACCAACAGAAAGATCGACCTTGTGTCAGACCCCTGCAGATTCAAACTAGGCACACAGCCACGACCCTACGGCTACCCAGACGGCAAGGCAATTTAAAAAACAATAAACAATAGCAAACTTCCTGGCTGAAGGCAAATGTTCAATGTATCAAAATCACAATATGCAGTTGCCTGCTTTATTTGTCCATGTTACGTTTTCTCAAGTTATATCTCTGTTTTGCAGGTACTGTCTGATCGGAAAATAGTGTATCACTAGCAGCTGTTGCAGTGTTTAAGTTCGCAGATAGCAAAGTTTCTTCTGATGCTGGAGACAAATGTTCAGTGTTCAAAGGAGTCTTTTCAGGAGGAGAGTCAGGTTTTGAAGTGTCAGTAATCAATTCGGCATCGCTGAAAGAGATGAACTTCGGTGTGCTTTCAGATTCGGAGGCACCAATTCCTTTCTTTACCCAGTCGTCGTAAGGGAGCGGCAGGGGTACACGCTTTACATGTGATGCGTGTACCCAGTGCTTGCGGCCAGCTACACGAACTGCTGTTCTCGTTGCCAGTAAGATCTGGAAGGGCCCCACAAATCTCGGTTGAAGGTTCTTCGTCCTCGCGAAGTTCTTGATGACAACAAATTCTCCTGGTTTTAGCTGATGCCCTGGACTCTCCGAAGGTTTTGGCAAAGCATCGAAAACCTGTTGATGAATAAGACTCAATTTAGCAGTCAAGTCGTAAAGGTAGTCTATCAACATAGGATATTCTAGAGAATTAAATTCCTTAGGCCTTGGCACACCCCAGATATTTGCTGGGCGGCCAAAGACTATCTCGTAAGGGCTAAGCCCCACTCTAGAATGTACGGTTGCTCTCGTTGATAACAAAGCCAAAGGAAGTGCGTCTGGCCAGGCTAAACCTGTGGATGCTTGTATTTTAGCTATCTTCAGTTTGAGGGTACCATTGTAACCCTCCACTAAACCAGCTGACTGGGGATGGTTCGCACTGTGGAATTTCTGTTTCAAACCTAGGCCTGCACATACACTCTGCATAACTTTCCCTATAAACTCACTTCCGTTATCTGACCATACAATCCGTGGCATTCCAAATCTAGGGAAATATTCTTTGAGAAGAATTTTGGCAGTTGATAAGGCAGTATTGTCCTTCAGTGGATATGCTTCTATCCACCTGGAAAAAGCACAAACCACCACTAGGACATATTTTAAATTATTACAGCGGTCCATGTGAATGAAGTCTAACTGTATCACTTCGAAAGGGCAGGAAGGAGGAGCGAAATGACCAGCAGGAGTTGGAGTTCCCTTGCCAGGATTATGCATCAGGCATACCATACAGTTTTTCACCACTCTTTCTGCACACTTACTGATTCCCTCATTTTTCCAGACTGGAGCCAACATCTTACAGATACCTTTAGAACTTATATGTGCTACTCCATGCGCCATTGTCACTACTGCAAGCACATACGCATCGGGCAACATCCAACGCTGCTGCTCTGTCAAATCAATCCAACATCCATTCGAGTCCAACTTGCCCGTACTCTCTCTCCATACACATTTCTCTTCCTCAGTTGCTTCTTTCTGAATCTCTTTCACACTTTCCATTGTGTCCTCACACATTCCAGACTCAGCGATCCATCTTGCAGACGTTGCAACATACATTCTACTCATCATGTCTCTAGCTGTCTGTTTAGCAATTTCATCAGCAAAAGCATTCCCACGACCAACATCATCCGTGATTGCTTTATGAGCACTGCACTTTACAATTGCAACTTCAGTCGGCAAGGTTAGAGATTCCAACAAGTCGTTAACTAGCTGACCATGTTGAATCTTAGTCCCATGGGACGTAATGAAACCTCTTTCTCTCCACAAGCGGCCAAAACTATGGGCCACGCCAAATGCGTACTGACTATCTGTAAAGACATTCACTCTCTTGCCCTTAGCTAAAACACATGCTCTCGTTAAGGCTATTAATTCTGCAGCCTGGGCAGAATTCTGATTCACTCTTGCAGTCTCCACAATCGTCTTCAAAGTCGTTACTGCATAAGCAGCAGTCACATCACCATTCTCCAATTTAAAACATGACCCGTCCACATACAGCGTACCATCTGGATCTGATAATGGAGTATCCCTCAAATCAATGCGTCCTTTTGTCTCTTCCTCCGTTTTGAAACAGCAATCATGTGGCTCGGAATCACTCGACTCTTGATTAGCCGGCAACAACGTTGCTGGATTCAATACATTACATCTTTCGATCTGAATATGACTCGCTAGTAATGTCAGCTCGTAACCAGATAATCTTGCACTAGTAAGGTGTTGTGTCTTAGTTCGGTTCTTGAGTGTGTCCACTGCATGAGGAACCATGACCACTAGCATGTTGTTCATTACCAGACCAGCAGATTGTCGAATGGAAGCCGCAGCTGCCGCTGTAGCCCTCAAACAACTAGGTAACGCTCTAGCTACCGGATCTAATGTTGATGAGAAATACGCACAAGGGCGTTGTTTATCACCAAATTTCTGTGTCAGGACACTCAACGCGCAACCTTCTCTCTCGTGAACGTAGAGCGTGAATGGCTTACTGTAATCAGGTGTACCCAATACAGGAGCTGAACACAAGGCTTTTCGTAATTCAGTAAAACTCTCTTGACATTCATCAGACCATGGCACCGGACTCGGAACACTTTTCCCAGTCAAAGCTACCAATGGTTTCGCTAAAAGAGAAAAATTTGGAATCCACTGCCTACAGTAGGAGGTAATACCTAAAAAGGCACGTACTTCTCTCTGTGTGCGTGGAACACTCATTTGCGTAATTGCTTTTATTCTTTCTGGGGTCAACTTCCTTCCCTCCTTTGACAAGAGATGACCTAGGTAGGTCACTTCTTGGCAGCAGTATTGCATCTTGGAAGGTGACACCTTGTGATTCAAATCAGACAAATGATGCAATAACGATACTGTAGCTGCTTTGCAAGTTTCCTTGTCATCGGCAGCCACTAAAAGATCGTCTACGTACTGTACTAGGGCAGAACTTGGAGGAAGGACAAAAGAATCTAACTGGCTTTTTAATGCTTGACTATAAATAGACGGACTTTCACAGTAGCCCTGTGGAGCGCGTTTAAATCTGAAACTTCGACCTCCTAGACAGAAGCCGAAAATATCTCTGCTTTCCTCGGCTATCGGAATGCTGAAAAAGGCATTCTTCAAGTCGATGACTGAGAACCAAGTGGCTGTAGCAGGAATCAATGTTAACAATGCAGTAATGTCTGGAACCACAGGAAATTGCGGAACCACAATCTTATTAACTTCTCTAAGGTCTATGACAAACCTGTACACTGGAGGTTTCGTAGGATCAGTTCGTTTCAGAATCGTCAATACAGGACTATTACAAACATTTCCTCGAGTTTCTTCAACCACACCTTTCTTAATCAAATCTTGCACAATCAATAAAAGTGCACGTTCTCCTTCACTAGATATTTTATATTGGGGAATTCTTGGAAATTTTACATTTGCTTTCAAAGTTACTACATACGGTGGTATTTCTAAAAGGCCTACATCATTAGGACCAGTCGCCCAAAGAGAATCAGGGAGTGAGCGCAGCTCTGGCGGGAGTGCATCCATTGACAAGTACATCGGAGAAGTGATTCTTTTACCCAACGTAAGCTGTACCCCTTCCGGAGAACAGTACAATGTCGCATATAGTCGTTTTAACAAATCTAAACCAAGCAGATTTTCATTACAACCTGTCGTCAAAATCAAGGGTGCTTTCAATTGACATGGTCCAACAGAAATAGACAAAGGACCAGATATCGGGTTGTAAACAGGGGCGCCTGAAAAACCTACAGAAACATTAGTTGAGCCAGACAAAGGTGCGCCAGGGAGTTTCGCATGAATGATAGAACTTTTTGCGGCACCAGTATCCAACAGAAACGGTTCGACTACACCTGATGTTGCTACTGCGACATAAGGCCCACTCTGATCCACTGGAACTGATACTACTCCCTCTCTCTGTCCATGGCTGTCCTAGTACCCATTTTGCTGAAATCCCTCATCCACTTCACAATAATCTTCAACAAGATATTGCTGAGATCTATTTTGTTGAGCTGACTGTCCATTTCGTTGATCAAAGTGATTGGAGGGACGATCATTTGTTTGCGGAGGCATAGCACCTCGCCCTCGACCTCTAGAATTCTGCACAAAACCACCACGACCTCTCTGAGCTGCTGCAGCATTATTTTGCGCTAAGATCGGACATTCATTTTTGTAGTGACCCTCTTTCTTACAGTACGCACACTGGTTCCACTGATATTGAGGCCTGGTTGAACTATAATCTGTCCTCTGATACGAATTCTGTTGCATATTAGTCTGATTCGTGCGAGGCGGATACGCCTGCTGTAAAAGAACTTTAGTCTTTAAATCTTTCGTTTTCTTCTCTGATTTTTCCTTTTCCTCTTTATCCCTATTTTCGTAGTACTGTGCAGTTGCAAGTATTTGCGCAGTTGTAGAAACAGCCCACGCACTTTCTGAATCCTTTAATTTATTGCATAACTCAGGTAACAAATTATGCACAAATTTATCGACAAACAGTCTCTGTCCTCCTTCAGTGCTCATATCCTGACCACTATGATCTACAAAAGTCTCTTCGAACCTCGTGAAGAAGTCGGAGACACTTTCATCTTTCTTTTGCTTGCATGCGGATAATTTATCCCAATTAACACGCAACGCAGGCATCAGAGTCTTCATTAAGTCAATTATTCTACCTGGAAGATTAGCAATTAGGGGTTCGGGTTTTGCACCACCCGTTTGCTGACCATCCGCTGCAGTGATAGCTGCCCAATCACCACCTAAGGCTGCTTGATGATCCTCCCTACGAATTTTAGCCCACACTGGTTGTGGAACTACATTTCCAAATAACATATCGATGTCCGCTAAGTTCATTATACAAGCCTCAACTGTCTGTGTTAATTCCTTGTAATATCCAGCAGGATTTTTACGCGGATCTGGCAAGGCCTGTTTCACCGCTAGCACTTCAGCTCGCTTCCATGGAATGTGTATCCACACTCGTTGGAACTGTGCTGGAGCAGCTGCAATACCCGCATTATCATCACGTTGTATTGCTTCGCGCCAGATTGGAGGAACCTCCCTCATAGGATATTGGCGACTTAGCTTCATTTTACCTTTCTCTAAATCTCTCGGCGAACGAAGAGATGGATCATTCCTAAAATTTAAAATAAGTTCCATCGCTTCTTTTATATTATCGCCCACTATCATTCCTGCAGCAAACTCTTTTTGAATTTTAATTAAATCTTCCAAGTCTGATTCAACATCATCTTCCTCTATTTCCTCACGTAACAACGAGCACATCTCATCAAAGACGTACCGTTGCGTTGGTTCCTTCCACTGCATAAACGTGTCTAACACATCTCTCGTACTATATCTTCTACCTTTCGTAATCCATCTGAGAGCCGTGGAATCTAAAATTCCCCGTTCTTCAGTACTTGGTAGCTGACTACGTCTCTGAACTGAATCAGGAGTAGGAGTCTTAATTAAAGATTTATATAAAGGAGACAGTATATTAGCAACAGAATCAGTTATTTTTCGACGTACAGAAAGTGGAGTTAATACACTTGCAGACGTAGAGAACACAGTAGAGGTAGGAACAGATAGCGAGGCAGTAGGAGTATCGAGAAAAATAGTTTGTGAAGTAGTAGGTGTAAGCGAGACAGATACAGGTATAGAAGACGGCAACCCAGGAAGAGGAGGAGCCGTAGGAATATTCACATTAACCACAGGAGGTACAGGAACTTGATTCTGAGGAACAAGAACACCAGGTTGTCCAGCAACCGGCAATTGAACATTTGGCACAAATTGGGCCGTAGCACCTTGTGCATACGGTGGAGGTGACCGTAACAGATAAGACAACAGAGGATCGTTTTCGGGATCCTCCAGTATCTTAGCTGTTTTCGATGGCAAGGCAGGGTAGCACTTGTCAATCGCTAAATTATGCTCTCTAATTGCTACATCTATAGCCTTTTCGCACTCATTATCTTGCAACTGTTTAGTTGCTTGCTCTAGAGTTAGCTCTTCTTTCTCTTTCTGTTCTCTCTTCAACCTTTTTATTTCTCTCTGTTTGGACTCTTTTCGCCAATAACGGAAAGAATCAAACATTGCCGGCCGGGCTTTCTTACTAAACAATTTCGCTTCTAAATTATCAAGAATCTCGGGTTCAAAACTACCATGTAGTGGCCAACTAAGGACACCATCCTTCTTAGTATAGCGGACCCACACCTCATTATAGGATATAGGACCCACACCATGTTTACAATATAAGTCATAAAGGGGAGTCCCAATCGGAGGAACCAGACAGGAATCCTCCAATCGTGAGTCATGGTTGCAACCGAAACAAGACAACATTTTCCGACTTACCATTTTCAATCCGGAACACAAAACAAACAAAACACGGAACAAATATGTGCACTCGAACCAAGAACTTAGGCCTACCAAAACCAAACTAATGTATCGATACCCAAACTGAACCAAATAGATTATCGTAACCAGAACAACTAGTGATAATCTTACGAAACCAAACCAAACCAAGAACCGATCAAGGATTTTAACAATCCTCACAAAGTAACCAGCTAGCTATCACTAAATACTTAACTGAGGCACTGAAGACGTCACCAAGGAGAAACCCGTCACGTTTCGCTGTACTAAGGGCTGCACCTCGGGTCCAAGACAGGGCGACGGTCAAGGCAACGGCCCACTGCAGCCGTCCTGAACGGGAACCCTCGTGGAAGAGAACTTCGGGCCACTTTTGCGATATGCCGGGATCGATGAAGTGGGGCGCCTCCCTCGGAAATCTTCACACGAAGCTTCTCGAACTCTTCAGGCTTTTGGACCGGTACCGAACGACGTCGCCCCACGTTGGGCGCCAATTGGAGTTCTGGACTTTTTGGTTCCGTCCAGAGGTGTCAGGGAACAACACCCAAAGACCCCGGAGTTCCACCTGCCTTGGTGCGCAAATGAACAGAAACACGGGCTTCTCGGTGGTGGCGTCAAAGACCAAAGGTTTATTACTGCAGGGACACAGAAGTCACAGAAACTACGCATGGGCAGTGTCTAGGAGCCTGTTCGATTTGTACATTGAGGGTTGCTCCTTATATACTAAAAATTGTGCTTCAGGCAAATATTTCACATGTCAGTACATTCCCAAACCTTTGTGTCTTAAACAATAAATATTTGGCGTTACACAGGAACTGTCGATAATATCTGATGCCAAACATCACGAAGAGGGGTTCCCACTAGTCCATCACAATCCCTTGTCAATATTGCATTCAAGAGCCGGACCGCCTCATCGTAAAGTTCGTTACCTCCCCCTAATAAAGGCCCAGAAGGAAAGGAGCAGAGCCAGGTGCAGAAGATAGAAAAGCGGGATAAGAGATGTTTGTGGGTTGTAAATGGGCAAGGCTACCGGCTTCGGCCGCCTAATCATGATCAGGACAATGGACATGAGAACCAGTTTAGGTGGGCTAGCCTCGGGCAGAGGAGGCAGCCTTTGTCAAGTCATGCAGCTACAGCGTGATCTGGTTTAAGGTACACGTGTCATGAAAGAGGTGAATCTCCGGCTAAGGCTACGTGTCCTTAATCGAAATGAAGTGATCAGAGGTTATTGCGTATGTGAGGGCAAGAAACACAAAATGGCGGACATGATCTAAGATGGATGCCGTGGGTAGATCAGAAATGTGTTCATAACAGGAGTGCTCTTGCTCGTATCGTAGCGAAAACACCAGGATATGCTAAATGGATCATTTGCGGTTCGCCGATACTAATATTATGTATTTCCGACAATATTGAAAACACGGGTTCAAATCGTCACGGAACCTCAGAGTCCCTGCTTCCCCAGCTGCACAGGCGGACGCGCCCACCTTCAGACACGCCCCCGCCTGACCAAGTGAAAGGGCGCGTGTTCCTTCATTCTGCGGGACACACCTGGACGCTGTGGAGGTTGTTGCTGGACCCTGTGCTCTTGGGTCTGTCTCTCTTCTTGGGCTCACCCGTGTTGCCGCTGCCTCTCGCCGCACCCGCTCCGCGGGTGCCGCTTCGCGGCTTGGAGGAGGAGGGAGAAGCGAGGTGAAAGTGCTGGGAGGCACCTGGAAGGACCAGCGGGTCGGCGCTGAGCAGGGACTCGGAAGACCAGGAGTCCCTGCTTCCCCAGCTGCACATGCGGACGCGCCCACCTTCAGACACGCCCCCGCCTGCAACGCCCTTACATATTGATCAGCTCGACGCTTGGCGGGACGCCGAGCGAAGCCCGAGCAAAGGGCGGGCAGTCTGTGGCAGTCAGGGGCTGTCAAGGCTGGGCTGGGCCACGTCCCTTTCCTTTCCATCAGCAGTGAGTACATACGCCCAGTGTGAGCTCCCGTGCTGCTCCCCATAATCATGTCTACCCGCTCTGGAAAGCTTCTTAGGAGTGAAGGAGAAAGGGGGTCCAATGCCGCGAGCCCTGTTATAGGAACTATGGACCGCTTTATCACCAGGGTGGCGGCGGTGATTGAAAAGGAGATTGCTATGTCTGAACGGCGTCTTTCCGAGGTCTACCTCCCCTCAAGACGCTCATCCTTGGGGGCTGCTGCCCAGTCACTTACACCGGCCAGTGTCCGGGTTCACTCTGTTACCCCTCCTAGTGTCCCTGGTGTTTCCACAGACCCCCCCCATTTGGCTGGTATAGAGCAAACTATAGATAGGCTGGAAAATCTGGCCGCACTTCTCCCTATAGTTACTGTGGAAGATGGTGGCCTTAGCAAACTGTCTTCACCATTATCACCTAATCTCCCAAATGAGGCTACCAGTGATCCTCTGCCTCCAAAACCTCTCACCCCCTCCTTAGTCATATCAGAAGAGGAGTTAGATAGGATTTTCCCCAGTATTCAAACTCCCGAAACTAGGCAGGAGAATAGGCCCTTAAGTAAAAAGCCAAGAAAACGCAAAAAGGGTAGGCTAGTGAGACAGGCCGCTCTTTATCAAAGAGTAAGAAAACCCTCTGGATCTGGTATGAGAAATATAAGGGGTAGAACTATAGTGAATAAAATTGACATAGAAGGGGATGTGCTGATCTCTCCCAAGGGGCTACACTCAGAAGCTAACACTGCCATTGCCTCCAAGCTAACCGATTCAGTAACAGCTGAAAATATCTTTGAGAAGGTATATAGTCTCCTGAAACCACTAGTAACACAGGTTAAGGGTCTAGGGGAGAGGATAGACAAATTAGAGCAATCAACCCTTGACGGGTTTCACTCACTCAAAACCACATTCAAGCAAATAACTAGAGTGAGTGAAAACAAGGAAACAGGTACAAAGGATAAAGAACTACCATCCCAGACAGACCCCAAACTTAAAAAATGTCTGAACAAAGTTGTTCCTTCTAATAGTTCACTAACCTCAGCCCCAAAATCTCCTCCCCGTCCCAAAGCAGGGCCAAAACATAAGGGGCCACCAACTCACTTAGAGCCTGACAAAAATAAGCCTAAGTCTCTTCCACAAAAGCAGACGCAGATAGCAAGTGGCAAAATGGAAGACTCCCAAAATCTAGGTAAATTTAACAAACTAAACGGGCTACCGATAGGGAAAGGCCCTAGAGCTGTATCCCAACCTACTGCCCCACCTACCCCATCACGGATCCTTAGTAACTCAGCTCGAAGGATTCCTCCAGTAAACCTCCCACCAGACTGTCAGCCTTTTGTTGCTGTCATGGTTAACGTGCCCCCCTTAAAGGAAGGCCAGTTGGAAAACCACCAGTCACTTAAGAATAAGTGTATCCACTGGCTGAAGGCAAATAAGCCAATCCCGCTAGGTGTGGATGGAATTATTCTAAGTGTCCGTAGAGTCGGGTGGGTGGGGCAGGGGAAAAAAACTCAGGAGGGGGATTATATAATCATAAACCTTCAAGACCCTAGAGTAGTGCCCTCGATCTGTACTCCTATTAAAAACATGGGGGCGCCGGGGGTTAAAGTGGTTGATCTTTCTTACTTTTACCCCAGGCAAATCGTCAGCCCAACTAGAGAAAGCTCAGGTTCCCCTGTCTTCAGTCAAAACTGGGCCGGGGCTACGGGGGGTACAAGGGAGAACCAACTGAGGGCTCTTGGGCCTTGCTGACTGGAAGAAGTGAGTATAGTACAGCCACTAGGAATACCACCCACCGAAACAAATCTTGTAAGTGGGTTAGTGGTCTCTATAGATACTCCCCAAGATCCCTGCTCCCCACAGTCACTTTCGAGGGAGACCATAGAAAGGGACTTTCTTGCGCCCAGTGACGCTCCAGCTGTGACGGACCTAGCCTTTAAGGTTTTCAGCTGGAACGTCGCAGGGATTGCAAGAAAATTGGCTCTACCGGATTTCACTGCTTGGGTTGATGAACACTCCTTGTGCCTTTTCCAAGAGACATGGAGCTTGGCGCCGGTTCATAGGGTGGGATTCTCTTCCTATTCCTCCCCTGCGAAAGCCTCGGAAACAGGGAGGGGGCGTCCCTCGGGTGGCCTTCTCATTTGGGTTTCAGCCTCTCTTGACTGCAGAGTGGAGGAGTTCCCTACAGGTTGCCCGGACATACAAAACATCACCCTAATAGACCAAAGGGGAAGAATTGTCCTAAATGTTTATAATGTTTATGCCCGGGGAACCAAGGGTGGGAGAAAGTCTCCTGTAATATCTCTCCTCGAGACTTTGCTAAATAACACCCCATATAAGAAGCGTACCCTGGTTGCGGGCGACATGAACTGTACGTTCGAGCCCCTGGGCTCGGGCGTTTCCCTCGACCAAGATGAGGAGGACACCAGGTTGGGGATTCCGGTTCTGGAAATCCCACCGATTAGAAGGTGGACAGAAGTGGCACTCCAGATATATTCACTGAGCCTCGAATTTAACTTAAGGGCAGCTAATGGGAGGACACCCTCGGATAGGGGGGGTGCCCACACGTTTAATAGACCAGGACATACCTCTAGGTTAGATTATTTCCTAATAGATGTAAATCTATGGCCTCACGTAAGGGACATGCAGGTGGTGCCCACGACTGAAAGTGACCATAACTCACTCTCTTTAACCATGGACCAGTGGTGGCGCCCCTTAATGAAAGTCAACACTAACCCAGTAGCCGCACGCCCGGATGAGTCTGAAGTCTCCCCTTGTGGTAGACGTATAAAAAGGGCGAAATTGGTACTCTCCGATGCAAAGGTAGGGGAAATTCAAACCCTCTTAAAGCAGGCGATAACAACCCTCGGAACATCCCTAGAAGGGGCAGGTAGTGCCAGTGGGCTTTTTGTCTCCTTGGTAGAAGCCTTAACCAACGTATTTACCTCACACACTAACAAGTCGGGCAACAAAGAATTTAAAAAACCGGTTGTTGGTTGGTACACCCAAACATGTAGGGCTCACAAGGCAAAGTTGGTTGAGGCAGTTAAGCACAAATCCCGAGGTGAAATACAGGAAGCAAGGAAGGCCTATAATAAGTCCCTCCAAGTTGCTAGGAGGGAGTGGGAGGACCAATTCTGGGAAGACCTGCTCCAGGCTAGTAAAAGTAGGGACTTAAAGGCCTTTTGGAATCTCATAGGCACACGGAATAACCCGATGCATCTATGAGACCCTGCAATATCCCGCCCCAAAACTGGGTTGAACATTTCGGGACCCTATACCTCCCTCCAGATGGGGAACTGAATGTTGGGATGGACCTTACGCTAGCAATTGAACCCCACTCCTATGATCTCTTCACTCCCTTAAAGATTGAGGGGGTTATAGGGTGGGTAGCGCCCCGCAAGGCGGCGGGCCCTGACGGACTGCCAGGGGACCTTATGAGGGCATACCCAGCGGAATGGGGAAGGGTCATTGCCGCTCTGCTAAATGACATCATGATAGGTGGAGCAGTGCCAGAATCCTGGAAAGGGGCGGTGGTGGTCCCGATTTACAAAAAAGGGTGTAGGGAAACCCCGGGGAACTACCGCCCCATAAGCCTGATAGACTCCACCCAAAAGATAGCCGGCAAAGCTATCCTTGGTAGGATTCTCCATTGGGTGGAGGAGAATAAAATCCTGTCAGACCTTCAGGCAGGTTTTCGGGCGGGAATGGGGACAATAGAGCAGGTGTTTAGGTTGTCAATGTTGGGGTGGAAGGTGGTGGAACTGGGCAAGGGCAGTCTTTACTTGGCCTTTATAGACCTGAAGACTGCCTTTGACCTAGTCTCCCGGGAAGAGCTTTGGAGGGTGCTCTATGAGCTGGGTTTACCCCCTTACATCTTGTCCCTCCTCATTAGCCTCCATGCCCATACCTTTGCACAAGTCCGTTGGGGTAAAAACGGAGAGCTCACTGAAAAGATACCAGTGTCCAGGGGCGTAAGACAGGGCTGCGTCTTGGCGCCCACCCTATTCTCACTATATGTGAATGGGGTGGTGAAACATATCCAACAAGAACCAGCTGACGCCCCCTGTCTTGGAGGAGTCCGTATCCCCACCTTGCTATTTGCGGACGACACGCTTCTGATCTCGAAGACCCCCCAAGGCCTGCAGAAATTGTTAACGCGTTTCCAGGAGTTTTGTGCTGCCAAAGGCTTAATAATAAATGTGGACAAAACAAAATACTTAGTCCTAAACCCACCTAGGAAATTGGGCCGCCCACCTACACTTAACTCTGTTCCCCTAGAGAAAGTGGCCGAATTCGATTACCTCGGTATTCGGATTACGGATAGGATGTCCTGGGTAAACCACATTGAAAAAATGGTCCTCAATCATAGGAGAGTAGGAGGAGCTCTCATGAGGGAGTTCCGGGCCTCACCTAGGAGATCACTTACCCCAGTAATTGACATCTACAAGGCCAAAGTAGTGACATCAGCCTTGTATGGGGCAGAACTGTGGGGCCACTGCCGTCTGGATGCCCTCGCTATAGCAGAGAGTAAGTTGCTAAAGTCCTTTATTTCTATTCCACTGAGCACACCCTCTGTACCAGTGCTGTTGGACACGGGCTGTAAAAACATTAAAGACCAAGCCCAGCTCCGCCCGCTCCTACTATGGACACGAATCTGGAGGGGTGAGGAGCTACAATCCTATGCTGACGGCCTGGGGGAAATAATGAGTATGGGGGGTTGGGCTAAGATAAGATGGTTAAGGGAAACAAAAAATCTTTTGGAAAAGATTGGACTAGGGGACTGTTGGTTATCACGTTCAGCCCCTCCAAAAGAAGTTGTCAAGGCGCTTTTCTGGAAATGGACTGCAGAGCGCCTAATTACAAACTCGAACCACTGCAAGTCCACTGCTGCTTTTTTACAAACTAAGGATACTGTGGCTTTTGAACCCTACCTGGACTTGATTACCCTCCCCTTTGACCGAGCCCTTTATTTTAAATTTAGAGTTGGATCCCTCCCGCTGGGTGCTGTGGTATCAAAATGGTCATCAGCGGCCCGCACTTCCCCCAATTGTGCTTGTTGCCCGAATAGGGTTGAGTCCATCGCGCATGTCCTATTTGAGTGCCCGGATTATGCAAGGCCTAGGTCTTTTTGGTTAAAACCTCTTTGCCGGAATATGGGCACACGATGCCACCTAGAAGCCTTGCGTATTCTAACTACGGACACTTCCCCCTCTATTGTGTGTGGAATAGCTACATTTTTAAAACAGTTTTGGCTTATTCGTTGTAAGAGACTGTCAGTAGCGGTTTAATTCCCTTTTTAGTTAAATTATTTATGGGCACTACATGTCCTTTTATCCTTTTTAACGAATTCATACACTGACTTCTTATAGCTATGTTTTTTATTGTGTGCATTGTTATGATTGTATTGTAAATGTGCTTATAAGATATCTCTGCATATCGAATAAAAGCTTATGACTGACACTACCCTGTTCAACCTTTACAAGAGCCCCTGAGCAGATGTTATAGAGAGTCATGGTTTTAATATTGCATCTTACACTGATGATGCACAGCTGATCATTACCCTCTCAAAGGATGAAGAATCCACCGCAGCTCAAAGTAGATATTGTCTGATAGAGCTGGCTGGCAGAGTGGATATATATAGCAGCTGCCTAAAACCTAACACTGGAAAACAGAGGTACTGGTCCTAGGAAAACAAACCCCTATCTCGTCCACCACTTGATGGCCTGATGTCTTTGAACCAGTACCGTCTACCATGCCAACATTTAAAAATATCGGCTTTTGGTTCAATGCCAACCTCTCCTTCGATAGCCAGGTGTCTTGCCTGGCTGGAAAGTGCTTCAGCATTTTTAAACCCTTAAGTAAAATTCTGAGTCTCCATCCTATCGCAGATAGGAAATCCATAGTTAAGGCACCGGTAATCGCCAAGCAGGACTACTGCAATGTGCTCTACTTTGGTTTGTCTCAAGGTAGAGTGGGCAAACTCCAGAGAGAGCAGAATGCAGCAGCATGTCTGCTGATCAACCTTTCCAGAGTCTCCCATGGGTTAGGCTCTTCCCATAACAAACTCCACTGGCTCCCTATTCGCAAAAGAGCTACCTTCAATGCCATATGTTTCTGCCATACTATCTACAAGAAAGGCCCGCGTTATCTGACTTCTTTTGTAAAACCCAACCATTCTGGAAAAAGTCTGAGATCTACAGGAGCAACTCTTGTTGTGATCCCCTTTGGTAAGATGTGTTGAATGGGCGGATGCTCCTTTAGTATTCGTGCCATAAGAATGTGGAACTCCTAGCCCCCACCTCTAAGATTAGAGTGTCTACAATCTCTCTTCCCGAAAAATCTTAAAACCTGGCTGTTTAGACAGATTTAATTGCCTTAGTAGTGGACGCAGCCTAGACTCCTATGCCAGAGCAGTAACCTTCAGCGTGGGGACACTCTGAATGGAGTAACCATATGCTCTACAAATCATATTATTATTAGGAGCACTGTAACTTTACCACTGGATAGAAAGGGTAAAGTGCACAGAGTTCTACAGCCACCAAAGGTTGGGCTTAGCAAAAAGGCAAACAAATCTGAGTGACCCTTCAGAAAGGGCAACATACCCAACTGGTATATTTGAAAAAATATTTCGATTATTTTTTTTTTTTTTTTTTTTTATAAATCTTTATTCGGTAAATTGATCACCATAAAAGACAACAATATACATTTTAAAATTCATTCCATCAAGTTATACTAGCAGCAACAACGGTTGACCATACTTAAAATACGACTCAACACTGACATAATTGATAAAACCACAGACAAGAAAAATACTCCAGGTACTCTGATTTAGCAGCTTCAAACAACTCCACTCAAGGTAGGTAGAGGCCTTGCAATCATTCCCAATGATCTTGTTCTAATGATCCAGGCACTACCTAAAAACTTTGCCACCCCGCAAATCAATGGGGTAGATGATAGATCCGATGTAATCACTCGTAATGCCGAGCGATGGCACCTCATCCCCAGACCTTTACATACTGGTTTCAACCAGTTTTTCCGCGCCACTTTATACGCGGGGCAGGCAAAAAGAAGATGGGCCACAGACTCTTTAGGGGCCGCACAACCAGGACAAGATCGCAAAAGGCCGCCCTGGTTGGACCATTTTGAAGTGAATTCGCGTACCGGGAGGGTACCGTACCTTAATTTTAAAAAGAGGGACCTGTCTAGAGGCTTAGTTATCAAGTCAAAAAAGGGTTCAAGTTTCCTTGCACTCTTACACTCCAGAAAGGACTCTGTAAGTGAACCCCCTGATATACCACATAATGCTTCATCCTGAACCCAATCCCAATATAATTTCTTGATAACCATTTTGGGCGGGGGCGCTTGAGACTCCCAAATATCTCTCAAACCCAATTGGGAAACCAATTGCCTCAAATTTTTCAACCAGCCAATTTTACACCCAGTGTCGAGTAAAATTAGCTCGTCCAGCACCTCAGCGTATTTGGCCAACTCCTTAGTCCTTCTCAGGCGAACCCAAAAAAGCAATGGTCGCAGCCTCACTATATCCTTTAGGGCACGTCTACCAAGGTCTAACCGCAAGGGGATAAGCGGAGTGGAAACAGGGAGAGCCACCACATCTCTAAAAAACTTATTTTCTGCTAAGGTTAGCTCATTTACATTGTCGAACCCCCATAATTCGGAGCCGTACAATGCAGCCGGGAGTATCTGGCCATCGTAGATGGCCATTACCGGGGACACTGGTTTGCTAGTTGATGCCCGGTGCTCTCGTAAGACCACCCCCGACACTCTTTTGTGGCCCAATAGCATTTTCGCTAAGTGATCCTTCCAGGTCATTCGGCTATTTTGCCGGATCCCTAAATAGTCGAATGCCTCGACCAACTCCAAAGGAGTCCCATTAAGCAGAAAGTTGTTTTTAAAATTTTTGGAGGGTGAAAAGGCCATCAATTTGGTTTTAGTGGTGTTGATGGTTAGGCCCCTCTCTGTACAAAAGGAGGAGAAACGCTGCAGGAGTTTGTGCAGGCCTATCGGGGACTTAGCTATCAGTAAGGTGTCATCAGCAAAGAGTAGGGTCTGAATCTTTTCCCCCGCCAGGGTTGGGGCATCTGTCTCTTCTCCTCTCAGATGGTCCACCACTCCATTCACAAACAAGGAGAAGAGAGTCGGAGCCATGACACACCCTTGACGGACTCCACTCCTCACAGGTACCCTATCTGTCAGTTGGCCCTGTGTACCCCATCTAATCCTAGCGTATGTCCCCTCGTGAAGTCTTACAATTAATCTTAAGAGTGGGCCAGGAAAGCCCATACCTTCCAGAATCTCCCACAGTTTAGCACGGGGGACCAGGTCGAAGGCCGTCTTGAGATCTATGAAGGCCATATATAGGCTCCCCTTCATGATGGTAACTGCCTTCCAATAGATCCCAAACAGCCGAAAGACCTGATCCATCGTGCCCACCCTTTGTCGAAATCCGGCCTGCAGATGAGAGAGAATGGCTTCCTCCTCCATCCAGTCGCCTACCCTGGCGATAATGACCCTGCCAACCACTTTCTGGATTATGTCTATCAGACTAATCGGTCGGTAGTTGGCAGGGTCATCTCTTGCCCCCTTCTTGTACACTGTGACCACCTCGGCACCCTTCCATGAATCTGGCACGGGGTGCCCCTTTACTAACAAATTCATTATGGTGGCTATTAAGTTTGCCCAGGCTATGGGTTCAGCAATCAAGAGGTCCCCAGGGATCCCATCCGGCCCAGCTGCCTTTTTGGGCGTCAGATGATTAATTGCTGCCACTACTTCGGAGGCCATGAATAAGCACTCCGTCTCCCCGTCAAGTTCCCTTCCCTCCCCACAAGCAACCAAAGGGCCAGATGTATCTTCACTGCCGCCATACAGAGATGAAAAGTGATTGAACCATTGCTGGCAGGTTATATGGGTTGCTAATGGCTGGGATTTGCCCTGTCTAGCTCTATTAATTAGATCCCAGAATAGTGTCGAGTCCCTCCTGCTGACGGCGTCTGTTATTTCCCTCCAGTGCTCCTCCTCCCACTCACGCTTTGCCAGAGCAATTGCTCTCAAGTACTCCCTCCTGGCCGCTCTAACCAGAATAGGATTCTTTGAGAGCAAGGCAACTGACAGACTTTTCCTCTTCCCCCTGCAGACCGTAGAATACCATGGGTTGCTGGATATGGGAGGCGACCTATTAGATCTACGGGATTTCCCTTTAGAGGTGAAATAAAGACTCACTTGATCTATCGTGCCTTTATATGCTGAATCAAGTTGTAAAGAAAGGCACGGAGGTCTAGCATCCACCCGCTCCATTGCTTCCAAGTCCCTATACAGGGCTTCGATAGTAAATTTAATGGTCTCTAGTTGGTCTGCATTTAGCTGAGCCTTGTCCCACTTCAATCTACGATTGCTTTCGTAGGGGATGATCTCTTTGGTTAGTTTCAGCGGTGCACTCATCCCTTTCTCTTTAGTTTTTCCCCATTTAAACTTGCAGCATAGCGGATTATGATCGCTATCCTGGGTGGGTACCACCTCCATATCAATAAGGTCCATCCACATACTAACACTCATTAGAATATAATCAATTCTGGACGGGGACGATAGCCTGTTAAAAGTCGATGCACCTAATATATCAGACCGGGTCCTACCATTAAGAGCTCTTAATTTGTGCTCCCTAGTGAGGGCGTTCAGTTGGATTGCCCTAGCAGACCATTTCCGGATGGGGGGTACCGTCAAGGGGGGGATAGACCACCTGGAGTCGTCCTCCTCAGTACCTAGTGGGTCATCACCAAGAAGAGGTTCGAACGTGCAATTAAAATCGCCACCCACCATAATTCTAGCTGAGGGAGGGCAATTAGCTAGAGCAGAATCAAGGCTCAAAATGGTTGCCGATGTATTGTCCCCCACAGTCCCTCTAGCGTACACATTAAAAAGTTCGAGCCTAATCCCCTCTATATGACCCCTGGAAGAAAGGTGCATTAAATCATTACACTGGGTGTCATTAGAGGCCATGTCCCAATCTAGGTCAGTTCTTATCCAGACTATAAGACCTCCTGCTGGTCTACCTTTCCCTCTGCTTATCGCTGGGGAAAAGAAGGTTGTGTAGCCAGATTTATCAATTGGTATCAAACACCAAGTTTCTTGGAACAGGCAGACATCGAACTTCTCGATGAATTCATGCCATTCAGGAATGTCTAGTTTCCTTTTTAGCCCAGCTACGTTCCAGGAAATCAGATTTATTACCCTAGACCCCTTGTGCACTAGAGAGTACCCTTCCGTGATCACCCCCCCCGGCTCCATTCCCACACCTCTAGATTGGTGGCTATTACAAAGTTGCCTGTCGGGTTCAGCACAATCAACAACAATAGACATATCCGGGGCATCAAAATGGGGCATATTCGAGTGGATTACATTAGGGTCATCTGTGGTGACCTCCTGGGAATTGTCACAAATAATTCCTATTTGCTGGGAATCCACTCCATATCTACCACCTCCCTCCTTCATAGGCTGTAAGCATCAATCGCAGTCCTCCATACCGCTGAGCTGCGAAAACCTGTTGAAAGTATCTAAGGGGGTGAAGGGTCTGAGATGCTCCATTGCACCATTGTGGCTTAAGTGATGACTCTGTGGAACCGTAAACCAACCAGACTGACCATTAGGGAAAAGCTGATGCTGGCCAAATACCTGATGAGTGCTATTATAACCAAACTGCTTGGGCCAAGGGGCATAAGGTTCTTCCCTACGTTTGGGGGGGTAGGGAACCGACCTCGGGTAAAAGTAGGTTAAGGGCCTCGGTATAATAGAGTTTCCTCCTCCTGCATATGGCCAATTTAAAATATAGTCCACTGCACGGGGGTCTCTAAAATTGACCACCACTAGGTCCCCGTCAATGTCTTTCCTAGTGTTACCCAACCACGGGAGCCTTCTAACATGTACAATATCTCCATCCACATTTGGGGCTATAGGCCTGAATGTCCTCAGCCAATGGATTATTTTATTTTTCAATTGGCCATAACCTTCCTTCTTATTGTCTGCTAATGGAGGAACCCCGGTCATAACTACTACATAGGGCACCGCCTGGGGTGGTATTTCCACTTGAGGTACCCTAGATAAAGGACCTCTAGGACGTCCCCCTTCCCCCTGTCTCTCGCTACTAATTACTGGGGGAGCCTTTGTCAATGGCTTTTTGGCGCCACCTTCTGTCCCTGCTACAGAAATGATGGGGGTCATTGTAGGATTTTCTTTATGAATAGCAGGCGCCGTCTTTCCCTGATGCTGAGACGACTGTTTAGACGGCTGGAGTAGAGCAGCGGGGGTAACTACTGGGGGTATTACAGTCTCGATAGACGAGACCCCAGTACAAGGTATTAGTTGTGTTCCCCCACTCCCCTGAGCCCTGGTCACCGTGGCCATACTATTTAAGGCAGCCTCTACTAGGGCCAATCTATTTTCGACTTTCCTAAGACTCTCAATCACGGGTAACAACAGAGACCTCAGTAAAAGTTCGAAATCCCCTACAAGTGGAGGAGGAGTCGATGAGTTTATAAGTAAGGGCCCTTGACTGTTATCTAAACCTGCTGTATTGGGGACCTCCACAAGCGGAGTAGCCACCAATGGTAATGCCTCGGGTGTTACAGTAGTTGCAACTTCCATGGTTGCCCTTACATGCGGTGAAGATAATTTAGGGCCTTTGCCAAAGTCTAGATGTGAAATTTTAACTTTGCCTTTTCCCGCCCTTAATTTCCTCCTTTTTTTATTTGGTGGTGGTCCGTGTATCTGTGCAACCACTAGTTGCTTGGCTTTCAGTGATTTAAGCTTCAGGGGGGCAGGAGGGATCTGAGTAGGGGGGTCAATCACTATAGGATCAAGGGACCTACCGGGTGAAGATGTGCAGTCACGCAGTAAAAGTGGGAAGCCTTCTTGACTAACGGTTTCCCTCCCAAGGTCAATTAAGTCCCCCTCAGTGAACAAGGATACAGACGCAGAGTCAAGAAAGGATCTGTTTTTCAAGCTTTCAATTGAACGCCTCCGCTCAGCCCTGCGTTCAGCCATGGACAATTCCTTCTCCCCCTCGGACAGTACCTTGGGAAAATAATTGTCTAGAGACCCATTGCGAAGTTTGCCCTTCTTCCCAGGTGACCCCCCAACAGGTAGAGTAGCCATTAACTAACCTGTAACACAAGCCTACGGAAAGAGTTTTGGAGAGTGGGCCCAGCCCGGCCTGCTCTGGCCTACGAGGGCCTCAGAGGGCCCGCCCTTTGCCCGGGCTTCGCCCCGGGCGCTCCCGCGCGCTCCCGCGCAGCAGGTCTCTACAGTCGTTATAGGCGCTTCCTCCAATCAGGTGTGGAGGCGGGACGATGAGGGAGAGCAGCCCAGGTGACACGGGCGCGGGGTTTCCTTGGGCTCCTGGGAAACGGAGTCCACACCCCGACGCTCGCAGCCCTCAGTCCCGGTCAACAGCAAGGTAATCCTTAGCCCAGGTCCTAGGGCGACGCGGGACCCGCGAAGCGGGTTCCGCTAGCAGCAACGTTGGAAGAAGCAGGCTCCTGGTAAGCGCTGTAAAGCAAACAGCAGTCCGTCCCTGTTCCTGGCCAGTTCGTGAAGTGTCCCGCGTTCTAAAACCAGGCGGGGCACTTTATCTCGACTCAGAGGCAGGGGGCGGGACGGTGAGGGAGAGCAGCCCAGGTGACACGGGCGCGGGGTTTCCTTGGGCTCCTGGGAAACGGAGTCCACACCCCGACGCTCGCAGCCCTCAGTCCCGGTCAACAGCAAGGTAATCCTTAGCCCAGGTCCTAGGGCGACGCGGGACCCGCGAAGCGGGTTCCGCTAGCAGCAACGTTGGAAGAAGCAGGCTCCTGGTAAGCGCTGTAAAGCAAACAGCAGTCCGTCCCTGTTCCTGGCCAGTTCGTGAAGTGTCCCCAATTATTCGATTATTGCAAAACATGTTTCTGAAAAACTGTCAGCATAACAGTATGAATTTGAGAAATCTTTTAAACTCATGGAGGAAGTAAAGTCTTGAATGTACCTCATCCCTTTTCCACAAATTGTTAATGAGGTTAATACTGTGTTTAATTTTTTTTCTGAAACAATATGTATGCTTGATTAACAACTTCTTTGGTTGTAAGATTGCGAGTTCCCAAGTACTGATATTTCAGTATGTATATACAAGTCCATTGATAAAGAATTGCTCATGTGCAGAAAGGACCATTAATTAAAATGATGCTTTTCTTGACTCTGACCTATGAAAACCTTCTTTTTAAAAAAGGGCCTTTCCCACATGTACACCACATATAGACTCGTATAAGATATATTTCTTCACCCCGTTTATAGGCTTTACAGGCAGTAATTGTAAAGCCTGGCAGTTACCCAATTGAAAAACACTTTTAGAGACCCCATGAAGCAAACGTCAAATCCTTAAGATATTTTAGGATTGATGTAGTGGGGAAAATGAATGAGAAAAAAACCTAGAATGGTCACTAATGAAATCAGAGTACTGCTATATTATTGAATTAAAGACTAAGGGCCTGATATTAGCAGAGAGAGTTCCCTCCTCACCAAGATGGTTGTCCGCTCACCAAATGTAATTACCGATGGACCTTAGGTTTGGCCACGGGTGAGACTACACTGTCTCTGCCGTGGCCAAACATCTACAACAGCTCTGGTGAGTAAGGACCATCAGAAAAATGGCTACATATCCAGTCACCCAATTTAGATTGGCATACATGTACTCATTTATTTTTACTGTCTCTTAGTGCCAGTAGAACCCCGTAGTTAAGAGCAGTAACACTAATTTAATGCCTCCAACCCCACCATAGTAGAAGACTCCCATTTGCAAGTGGAGCATTATGGCAAGAGGAGCATTATATTTTACCAAAAGAAAATCTTGTTTCCTAACTTTCTTTTTGTACAGAAATAAATAATTACTCTGTGCTACAGGACTGTGTCCAGTTGAGGTGGTCCCAAAGAGTGATATGCATTGCCAGAAACTGTCATGAGGTGGTCCCTGGAAATGCTTTATAAATGACCATCTCCTTAACCGTCATTTTTCAATTTAGACCTACAGCCTCTCCTCCATGAGGACAGAGTAATTTACGCTGTTCCCATGGCAAACGGCAGGCTGCCCACCGTGATATAAATCTGGCCTTAAGTGCCTTGAAAGGAAATAACAAGGGAATCCTCTTTGACCCTGTGGGAGAGCAGAACCCGTTTGCTTGCCTGATTGTTTGTTTGCCCTCCGGCCACTCCGGCCACTACGCCACCACGCCTCGCGGCACCCGCTCCGCGGGCGCCGCTCGCAGGCGAGAGACTTTGCCAGGGGATCCTGCTCCGGTATTGGGACGTGCTTTGAGCACCAACGCCATCCCAGGGACTCTACAACAGGACACCGAGCACTGAGGCGGGACTGCGAGGACCAGCGTGCCTAGCGGCACTGATTGGCCGCAGCTGGTCCTCTTCCCGCCCCTTCCACCGTAAAAACAACGCGGTGAGTGTGCTGCCTTGGAATCCTCTTTGACCCTGTGGGAGAGCAGAACCCGTTTGCTTGCCTGATTGTTTGTTTGCCCTCCGGCCACTCCGGCCACTACGCCACCACGCCTCGCGGCACCCGCTCCGCGGGCGCCGCTCGCAGGCGAGAGACTTTGCCAGGGGATCCTGCTCCGGTATTGGGACGTGCTTTGAGCACCAACGCCATCCCAGGGACTCTACAACAGGACACCGAGCACTGAGGCGGGACTGCGAGGACCAGCGTGCCTAGCGGCGCTGATTGGCCGCAGCTGGTCCTCTTCCCGCCCCTTCCACCGTAAAAACAACGCAGTGAGTGTGCTGCCTTGGAATCCTCTTTGACCCTGTGGGAGAGCAGAACCCGTTTGCTTGCCTGATTGTTTGTTTGCCCTCCGGCCACTCCGGCCACTACGCCACCATGCCTCGCGGCACCCGCTCCGCGGGCGCCGCTCGCAGGCGAGAGACTTTGCCAGGGGATCCTGCTCCGGTATTGGGACGTGCTTTGAGCACCAACGCCATCCCAGGGACTCTACAACAGGACACCGAGCACTGAGGCGGGACTGCGAGGACCAGCGTGCCTAGCGACGCTGATTGGCCGCAGCTGGTCCTCTTCCCGCCCCTTCCACCGTAAAAACAACGCGGTGAGTGTGCTGCCTTGGAATCCTCTTTGACCCTGTGGGAGAGCAGAACCCGTTTGCTTGCCTGATTGTTTGTTTGCCCTCCGGCCACTCTGGCCACTACGCCACCACGCCTCGCGGCACCCGCTCCGCGGGCGCCGCTCGCAGGCGAGAGACTTTGCCAGGGGATCCTGCTCCGGTATTGGGACGTGCTTTGAGCACCAACGCCGTCCCAGGGACTCTACAACAGGACACCGAGCACTGAGGCGGGACTGCGAGGACCAGCGTGCCTAACGGCGCTGATTGGCCGCAGCTGGTCCTCTTCCCGCCCCTTCCACCGTAAAAACAACGCGGTGAGTGTGCTGCCTTGGAATCCTCTTTGACCCTGTGGGAGAGCAGAACCCGTTTGCTTGCCTGATTGTTTGTTTGCCCTCCGGCCACTCCGGCCACTACGCCACCACGCCTCGCGGCACCCGCTCCGCGGGCGCCGCTCGCAGGCGAGAGACTTTGCCAGGGGATCCTGCTCCGGTATTGGGACGTGCTTTGAGCACCAACGCCATCCCAGGGACTCTACAACAGGACACCGAGCACTGAGGCGGGACAGCGAGGACCAGCGTGCCTAGCGGCGCTGATTGGCCGCAGCTGGTCCTCTTCCCGCCCCTTCCACCGTAAAAACAACGCGGTGAGTGTGCTGCCTTGGAATCCTCTTTGACCCTGTGGGAGAGCAGAACCCGTTTGCTTGCCTGATTGTTTGTTTGCCCTCCGGCCACTCCGGCCACTACTCCACCACGCCTCGCGGCACCCGCTCCGCGGGCGCCGCTCGCAGGCGAGAGACTTTGCCAGGGGATCCTGCTCCGGTATTGGGACGTGCTTTGAGCACCAACGCCATCCCAGGGACTCTACAACAGGACACCGAGCACTGAGGCGGGACTGCGAGGACCAGCGTGCCTAGCGGCGCTGATTGGCCGCAGCTGGTCCTCTTCCCGCCCCTTCCACCGTAAAAACAACGCGGTGAGTGTGCTGCCTTGGAATCCTCTTTGACCCTGTGGGAGAGCAGAACCCGTTTGCTTGCCTGATTGTTTGTTTGCCCTCCGGCCACTCCGGCCACTACGCCACCACGCCTCGCGGCACCCGCTCCGCGGGCGCCGCTCGCAGGCGAGAGACTTTGCCAGGGGATCCTGCTCCGGTATTGGGACGTGCTTTGAGCACCAACGCCATCCCAGGGACTCTACAACAGGACACCGAGCACTGAGGCGGGACTGCGAGGACCAGCGTGCCTAGCGGCGCTGATTGGCCGCAGCTGGTCCTCTTCCCGTCCCTTCCACCGTAAAAACAACGCGGTGAGTGTGCTGCCTTGGAATCCTCTTTGACCCTGTGGGAGAGCAGAACCCGTTTGCTTGCCTGATTGTTTGTTTGCCCTCCGGCCACTCCGGCCACTACGCCACCACGCCTCGCCGCACCCGCTCCGCGGGCGCCGCTCGCAGGCGAGAGACTTTGCCAGGGGATCCTGCTCCGGTATTGGGACGTGCTTTGAGCACCAACGCCATCCCAGGGACTCTACAACAGGACACCGAGCACTGAGGCGGGACTGCGAGGACCAGCGTGCCTAGCGGCGCTGATTGGTCGCAGCTGGTCCTCTTCCCGCCCCTTTTCACCTGTTCATTTCCCTGATAAGCAGTAACAGCAACGCGCAAGCGGGACGCGCGCGGGGCAACGGCCGGGGCGAAGACCGGGCAAAGAGCGGGCCGTTTGAGGCCGTTCGAGGTCTGAGAGGACTGGACTGGCCCACCCCCCCTGGCTTTAAATATTTGGTAACTAAACTAGTAACTGAGGGGAAATAGATCAAGCTTCGTTACAGTGTCCCAGTATTATGGATCCAAGGGTAACCCGTAGTAAGTCTTCCAAACGTGGGTCTCTAGTTAGTGGCCCCATGGATGACTTTATAACCCGCACTAACATAGCCATAGACGAGGAAATATCTAAGCTTCAAACCCGGGTCTCGCTAGAACTAGATGCCGCAAGAAGAGTGTCCCAAGTAATTGCACTTTCCAAAAAATCCTCCCTAGGCCACATAGCCACCTCTGTTACCCCTGAGCGCCCAGCCCGTCCAAACTGTATAGTCGCTCAGGTAGATATCCACCATTCACCAACCCCGGCTACTTCCATACTTGTCACAGGAAGTAAAGATGAGGATACTACACCGACACCTCTTAGTATGCACATCCCTGCTCCCATTGTATCTCTCCCTAATCTAACTCACAATATCTCCAGTGGCAAACAACCAAAGAGGATACGCAATTCTCGCTCAGCTTATTTCCGAAAAAAAGCGAAAATTGCTGTTCCAAAAGATTTGCCCAAGAACAACATCACAGCACTTAATGCGGGAGCTGAGTTCACCCCTAATACCCAGTCATGTAGTGAGGGACAGGGGAAAAACCCATCCATTCCCCTCCTGAATACCACAACAGACGAGGTCCTTGAAGTAGACGGGCTAACTAATAGCAATAAAGAATTTATAGAGGTGGTTGGGGACACACTCAAAAAACTTCTGTCACCTCTGGACTTAAGATTATCAAGGATAGAAAACAACTTGTTAGAAATGGAGAAGTCATTATTGCGCTGGCCACTCTTGGGTTGAAAAGTCTGGAAAACCAGGGCATTACCACAGCTGACCCAATGCCACAACCTATTGCACCCTCAACCAATCTAGCTTCCTCTTCAGTACCACCCACTATAAAACCTGTTCCTAAACCAAGGACAGTTACGGTGGAGCAAGCTCGCGTTAAACCAAAGCCTTCTCCACGAGGCTCCGCACGTAACTTGCAACATCCCAAACACGAAACGGTAATTAGATCAGCTCCTAGTGAAACTCAGAACCCCCCAGCTAAAGACAACTTTAGAGGTGGCTATATTGACCTTCCCCCAGAGGCAAACGACTATGTCGTTGTCTTGACGGGTGTTCCAACGTTAGGTAATGGCCAATTTGAAAATCACTGGTCGCTTAAAAATAAAATAATGCATTGGTTAAATGTGAACAGACCAATCCCCAATGGTAGGAAAAGTAGGGTACTGATGGTTCGCAGAACTCCCTGGGTTGGGCCAACGCTGAAATCCAGTCCGGGGGACTGCATAGTAGTGACCTTCGAAGATCCCCACACGGCGCACCACATTTGTAGTTGGCCCAGTAATGATGACTCCTTAGTTAAACCCAAGCCACTATCCTTCTTCTATCCTCCCCGACCCAGTTATAATCAGGGGGACAATTGGACATTGGTTCAGCACCACCAACGGCCGAATAAGCCCAGGGGCCACAGGGAGACCCTTCTACATTGGAATGGCCTCTCTACCTATAATAGATTTGGTGGTTTAGAGGAGGTGGATTGACTCCCTGTGCAAGCAGCCAAGCAACCCCGAAGGGCACTTTTAACTTCGTTGAGGCATCATTCCATTGATTGTCCTGTCCCTGAATCTGCAACAAGCCGAGTAGGACGATCCAACAACGCAAGGGCTGATGGGGTGACAACGTCATTGGACTCTATAGCAAACTGTAATAGGGAAGATTGGCCAAACCCGCTTTGCGTGACCCTCCCTATACCTACTCCTCTTGAACAGTCGGATTCTACCTGCCTTGCCCCTTATGTGCCCTCCAATCTCCCGAAAATCGAGCCACTTGTGCGGTCTTCAAAACCTGTGGGAGTGACTGTTTCTCTTATGCCCATGCCTATTGACCCCACCAGGGTCTCTCCACCAGTTGACTCTGTCCTAAAAATTCTATCTTGGAATGTGGCTGGTCTTGGTCGCAACTTTGACATCCCCGAATGGAACGACTTCCTGGAACCCTTCCACATCTGCCTTTTACAGGAAACCTGGTGTTTAGAGCCAAGGCATCGAGTGGGATTTACCACCTTCTTCATCCCCGCAGTCCAGGAACAAGGGTCCAAAGGTCGCCCGTCAGGCGGCCTTATTATATGGATTAGTATTGCTTTAGGCGTCAGGGTAAGAGAAAGAAACACCCAATCTTCGGACCTCCAGTGGTTAACGGTAACGCACAAAGGGGGAAGATGTATGGAAGTCTTCAACATCTACCTGAGGGGTGCCAAAGGCGGTGCATCTCATCTACCATCCACAGGTCTAAACCACAATCTGGCTGCCTGCGATGTAGATTCCTATATAATGCTTGCAGGGGATTTCAACTGCTGTTTTGAGCCCTTGGCCAGCGAAGATATCTTGGACACCTTCGAGGAGGACACCAGGAGAGGTATTCCTATTTTGAATCTTGACCCGATTCCCAAATGGTCGCAAAACGCAATAGAGATCAATGCATTGTGCATGGAGCATAATTTGCGACCAACAAATGGCCGATCCAAATCTGACCACATGGGTGCCCACACTTATAACAGACAAGACCACACGTCTAGGATTGATTACATCATGCTTAATTACAACCTTTGGCAATCCCACCTAGATAGGGAGGTTATAGTGTCGGGTGATAGCGATCACAACCCCTTATCGCTATCTATTTCATCCCCTTGGCAGGTTGGAAGGCAAGGCTTAACCGGTCATAAGTGGAAATCCTCTCATGAAGTGGTCCCCACAAACTGTAGCAGGCGTTTAAAATGGGCAAAAGTCCTAGCCGATGATACAAGGATGGCCCAAGCTGGGACAATTTTGGAAGAGGTGGAGCCCCGGATGAACATTTTGAGCCAAAACGATAACAAGATCCTACCTCTATTCACTGAGACTGTACTGGCACTGAGTGACTTATTTATTGTTCCCCAAACCGCTCGAAGGGGTTTCTCGAAATCAATGCCCAAACAGTCAGACAAGTGGTATACTCAAAAATGTCGTGAAGCCAAGAAGGAACTTGTCGTGACACTAAAGACCAAAGATGCGGTTGCTATCAGGGCTGCTTGAAAATTTTATAAAAAAAACCATATCTGAAGCTAAACAGACTTATGATTTTAACTTCTGGGGAGATCTAGTAGAGGCCAGCACTAGCAAGGATGCCAAGAGGTTTTGGGACCTATTAAGATCCAGGGAAAAGCCCATTGACCAGCAGCTAACTTGCAACATTGAAGGGGGTGCATGGTATGACCACTTTACGCAACTGTATTCTGCTCCCTCAGGTCCAGCCCAGGTAGCTTGCTCTCCCATAGACTTTACAATTAACCTCCCGTGCCATGATGGCCTATTTACCAACTTAGAAGTAGAAAGAGCAATCCAATGCATTGTCCCGAATAAAGCAGCAGGACCTGATGGAATCCCAGGAGACCTAATTAAGAACTATCCATCTACATGGAGTAGATTAATTGCCTCGCTTTTGAATGAAGTGATGTTGGGTGGAGTCTTTCCCGATTCATCGAGGGGCGCTGAGGTCGTACCTATTTTTAAAAAAGGCTCCAGGGACGACCCAGCGAACTACCGCCCAATTAGTTTATTAGACTCTTCTCAAAAGGTAGCAGGGAAGGTGGTATTGGGCAGGATCATCGAGTGGGCAGATGAAAACCACATCCTGTCAGATCTCCAAACAGGCTTCAGAACAGGAACAGGCACAATCGAGCAGACGTTCCGCCTTCTAATGATCTATTGGAAAGTGGTGGTGCTGGGAGGGGGCAGTCTGTATCTAGTCTTCATTGACCTGCGGACTGCCTTCGACCTGGTACCACGCACGCTCCTATGGAACGTCCTCGATGGGTTAGGCCTTCCCCCCTATTTGCTGTCGCTGCTTGTGAAATTTCACGATAGGAATTTTGCCCAAATTAGATGGGGTGCACAGGGAGAGAAAACACCTTGTATCCCCGTGGACAGAGGCGTCCGCCAGGGGTGTGTGCTTGCCCCCACTCTGTTCTCTCTATATATTAACGGAGTGGTGGAGCATCTTCTACAACAACCATCAGATGCACCCACCCTGGCTGGAAGGAAGATCCCAACGCTTCTGTTTGCGGACGATACACTCCTAATTTCAAAATCACCGATGGGCATCCAATCGCTGCTTTCCAGCTTTCAAACCTTTTGTTATGAAAGGGGCTTGGCAATAAATATAGGCAAAACCAAGTTTCTAGTTCTTAACCCGCCTAGAAAATCTGTTTATCCCCCGGTCTTGGATTCCGTCCCACTTGATCGCGTGAAAGAATTTGATTACCTGGGTATACGCATCAGTGATACCATGAGCTGGAAGGCACACCATCAAAAAGTCTTCCTTACCCATAAAAGGGTGGCAGGTGCGCTGCTCAAGGAGCAGCGAGCTTCACCATCAAAACCTATTGGGGCCCCCCTAGATATCTATAGGGCAAGGGTTGTAAGCGCGGCACTTTACGGTGCTGAGTTGTGGGGCACTCAAAAAGTTGACACTCTGGCCCACCTTGAGAACAACTTCCATAAAGACCTAATGGGTTTGCCCCACAGCACGCCAACAATCCCATTGCTGATAGATGCAGGTACCCGGGCAATCTGCGACCAAGCGAAACTACGCCCACTCCTGTTATGGTCCAGAATATGGAATGTGCAGGAGTTAAGTAGTTACGCAGACGCTTTAAACGACATTTTGTCATTACCGGGTTCTCATAAGATCATCTGGCTTAGGGAGGTCAAAAAGCTGCTCTATAAATTGGGCCTAGGAGAGGCTTGGTCCAACAAATCTGCACCCACGAAACAACAGCTAAAGAAGGTCTATTGGGCATGGGTGGACAGTGAGAGGGCCCGAAGTACAAGCCATTGTAAATCTGTAGTCCTGTTTTTGTCAGCCAAGGAGTTACCGCTAAGGGAACCTTACCTAGACACCATTCAGAGTCCAAGGGACAGAGCATTGTACATTAAGTTCAGGTTGGGGGTGCTTCCATTATGTGAGTTCACGTCTACTTGGAAACCGCCCGCTCAAACTGTACCCCATTGCCCCTTCTGCGATTTAAAGGTAGAGTCTGTGTCCCACATGTTGTTCGAATGCAGCGTCTATGTAGCTCCGAGACGTAGGTGGTTGAAGCCTATCTGCAGAAGTCTGGGAACTCGTTCTCACTTGGAAGCTCTGCGCATTCTACGTACAGATGCTAGACCCTTCTTTTCCACTTGCATGGCAAAATTTTTGGGTTGGGCTTGGCGTTTAAGAACTGCAAGAAAACTGTTAATCCAGTGAAATGTATCTACCCACCCAACATTTTGTTTTGGATTCGAAATGTTTTTATGTCATTGATTGTTGTTAAAAATGTTTTTTAAAGATGTGTAAATGCTTTTATGATTTTTTTTATCGAATAAAGCTATTACTTACTTACATGGAAATAACAAGGATGAGGTTCTCTACATATACTAACATAAAAACTCTCCCAAAATGTGAAGTAAATGTGAAGGAAAGTAATTATTTTCATAGCGTACCTACCCACAGGAGAGGAAAAATTACTTGAACCATTAAAAGCTAAATTGCAGCTCACATTGATATCATGAACGTATACCAATTAACTTTACCATTCATGAACTGTGGTACTCAAAACTTTATTATAATATGCAATGGGAAACATATATTTCATATAAGTAATTTCAGAATATATTGGAAAACTAACAGCAATATAGTGGTTTGTAAAGGCAATGGAATATGAAGGAGGACCACAATGCCTTGCAGTGAACACCATACACAAATAATACACAAATCCAAAGATTTATTAGTGTGGAACAATCAAAATCAGTACTTGGGCTAGATGATTTCTGTACATATCTGCATAAAAGAAGAACTATAAGCAATTGATGTGACCAAGACCCCTGTCATACAAAATGTGGTAGCTCAATTGTCCTATTGAACTTTTATCAATATTATTATAGAGCATGTAATTTGGGGTGTAATATGTGAGGTCATACACAGTGCATGGCAGGTTATAGTTAGCTCCGCTAACTATAACTGCTGAATTTCAGTGGCTTTATAGTTCCAAATGTTAATGTTGTCACAGACATTTTTGCCTAACTATAATGTTCCTTTAACCTTTGTTTTTTACGGTGAATTTGTCCTGATCAGTATCTCTGCTCCCCCCGTGCAGCTCCACCACAAAGTAGCTACCCCCTGAGTGTGCTCTGACCCTTCTGGGTTGGGTGTTTGAGGCCCTCCTCCATCCTCCACTGCCTGTGCCTCATCCATCCCTGGTGGTCCAGCGGGAGAGCACTCTGCTCTTCTGCTGTTCTGCCTCCTGTCCCTCTGCTGCCTCTCTTTTCTATTTGCTCTCACTTTATTCTTTCCTCCTACCCTTTGTGCCTTTTTTCAATTCTGGCATTTTGCTCTGTGTTTTTCCTTTTGCCACTTTACTCTTGCTGCCTCTTTGTCTTGCCCACCAGCACTCTCCTGTTTTCCCATCACTGCTGATCCCCACAGCCCCTCCCATATCCCCCTCCAGAGCGCTGTTTTTCCGGCTCACTCCTTCCTGACTCCCAGGCGACCAGCCCTCCCACTAACACTACTTAATGGTGGCCACCATGCGGCCGCATCGCTGCCGCACCACTGGCAGACTGAAGGTGCACCAAAATTGAGCCCGTCTGTGCCCGCCCATGACCCAACCTCATTCAACATGAGGGACCCTGGCCTTCCGACCCGCCACAATCTCAACCCCAGATGCAACAACAACTGCCAGTTCTCAACGCTGATCAACCCCCATGGCCCGCCCTCCTGCATTCACTGCCACCTCACCTTCACCCACCTCCACACCCTGGCTCTCTCACCAAGCATCTGACCCTCACCACACTCAAGCCTCTCAATGCATTCTCCTCAATCTACCATCCCTCCACAAACAGTCCACAAAGATCTGGGACCTCCTCAAAGCCACTTCGCACAACATCACCTTCATGACGGAAATGTGGACGAACTCCAGCTCAGCGCCAGACATCACCACCACTATCCCCAACTGCTACAAGATCATCCGCAAAGACCATCCCATCTAGTCTGGCGGAAGCATCACCATCGTCCACTAAAGTTCCCTCCACCTGACCGCCCACTCAGACAAATCGAC
Organism: Lissotriton vulgaris; assembly: GCF_964263255.1. Taxonomy (NCBI): domain Eukaryota; kingdom Metazoa; phylum Chordata; class Amphibia; order Caudata; family Salamandridae; genus Lissotriton; species Lissotriton vulgaris. The sequence continues at coordinate 415,199 of NW_028250382.1, forward strand.
GACCCACATGGAATACAACTATTTTCAGATTCATGCAAACCTAAAAACCACCCTTTGAGGCACCCTCGTTTACAAACCACCAGATACCCATGCCTCTTTCACCGACACCATATTTTACCTCATCGCCCATCAGCCCATTGCATCCACTGACTACATCCTACTCGAAGAACTCAACTTCCACCTGGACAACCAAACAATCCCAACACCTCATCTCTCCTTGAGAACTTTGCCATTGTTGTGCTTAAACAGCTCTCCCACGAAGATAGCAGGACACACACTCAATCTCATCTTCACTACAGGAAACAGCATCTCCTGCAGCCACACTACTAAACTCATCTGGACTGACCACCACTGCATCCACTTCTCTTTCAACAAACCCACCACACACCAGCACACCCACCTTTTACCACGCAGAAGCTGGAACAGAGTCACAGAAGATAATCTCGCCACTTCCTCAAAGGCACACCACCACCCACATCCTCAGACATCAACTGCACAGCATGCAACCTCCACCAATGGATTGCAAACTGTGCCAACACCCTTGGCCCCCTAAAGAAAGCCACTAGAAAACAACACAGTAAGAAAGCAAGCTGGTCAACCCCGCACTTCAAGAGTCCAGAAGCACCTGTAGACGACTCAAGAGGACATGGAGGACCAACAAAACCCCGAAGCCCACGGCGCCTTAAAAGTAAGCCAACACTGCACATCACCACCTCATCAAAACCGCATTGAAGAAGGGCCTCTAAAACAGATTCACCAACAATGCACACAATAGCAAAGAACTCTTCAGTATCATCAAGGAGTTTGCCAAACCCAACAGCGAGGCCACAGATGTCCTACCCTCCCAAGACATCTACAACAGACTTGGCACCTTCCTCTACCACAAGATCAAAACTATGTATGACAACTTTGACACCCAGGACCACCCCACCGCACCAGCAACCACCACAACTGACGCCGACTCCCTGACCGACTCTGCACAGCTGATCCCCACTCACCATGGACAACACCATAAAGACCATGAAAAGCATCCACTCAGAGCACCTTCGACTCCTGCCCACACCGCATTTTCCACAAAGCTGCCCTTGCCATTGCACCAGAGGTATTCTGAACCATCAAATGCTCCTCCACACATCCTGCTTGTTTTTTGACCATCAAATGCTCCCTCAAGAGTGCCACATTCCCCAAAGACTGGAAATATGGTAAAATCAACCACCTCCTGAAGAAACCCTTCACAGACCCAAAGGACCTCAAGAACTTCAGGCCCATCTCCCTGTTCCTCTTTCCAGCCAAAGTCATCAAAGAGGCCATCAACACCCAGCTCGTCGATGATCAAAACCAACAATCTCCTGAACATCTTGCAATCTGGATTTTAAAGCTTAAAGCAATCATAGCACCCAGACCACCCTCCTCGCCACCACCGACGTTATCTGCTCCCTCCTCGACCAGGGAAAAAACATCGGCCTTCATCTTACTGGACCTCTCAGCGGTCTTCGGCACCACCTCCCATCATACCATAGCCACAAGACTCAACGATGCTGGTATCTGAGAAAAGACCCTCAATGGGATCTGCTCCTTCCTCTCCGGCAGAACACAGTGGGTTAGATTCCCACTGTACCTCTCAAAACTAACAGAGATCAGCTGCAGAGTACCCCAGGGCTCCTCTCTCAACCCCACCCACTTCAACGTCTACATGGCACCCCTCGCAGCCATTGTCAGATGCCAAGGACTCAGCATCATCTCCTATGCCGATAACACACAGCTGATCCTCTCTCTCACCAAAGAACCCAACGTAGCCAGGAACAACTTCCACAAAGGAATGAAAGTGGATGCACCAGGATGAAGAACAGCTACCTGATGGTCAACACGGTCAAGACAGAAGGCCTCATCATGGGAGCCTCCCCCTCCACTTGGAATGACTCCTGGTGGCCCTCTGCTCTAGGAAGTCCCTCTACCCCCACAAACCACTTATGAAACCTCGGCATCGTACTGAACTACTGGCTCAAAAATGGACTGCCAGATAAACACTGTCTCCTCCATCTGCTTCAACACACTCCGCCTGCTTTCAAAGACCTTCTGATGGATCCCCACAGAATCCAGGATGACAGTTATCCATGCCCTCCTCAGTGACAGACTTTTGACTACGGCAACAACCTCTATGCTGGCGTCACCCAGGCACTACTCCGAAGAATTCATAATGTCCAGAAAGCTGCAACAAGACTAATCCTCAACATCCCCTGTCGCAGCTACATCCCTCAACAACTGTGCAACTGCCACTGGCTCCCAGTCGAATAACCTTCAAACTCCTCACCCAAGCCTACTAGGCCCTTCACAATGGTGGACTCTCATACCTCTCATTCCACGTACCCAACAGACACCTTTGCTCCTCCCAGCTATCACTGGCTACCGTCCCACAAATTTGCAAGACTAGAACTGGAGGAATGTCCTCCTACCTTGCCTTCAAGACATGGACTACCCTGCCCATCCACCTCAAGAAATCACCCTCGCTGACAAAATTTAGGAAGGACCTCAAGACCTGGCCCTTCGAATGAACTCAGCATTTAGACTGATCCTCTGCCGCCCCTCATAGTGCTGATGAGCGGCTGCGCTTTACAAACCCTGATTAATTGATTGCATTTCTAAGTTTTTTTTAAAGAAAACAATCTTTTTATTACACCTAACTATAAAATGTAGTGTAAGCCTTACCTTTTTTCCGTGAATTTCTAGGATTATTGTAACATAAAGTATTTTTTTATCAGTATACGTAAAGTCAACCCCCGCCGCTCATGGCCTTCGGCAGTGCACTGCAGGGGTTGGCCATAGAGCCTGTGGCTAGGATCTGAAGAAAACCTGCCACAGGGCCTTATGATTTTAAATGGAAGTCCCTCCCTGAGCCTCATTAAGCCTACTAGTGCCTGGGGACCTAGGGACCTATGTTTTCTTTAAATGAAGATGGGACAGATGGCCTCCCTCCCTGAGACTTATTAGGCCCTAGTGACCCCATCCACCAGGCCCTTTTTTAAATGGGAGAGGGGCTTTGTAGCCTCCTTCCTCAAGCCTAACTAGGCCTTTGAGACCCCATACCCCAGGGCCTAATGTTTTTTAATGGGAAGAGGAGCCAGGTACCCCTCCCCAAGCCTAATTATGCCCAGAGGGACCCATCACCCAGGGTCATTTTTTAAGTGGAAATTGGCCTTATGTCTCCCTTCCTTGAGCCTTTAAAAGGCCCTGGGGACCTCATCCCCAAGAGCCATATCTCTTTTACAGGGGGTGCATGACCCCCTCCACAAGCCTCATTAGTCCCTGGGGACCCCATCCTCCAATGCCTTCTTTTAACCCTTTCCACGCTGCACAAATTTTCGCACAGTGTGGGTGTTTTTGTGTGGGCCGAGTTCAGCCGGCCCCCGGGCATCCTCCGCACATGCCCACCGTGAAGTCGGATGGCTGGGGGCCGTCTGATGCATGCAAGGGGTTAAGGGGAGGGAGCTGCATGTACCCTCCACATGCCTGATTATGCCTGAAGAACACCATCCTCCTGTGCCCTATGTATGGAGAGGAGTAAAGTGGCCCATCTCCCGAGTCTTATTAGTCCCTGGGGACTCTATTATTAAGGTCCTTTTGTTTTAAAGAGAGGGGTGCCACAGGACACCATTCTCCAAGCCATTGTAGGCTCCAGGAAGCCAACCCAGGGGTGAAAACTCCTAAAAGTGGATTTGGGAAAGAGACTGCACAGCTCACCTCCCCAAGCTTCTTTTGGCTCTGGTGAGTAAGGACCATCAGAAAAATGGCTACATATCCAGTCACCCAATTTAGATTGGCATACATGTACTCATTTATTTTTACTGTCTCTTAGTGCCAGTAGAACCCCGTAGTTAAGAGCAGTAACACTAATGTAATGCCTCCAACCCCACCATAGTAGAAGACTCCCATTTGCAAGTGGAGCATTATGGCAAGAGGAGCATTATATTTTACCAAAAGAAAATCTTGTTTCCTAACTTTCTTTTTGTACAGAAATAAATAATTACTCTGTGCTACAGGACTGTGTCCAGTTGAGGTGGTCCCAAAGAGTGATATGCATTGCCAGAAACTGTCATGAGGTGGTCCCTGGAAATGCTTTATAAATGACCATCTCCTTAACCGTCATTTTTCAATTTAGACCTACAGCCTCTCCTCCATGAGGACAGAGTAATTTACGCTGTTCCCATGGCAAACGGCAGGCTGCCCACCGTGATATAAATCTGGCCTTAAGTGCCTTGAAAGGAAATAACAAGGGAATCCTCTTTGACCCTGTGGGAGAGCAGAACCCGTTTGCTTGCCTGATTGTTTGTTTGCCCTCCGGCCACTCCGGCCACTACGCCACCACGCCTCGCGGCACCCGCTCCGCGGGCGCCACTCGCAGGCGAGAGACTTTGCCAGGGGATCCTGCTCCGGTATTGGGACGTGCTTTGAGCACCAACGCCATCCCAGGGACTCTACAACAGGACACCGAGCACTGAGGCGGGACTGCGAGGACCAGCGTGCCTAGCGGCACTGATTGGCCGCAGCCTGGTCCTCTTCCCGCCCCTTCCACCGTAAAAACAACGCGGTGAGTGTGCTGCCTTGGAATCCTCTTTGACCCTGTGGGAGAGCAGAACCCGTTTGCTTGCCTGATTGTTTGTTTGCCCTCCGGCCACTCCGGCCACTACGCCACCACGCCTCACGGCACCCGCTCCGCGGGCGCCGCTCGCAGGCGAGAGACTTTGCCAGGGGATCCTGCTCCGGTATTGGGACGTGCTTTGAGCACCAACGCCATCCCAGGGACTCTACAACAGGACACCGAGCACTGAGGCGGGACTGCGAGGACCAGCGTGCCTAGCGGCGCTGATTGGCCGCAGCTGGTCCTCTTCCCGCCCCTTCCACCGTAAAAACAACGCGGTGAGTGTGCTGCCTTGGAATCCTCTTTGACCCTGTGGGAGAGCAGAACCCGTTTGCTTGCCTGATTGTTTGTTTGCCCTCCGGCCACTCCGGCCACTACGCCACCACGCCTTGCGGCACCCGCTCCGCGGGCGCCGCTCGCAGGCGAGAGACTTTGCCAGGGGATCCTGCTCCGGTATTGGGACGTGCTTTGAGCACCAACGCCATCCCAGGGACTCTACAACAGGACACCGAGCACTGAGGCGGGACTGCGAGGACCAGCGTGCCTAGCGGCGCTGATTGGCCGCAGCTGGTCCTCTTCCCGCCCCTTCCACCGTAAAAACAACGCGGTGAGTGTGCTGCCTTGGAATCCTCTTTGACCCTGTGGGAGAGCAGAACCCGTTTGCTTGCCTGATTGTTTGTTTGCCCTCCGGCCACTCTGGCCACTACGCCACCACGCCTCGCGGCACCCGCTCCGCGGGCGCCGCTCGCAGGCGAGAGACTTTGCCAGGGGATCCTGCTCCGGTATTGGGACGTGCTTTGAGCACCAACGCCGTCCCAGGGACTCTACAACAGGACACCGAGCACTGAGGCGGGACTGCGAGGACCAGCGTGCCTAGCGGCGCTGATTGGCCGCAGCTGGTCCTCTTCCCGCCCCTTCCACCGTAAAAACAACGCGGTGAGTGTGCTGCCTTGGAATCCTCTTTGACCCTGTGGGAGAGCAGAACCCGTTTGCTTGCCTGATTGTTTGTTTGCCCTCCGGCCACTCCGGCCACTACGCCACCACGCCTCGCGGCACCCGCTCCGCGGGCGCCGCTCGCAGGCGAGAGACTTTGCCAGGGGATCCTGCTCCGGTATTGGGACGTGCTTTGAGCACCAACGCCATCCCAGGGACTCTACAACAGGACACCGAGCACTGAGGCGGGACTGCGAGGACCAGCGTGCCTAGCGGCGCTGATTGGCCGCAGCTGGTCCTCTTCCCGTCCCCTTCCACCGTAAAAAGAACGCGGTGAGTGTGCTGCCTTGGAATCCTCTTTGACCCTGTGGGAGAGCAGAACCCGTTTGCTTGCCTGATTGTTTGTTTGCCCTCCGGCCACTCCGGCCACTACGCCACCACGCCTCGCGGCACCCGCTCCGCGGGCGCCGCTCGCAGGCGAGAGACTTTGCCAGGGGATCCTGCTCCGGTATTGGGACGTGCTTTGAGCACCAACGCCATCCCAGGGACTCTACAACAGGACACCGAGCACTGAGGCAGGACTGCGAGGACCAGCGTGCCTAGCGGCGCTGATTGGCCGCAGCTGGTCCTCTTCCCGCCCCTTCCACCGTAAAAACAACGCGGTGAGTGTGCTGCCTTGGAATCCTCTTTGACCCTGTGGGAGAGCAGAACCCGTTTGCTTGCCTGATTGTTTGTTTGCCCTCCGGCCACTCCGGCCACTACTCCACCACGCCTCGCGGCACCCGCTCCGCGGGCGCCGCTCGCAGGCGAGAGACTTTGCCAGGGGATCCTGCTCCGGTATTGGGACGTGCTTTGAGCACCAACGCCGTCCCAGGGACTCTACAACAGGACACCGAGCACTGAGGCGGGACTGCGAGGACCAGCGTGCCTAGCGGCGCTGATTGGCCGCAGCTGGTCCTCTTCCCGCCCCTTCCACCGTAAAAACAACGCGGTGAGTGTGCTGCCTTGGAATCCTCTTTGACCCTGTGGGAGAGCAGAACCCGTTTGCTTGCCTGATTGTTTGTTTGCCCTCCGGCCACTCCGGCCACTACGCCACCACGCCTCGCGGCACCCGCTCCGCGGGCGCCGCTCGCAGGCGAGAGACTTTGCCAGGGGATCCTGCTCCGGTATTGGGACGTGCTTTGAGCACCAACGCCATCCCAGGGACTCTACAACAGGACACCGAGCACTGAGGCGGGACTGCGAGGACCAGCGTGCCTAGCGGCGCTGATTGGCCGCAGCTGGTCCTCTTCCCGCCCCTTCCACCGTAAAAACAACGCGGTGAGTGTGCTGCCTTGGAATCCTCTTTGACCCTGTGGGAGAGCAGAACCCGTTTGCTTGCCTGATTGTTTGTTTGCCCTCCGGCCACTCCGGCCACTATGCCACCACGCCTCGCGGCACCCGCTCCGCGGGCGCCGCTCGCAGGCGAGAGACTTTGCCAGGGGATCCTGCTCCGGTATTGGGACGTGCTTTGAGCACCAACGCCATCCCAGGGACTCTACAACAGGACACCGAGCACTGAGGCGGGACTGCGAGGACCAGCGTGCCTAGCGGCGCTGATTGGTCGCAGCTGGTCCTCTTCCCGCCCCTTTTCACCTGTTCATTTCCCTGATAAGCAGTAACAGCAACGCGCAAGCGGGACGCGCGCGGGGCAACGGCCGGGGCGAAGACCGGGCAAAGAGCGGGCCGTTTGAGGCCGTTCGAGGTCTGAGAGGACTGGACTGGCCCACCCCCCCTGGCTTTAAATATTTGGTAACTAAACTAGTAACTGAGGGGAAATAGATCTAGCTTCGTTACAGTGTCCCAGTATTATGGATCCAAGGGTAACCCGTAGTAAGTCTTCCAAACGTGGGTCTCTAGTTAGTGGCCCCATGGATGACTTTATAACCCGCACTAACATAGCCATAGACGAGGAAATATCTAAGCTTCAAACCCGGGTCTCGCTAGAACTAGATGCCGCAAGAAGAGTGTCCCAAGTAATTGCAGTTTCCAAAAAATCCTCCCTAGGCCACATAGCCACCTCTGTTACCCCTGAGCGCCCAGCCCGTCCAAACTGTATAGTCGCTCAGGTAGATATCCACCATTCACCAACCCCGGCTACTTCCATACTTGTCACAGGAAGTAAAGATGAGGATACTACACCGACACCTCTTAGTATGCACATCCCTGCTCCCATTGTATCTCTCCCTAATCTAACTCACAATATCTCCAGTGGCAAACAACCAAAGAGGAAACGCAATTCTCGCTCAGCTTATTTCCGAAAAAAAGCGAAAATTGCTGTTCCAAAAGATTTGCCCAAGAACAACATCACAGCACTTAATGCGGGAGCTGAGTTCACCCCTAATACCCAGTCATGTAGTGAGGGACAGGGGACAAACCCATCCATTCCCCTCCTGAATACCACAACAGACGAGGTCCTTGAAGTAGACGGGCTAACTAATAGCAATAAAGAATTTAAAGAGGTGTTTTGGGACACACTCAAAAAACTTCTGTCACCTCTGGATTTAAGATTATCAAGGATAGAAAACAACTTGTTAGAAATGGAGAAGAGCATTATTGCGCTGGCCACTCTTGGGTTGAAAAGTCTGGAAAACCAGGGCATTACCACAGCTGACCCAATGCCACAACCTATTGCACCCTCAACCAATCTAGCTTCCTCTTCAGTACCACCCACTATAAAACCTGTTCCTAAACCAAGGACAGTTACGGTGGAGCAAGCTCGCGTTAAACCAAAGCCTTCTCCACGAGGCTCCGCACGTAACTTGCAACATCCCAAACACGAAACGGTAATTAGATCAGCTCCTAGTGAAACTCAGAACCCCCCAGCTAAAGACAACTTTAGAGGTGGCTATATTGACCTTCCCCCAGAGGCAAACGACTATGTCGTTGTCTTGACGGGTGTTCCAACGTTAGGTAATGGCCAATTTGAAAATCACTGGTCGCTTAAAAATAAAATAATGCATTGGTTAAATGTGAACAGACCAATCCCCAATGGTAGGAAAAGTAGGGTACTGATGGTTCGCAGAACTCCCTGGGTTGGGCCAACGCTGAAATCCAGTCCGGGGGACTGCATAGTAGTGACCTTCGAAGATCCCCACACGGCGCACCACATTTGTAGTTGGCCCAGTAATGATGACTCCTTAGTTAAACCCAAGCCACTATCCTTCTTCTATCCTCCCCGACCCAGTTATAATCAGGGGGACAATTGGACATTGGTTCAGCACCACCAACGGCCGAATAAGCCCAGGGGCCACAGGGAGACCCTTCTACATTGGAATGGCCTCTCTACCTATAATAGATTTGGTGGTTTAGAGGAGGTGGATTGACTCCCTGTGCAAGCAGCCAAGCAACCCCGAAGGGCACTTTTAACTTCGTTGAGGCATCATCCCATTGATTGTCCTGTCCCTGAATCTGCAACAAGCCGAGTAGGACGATCCAACAACGCAAGGGCTGATGGGGTGACAACGTCATTGGACTCTATAGCAAACTGTAATAGGGAAGATTGGCCAAACCCGCTTTGCGTGACCCTCCCTATACCTACTCCTCTTGAACAGTCGGATTCTACCTGCCTTGCCCCTTATGTGCCCTCCAATCTCCCGAAAATCGAGCCACTTGTGAGGTCTTCAAAACCTGTGGGAGTGACTGTTTCTCTTATGCCCATGCCTATTGACCCCACCAGGGTCTCTCCACCAGTTGACTCTGTCCTAAAAATTCTATCTTGGAATGTGGCTGGTCTTGGTCGCAACTTTGACATCCCCGAATGGAACGACTTCCTGGAACCCTTCCACATCTGCCTTTTACAGGAAACCTGGTGTTTAGAGCCAAGGCATCGAGTGGGATTTACCACCTTCTTCATCCCCGCAGTCCAGGAACAAGGGTCCAAAGGTCGCCCGTCAGGCGGCCTTATTATATGGATTAGTATTGCTTTAGGCGTCAGGGTAAGAGAAAGAAACACCCAATCTTCGGACCTCCAGTGGTTAACGGTAACGCACAAAGGGGGAAGATGTATGGAAGTCTTCAACATCTACCTGAGGGGTGCCAAAGGCGGTGCATCTCATCTACCATCCACAGGTCTAAACCACAATCTGGCTGCCTGCGATGTAGATTCCTATATAATGCTTGCAGGGGATTTCAACTGCTGTTTTGAGCCCTTGGCCAGCGAAGATATCTTGGACACCTTCGAGGAGGACACCAGGAGAGGTATTCCTATTTTGAATCTTGACCCGATTCCCAAATGGTCGCAAAACGCAATAGAGATCAATGCATTGTGCATGGAGCATAATTTGCGACCAACAAATGGCCGATCCAAATCTGACCACATGGGTGCCCACACTTATAACAGACAAGACCACACGTCTAGGATTGATTACATCATGCTTAATTACAACCTTTGGCAATACCACCTAGATATGGAGGTTATAGTGTCGGGTGATAGCGATCACAACCCCTTATCGCTATCTATTTCATCCCCTTGGCAGGTTGGAAGGCAAGGCTTAACCGGTCATAAGTGGAAATCCTCTCATGAAGTGGTCCCCACAAACTGTAGCAGGCGTTTAAAATGGGCAAAAGTCCTAGCCGATGATACAAGGATGGCCCAAGCTGGGACAATTTTGGAAGAGGTGGAGCCCCGGATGAACATTTTGAGCCAAAACGATAACAAGATCCTACCTCTATTCACTGAGACTGTACTGGCACTGAGTGACTTATTTATTGTTCCCCAAACCGCTCGAAGGGGTTTCTCGAAATCAATGCCCAAACAGTCAGACAAGTGGTATACTCAAAAATGTCGTGAAGCCAAGAAGGAACTTGTCGTGACACTAAAGACCAAAGATGCGGTTGCTATCAGGGCTGCTTGAAAATTTTATAAAAAAACCATATCTGAAGCTAAACAGACTTATGATTTTAACTTCTGGGGAGATCTAGTAGAGGCCAGCACTAGGAAGGATGCCAAGAGGTTTTGGGACCTATTAAGATCCAGGGAAAAGCCCATTGACCAGCAGCTAACTTGCAACATTGAAGGGGGTGCATGGTATGACCACTTTACGCAACTGTATTCTGCTCCCTCAGGTCCAGCCCAGGTAGCTTGCTCTCCCATAGACTTTACAATTAACCTCCCGTGCCATGATGGCCTATTTACCAACTTAGAAGTAGAAAGAGCAATCCAATGCATTGTCCCGAATAAAGCAGCAGGACCTGATGGAATCCCAGGAGACCTAATTAAGAACTATCCATCTACATGGAGTAGATTAATTGCCTCGCTTTTGAATGAAGTGATGTTGGGTGGAGTCTTTCCCGATTCATCGAGGGGCGCTGAGGTCGTACCTATTTTTAAAAAAGGCTCCAGGGACGACCCAGCGAACTACCGCCCAATTAGTTTATTAGACTCTTCTCAAAAGGTAGCAGGGAAGGTGGTATTGGGCAGGATCATCGAGTGGGCAGATGAAAACCACATCCTGTCAGATCTCCAAACAGGCTTCAGAACAGGAACAGGCACAATCGAGCAGACGTTCCGCCTTCTAATGATCTATTGGAAAGTGGTGGTGCTGGGAGGGGGCAGTCTGTATCTAGTCTTCATTGACCTGCGGACTGCCTTCGACCTGGTACCACGCACGCTCCTATGGAACGTCCTCGATGGGTTAGGCCTTCCCCCCTATTTGCTGTCGCTGCTTGTGAAATTTCACAATAGGAATTTTGCCCAAATTAGATGGGGTGCACAGGGAGAGAAAACACCTCGTATCCCCGTGGACAGAGGCGTCCGCCAGGGGTGTGTGCTTGCCCCCACTCTGTTCTCTCTATATATTAACGGAGTGGTGGAGCATCTTCTACAACAACCATCAGATGCACCCACCCTGGCTGGAAGGAAGATCCCAACGCTTCTGTTTGCGGACGATACACTCCTAATTTCAAAATCACCGATGGGCATCCAATCGCTGCTTTCCAGCTTTCAAACCTTTTGTTATGAAAGGGGCTTGGCAATAAATATAGGCAAAACCAAGTTTCTAGTTCTTAACCCGCCTAGAAAATCTGTTTATCCCCCGGTCTTGGATTCCGTCCCACTTGATCGCGTGAAAGAATTTGATTACCTGGGTATACGCATCAGTGATACCATGAGCTGGAAGGCACACCATCAAAAAGTCTTCCTTACCCATAAAAGGGTGGCAGGTGCGCTGCTCAAGGAGCAGCGAGCTTCACCATCAAAACCTATTGGGGCCCCCCTAGATATCTATAGGGCAAGGGTTGTAAGCGCGGCACTTTACGGTGCTGAGTTGTGGGGCACTCAAAAAGTTGACACTCTGGCCCACCTTGAGAACAACTTCCATAAAGACCTAATGGGTTTGCCCCACAGCACGCCAACAATCCCATTGCTGATAGATGCAGGTACCCGGGCAATCTGCGACCAAGCGAAACTACGCCCACTCCTGTTATGGTCCAGAATATGGAATGTGCAGGAGTTAAGTAGTTACGCAGACGCTTTAAACGACATTTTGTCATTACCGGGTTCTCATAAGATCATCTGGCTTAGGGAGGTCAAAAAGCTGCTCTATAAATTGGGCCTAGGAGAGGCTTGGTCCAACAAATCTGCACCCACGAAACAACAGCTAAAGAAGGTCTATTGGGCATGGGTGGACAGTGAGAGGGCCCGAAGTACAAGCCATTGTAAATCTGTAGTCCTGTTTTTGTCAGCCAAGGAGTTACCGCTAAGGGAACCTTACCTAGACACCATTCAGAGTCCAAGGGACAGAGCATTGTACATTAAGTTCAGGTTGGGGGTGCTTCCATTATGTGAGTTCACGTCCACTTGGAAACCGCCCGCTCAAACTGTACCCCATTGCCCCTTCTGCGATTTAAAGGTAGAGTCTGTGTCCCACATGTTGTTCGAATGCAGCGTCTATGTAGCTCCGAGACATAGGTGGTTGAAGCCTATCTGCAGAAGTCTGGGAACTCGTTCTCACTTGGAAGCTCTGCGCATTCTACGTACAGATGCTAGACCCTTCTTTTCCACTTGCATGGCAAAATTTTTGGGTTGGGCTTGGCGTTTAAGAACTGCAAGAAAACTGTTAATCCAGTGAAATGTATCTACCCACCCAACATTTTGTTTTGGATTCGAAATGTTTTTATGTCATTGATTGTTGTTAAAAATGTTTTTTAAAGATGTGTAAATGCTTTTATGATATTTTTTTATCGAATAAAGCTATTACTTACTTACATGGAAATAACAAGGATGAGGTTCTCTACATATACTAACATAAAAACTCTCCCAAAATGTGAAGTAAATGTGAAGGAAAGTAATTATTTTCATAGCGTACCTACCCACAGGAGAGGAAAAATTACTTGAACCATTAAAAGCTAAATTGCAGCTCACATTGATATCATGAACGTATACCAATTAACTTTACCATTCATGAACTGTGGTACTCAAAACTTTATTATAATATGCAATGGGAAACATATATTTCATATAAGTAATTTCAGAATATATTGGAAAACTAACAGCAATATAGTGGTTTGTAAAGGCAATGGAATATGAAGGAGGACCACAATGCCTTGCAGTGAACACCATACACAAATAATACACAAATCCAAAGATTTATTAGTGTGGAACAATCAAAATCAGTACTTGGGCTAGATGATTTCTGTACATATCTGCATAAAAGAAGAACTATAAGCAATTGATGTGACCAAGACCCCTGTCATACAAAATGTGGTAGCTCAATTGTCCTATTGAACTTTTATCAATATTATTATAGAGCATGTAATTTGGGGTGTAATATGTGAGGTCATACACAGTGCATGGCAGGTTATAGTTAGCTCCGCTAACTATAACTGCTGAATTTCAGTGGCTTTATAGTTCCAAATGTTAATGTTGTCACAGACATTTTTGCCTAACTATAATGTTCCTTTAACCTTTGTTTTTTACGGTGAATTTGTCCTGATCAGTATCTCTGCTCCCCCGTGCAGCTCCACCACAAAGTAGCTACCCCCTGAGTGTGCTCTGACCCTTCTGGGTTGGGTGTTTGAGGCCCTCCTCCATCCTCCACTGCCTGTGCCTCATCCATCCCTGGTGGTCCAGCGGGAGAGCACTCTGCTCTTCTGCTGTTCTGCCTCCTGTCCCTCTGCTGCCTCTCTTTTCTATTTGCTCTCACTTTATTCTTTCCTCCTACCCTTTGTGCCTTTTTTCAATTCTGGCATTTTGCTCTGTGTTTTTCCTTTTGCCACTTTACTCTTGCTGCCTCTTTGTCTTACCCACCAGCACTCTCCTGTTTTCCCATCACTGCTGATCCCCACAGCCCCTCCCATATCCCCCTCCAGAGCGCTGTTTTTCCGGCTCACTCCTTCCTGACTCCCAGGCGACCAGCCCTCCCACTAACACTACTTAATGGTGGCCACCATGCGGCCGCATAGCTGCCGCACCACTGGCAGACTGAAGGTGCACCAAAATTGAGCCCGTCTGTGCCCGCCCATGACCCAACCTCATTCAACATGAGGGACCCTGGCCTTCCGACCCGCCACAATCTCAACCCCAGATGCAACAACAACTGCCAGTTCTCAACGCTGATCAACCCCCATGGCCCGCCCTCCTGCATTCACTGCCACCTCACCTTCACCCACCTCCACACCCTGGCTCTCTCACCAAGCATCTGACCCTCACCACACTCAAGCCTCTCAATGCATTCTCCTCAATCTACCATCCCTCCACAAACAGTCCACAAAGATCTGGGACCTCCTCAAAGCCACTTCGCACAACATCACCTTCATGGCGGAAATGTGGACGAACTCCAGCTCAGCGCCAGACATCACCACCACTATCCCCAACTGCTACAAGATCATCCGCAAAGACCATCCCATCTAGTCAGGCAGAAGCATCACCATCGTCCACTAAAGTTCCCTCCACCTGACCGCCCACTCAGACAAATCGACGACCCACATGGAATACAACTATTTTCAGATTCATGCAAACCTAAAAACCACCCTTTGAGGCACCCTCGTCTACAAACCACCAGATACCCATGCCTCTTTCACCGACACCATATTTTACCTCATCGCCCATCAGCCCATTGCATCCACTGACTACATCCTACTCGAAGAACTCAACTTCCACCTGGACAACCAAACAATCCCAACACCTCATCTCTCCTTGAGAACTTTGCCATTGTTGTGCTTAAACAGCTCTCCCACGAAGATAGCAGGACACACACTCAATCTCATCTTCACTACAGGAAACAGCATCTCCTGCAGCCACACTACTAAACTCATCTGGACTGACCACCACTGCATCCACTTCTCTTTCAACAAACCCACCACACACCAGCACACCCACCTTTTACCACGCAGAAGCTGGAACAGAGTCACAGAAGATAATCTCGCCACTTCCTCAAAGGCACACCACCACCCACATCCTCAGACATCAACTGCACAGCATGCAACCTCCACCAATGGATTGCAAACTGTGCCAACACCCTTGGCCCCCTAAAGAAAGCCACTAGAAAACAACACAGTAAGAAAGCAAGCTGGTCAACCCCGCACTTCAAGAGTCCAGAAGCACCTGTAGACGACTCAAGAGGACATGGAGGACCAACAAAACCCCGAAGCCCACGGCGCCTTAAAAGTAAGCCAACACTGCACATCACCACCTCATCAAAACCGCATTGAAGAAGGGCCTCTAAAACAGATTCACCAACAATGCACACAATAGCAAAGAACTCTTCAGTATCATCAAGGAGTTTGCCAAACCCAACAGCGAGGCCACAGATGTCCTACCCTCCCAAGACATCTACAACAGACTTGGCACCTTCCTCTACCACAAGATCAAAACTATGTATGACAACTTTGACACCCAGGACCACCCCACCGCACCAGCAACCACCACAACTGACGCCGACTCCCTGACCGACTCTGCACAGCTGATCCCCACTCACCATGGACAACACCATAAAGACCATGAAAAACATCCACTCAGAGCACCTTCGACTCCTGCCCACACCGCATTTTCCACAAAGCTGCCCTTGCCATTGCACCAGAGGTATTCTGAACCATCAAATGCTCCCTCAAGAGTGCCACATTCCCCAAAGACTGGAAATATGGTAAAATCAACCACCTCCTGAAGAAACCCTTCACAGACCCAAAGGACCTCAAGAACTTCAGGGTCATCTCTCTATTCCTCTTTCCAGCCAAAGTCATCAAAGAGGCCATCAACACCCAGCTCGTCGACTATCAAAACCAACAATCTCCTGAACATCTTGCAATCTGGATTTTAAAGCTTAAAGCAATCATAGCACCCAGACCACCCTCCTCGCCACCACCGACGTTATCTGCTCCCTCCTCGACCAGGGAAAAAACATCGGCCTTCATCTTACTGGACCTCTCAGCGGTCTTCGGCACCACCTCCCATCATACCATAGCCACAAGACTCAACGATGCTGGTATCTGAGAAAAGACCCTCAATGGGATCTGCTCCTTCCTCTCCGGCAGAACACAGTGGGTTCGATTCCCACTGTACCTCTCAAAACTAACAGAGATCAGCTGCAGAGTACCCCAGGGCTCCTCTCTCAACCCCACCCACTTTAATGTCTACATGGCACCCCTCTCAGCCATTGTCAGATGCCAAGGACTCAGCATCATCTCCTATGCCGATAACACACAGCTGATCCTCTCTCTCACCAAAGAACCCAACGTAGCCAGGAACAACTTCCACAAAGGAATGAAAGTGGATGCACCAGGATGAAGAACAGCTACCTGATGATCAACACGGTCAAGACAGAAGGCCTCATCATGGGAGCCTCCCCCTCCACTTGGAATGACTCCTGGTGGCCCTCTGCTCTAGGAAGTCCCTCTACCCCCACAAACCACTTATGAAACCTCGGCATCGTACTGAACTACTGGCTCAAAAATGGACTGCCAGATAAACACTGTCTCCTCCATCTGCTTCAACACACTCCGCCTGCTTTCAAAGACCTTCTGATGGATCCCCACAGAATCCAGGATGACAGTTATCCATGCCCTCCTCAGTGACAGACTTTTGACTACGGCAACAACCTCTATGCTGGCGTCACCCAGGCACTACTCCGAAGAATTCATAATGTCCAGAAAGCTGCAACAAGACTAATCCTCAACATCCCCTGTCGCAGCTACATCCCTCAACAACTGTGCAACTGCCACTGGCTCCCAGTCGAATAACCTTCAAACTCCTCACCCAAGCCTACTAGGCCCTTCACAATGGTGGACTCTCATACCTCTCATTCCACGTACCCAACAGACACCTTTGCTCCTCCCAGCTATCACTGGCTACCGTCCCACAAATTTGCAAGACTAGAACTGGAGGAATGTCCTCCTACCTTGCCTTCAAGACATGGACTACCCTGCCCATCCACCTCAAGAAATCACCCTCGCTGACAAAATTTAGGAAGGACCTCAAGACCTGGCCCTTCGAATGAACTCAGCATTTAGTCTGATCCTCTGCCGCCCCTCATAGTGCTGATGAGCGGCTGCGCTTTACAAACCCTGATTAATTGATTGCATTTCTAAGTTTTTTTAAAAGAAAACAATCTTTTTATTACACCTAACTATAAAATGTAGTGTAAGCCTTACCTTTTTTCCGTGAATTTCTAGGATTATTGTAACATAAAGTATTTTTTTATCAGTATACGTAAAGTCAACCCCCGCCGCTCATGGCCTTCGGCAGTGCACCGCAGGGGTTGGCCATAGAGCCTGTGGCTAAGATCTGAAGAAAACCTGCCACAGGGCCTTATGATTTTAAATGGAAGTCCCTCCCTGAGCCTCATTAAGCCTACTAGTGCCTGGGGACCTAGGGACCTATGTTTTCTTTAAATGAAGATGGGACAGATGGCCTCCCTCCCTGAGACTTATTAGGCCCTAGTGACCCCATCCACCAGGCCCTTTTTTAAATGGAAGAGGGGCTTTGTAGCCTCCTTCCTCAAGCCTAACTAGGCCTTTGAGACCCCATACCCCAGGGCCTAATGTTTTTTAATGGGAAGAGGAGCCAGGTACCCCTCCCCAAGCCTAATTATGCCCAGAGGGACCCATCACCCAGGGTCATTTTTTAAGTGGAGATTGGCCTTATGTCTCCCTTCCTTGAGCCTTTAAAAGGCCCTGGGGACCTCATCCCCAAGAGCCATATCTCTTTTACAGGGGGTGCATGACCCCCTCCACAAGCCTCATTAGTCCCTGGGGACCCCATCCTCCAATGCCTTCTTTTAACCCTTTCCACGCTGCACGAATTTTCGCACAGTGTGGGTGTTTTTGTGTGGGCGGAGTTCAGCCGGCCCCCGGGCATCCTCCGCACATGCCCACCGTGAAGTCGGATGGCCGGGGGCCGTCTGATGCATGCAAGGGGTTAAGGGGAGGGAGCTGCATGTACCCTCCACATGCCTGATTATGCCTGAAGAACACCATCCTCCTGTGCCCTATGTATGGAGAGGAGTGAAGTGGCCCATCTCCCAAGTCTTATTAGTCCCTGGGGACTCTATTATTAAGGTCCTTTTGTTTTAAAGAGAGGGGTGCCACAGGACACCATTCTCCAAGCCATTGTAGGCTCCAGGAAGCCAACCCAGGGGTGAAAACTCCTAAAAGTGGATTTGGGAAAGAGACTGCACAGCTCACCTCCCCAAGCTTCTTTTGGCCCTGGTAGGGGGCTGGGTTGCCCTCTTTCTGAGCCTTACTAGGCATTGGTCCCATTTCCCAGGGCCCTTTTTATTTAGGTGAGGTAGGCCACAAGGCCGCCTCCCCAAGCCTTATTAGGCTCTGGGGAACTCATCCCCTAGGGCTGTTTTTTAAAGTAAAGGGGAGGGGGCTGCTTGACCCTCCTCCCTGGGCCTAAGACCTGAGGACCCCAACTCCCAGTGCTGCTTTTTTAACTAAAGGGGAGGAGGCAACATACTCATGCTATGCCCTTGGGACTCCATCCCAAAGGCCAATCCTTAAAATAAAGGGGAGGTGGGTCGTGCATCACACCTCTTCGAGTTGGTACCAGCCCTGGCCACCCCTTAAGCCACCACTATTTAAGTTGGAAGGCCTGGTGCACACCCTGGGCACCCACAATACTCTTGTTGGGGGCCTGAAGACCTCCGCAGGCCCAGCCAGCTTACCGGAAGCTTTGGGAGTCTGCATTGCTCCCGCCAAAGGGAGCAGCTAGGTATGCTGCTACCTCCTTGAAGGAGAATATTTTGATCTGTTTCCCTGCCTGCTTCAGTGCAGGCAGGGAAACAAATCAAAAGCCTGCTCTCAACTGGCAGCAGCATTTTTAAAGCTCCTGCAGTTGGTGTTGTGTCAGCTCCCTCAGGGCAGGTGATTAGAAAAAGCTCCTGTCAATCAGGAGTAAACACAGGTTTCCCTGTCCATGCTGGTGCAGGCAGGGAAAATGATATCTCCCAGGGGTGGGTTCCCCGGGAAATAGCTAGTGAGTCAGCCCCAGGGAATGGGGTCTCCAGTGCCATAGAGGGGTCAGGGAGGGGGGCTATCTGGGCCCCTTACCTTAGATCATAAATACTGGGCCCGAGGCATCGGTCTCTAGGGCCTTTTAAAGGCTCAGGGAGGAGAACTGCTCATCCCCTTCCCTTTTTGAGCATTACATCTCACGGGCTGGGTTCTCAGAGGCTGTGTAATAGCCCTTTATTAAAGAAATGGGCCCCAGGGGATGGAGTCCCAGGGGCTTCTGGAGGCGCAGGGAGGGAAGCATGCACCCCCTCACCCTCTTTGCAAATGTTGGCCCTGGGGGTGGGCTATCGGGCCTTGATTGGCTCAGGTAAGGGCACATGTGCCCCCCTTCTTCATGATTTCAGCCTCAGTGGTGGAATCTATGGCTATAATGGCTAAAGGGAGGGAGGCTGCCTGGTCCCTCTTCCCTTATTGAATATGGCCCTAGGAGGGGGCTCCATTAAGCCTATAACTGAACAAAGCTGGAATCCTGTAGGAATGGTGCAATTTTTGGCAATTTAGGGGGGTTTGGCGAAAAGCCGGCCCCCTCTGGACACCCCCATTAGTGTAGGGGTTCTGGGTATCCCTACCCTGCTGCCTTACATTATTTTCTTTTACATGTTCAAGACAGGGGACCAAGGGGTAAATTTATGAGTCCCTTCACCACTGTAAAGTCACTTTTTGCTACGCTCTTGAGTGACAAACCCCAAAATCATATTTAAGAGGCCATGCAAAGCCACTTTGTATGGATTTGAATGGCCTCATAGGTATGCAGTAAGGCAAGGCAGCACACATTGCTGCATTTCCTTACTATGCACTAGGGAGGAGTTCCATGGAAGTTGTGTTGGGTGTTCCCATGCAACACCAATGGATTTTGAAGCATTCCTAGATTTACAAGAACATGTTGAGCCAAAACCTTATAATAACTTTATTTCTCTTGCTTTTTCCACTTTCCATGTGTGCCGCATTCTGTAGCACACATAGAAAAAGGAGGAAATAGCCTCCCAGGATGGTTTTTGTGTAGGAAGGTGCCCTTTACCGCACAAACAGCAATCCTGCTGACAACACAGGCACCCTAGCACCATGGTGCAATGGTGTCTCCATTGGCGCTAGGCTGCCAGTACTGCACCAGCACAGGGGCAACGGACTGGAATGCACTGTATAAGATAAATATGGTGCATTCCTGCCCTTTCACTTTGATGTAGGGCACAGCAAAGTGACTTGCTGCGCTGCCCTACGCTAAATCTCCATAACTCTGCTCCTAAGTCCCTGAGTCCTGCCATGATTGCAGGCAACATTTTCCTCATGTTGCTGGCAGCCAATCAGTGCACTCTCTTCGCGGTAGTCCGACTCCCACATGAGTGAGATATTCCAAGGAAAATAAATATCTCTAGGCCAATCAAAATGTTCTATTTTTAAATGACATCAGTGATGTCATTTGAGATGTCATCAGTGATGTCACTGACCATGTCATGAGTGATGTAATATGTGAGGTCATAAGCAGTGCATTGTAGGAGTGTAAGTTATAGTTAGCTCAGGTAACTGTAACTGCTGAATTTCACTGGTTTTGTATGATTGAAATCTGACTCTAACTATAATGTCCCTGTAATCTTTGGTGTTTTTTTTCAATGAATTTCTAAAGGGTTTTAAATGCTAATTCCTAACTATACCTTACCAGTAACCTTTTTTTAAGTGAATTTCTATGTTTTTTCTGCTTGTATTCATGTTTTCAGAGTGGGAAAGGAAGGTGGCTGGGCCTTGAAACAGCTCATAGGAACAGCTCATAGGAATCCCGCTGTGGAGGACTTACAAGAGGTACCAGAAGACCTAATGAGATATCTTGAGCTTAATAACATCCTAGACCATTCCCAGTATGGCTTTAGACAACAGCACTCCACTGAATCAGCCCTAATCATGGCCTCTGAGGAATTACAAAGACAAATCAATGGTGGAGGAAAAGCCATGTTTATCCTACTTGACCTATCAGCCGCATTCGATACTGTGAACCAAGAGGTATTATTTCAAAGGCTGAAGGCAATTGTAATCGAGGAGGAGGCTTTAAGATTTCTCTTCTCACTCATCTTAGCAAGGGTGAGGAGGGTGTGCTGGGCCAGTTATAAATCAGACAGATTGTTCCTCCCCTGTGGAGTCCCCCAAGGGTTGGCACTATCCCCAACGTTTTTCAACATTTATGTTACACCCCTTGCTGAGCTGATAAGCGGGCATGGTTTCTCATTGGTATCTTACACCGATGACACTCAATTTGTCATCTCCATTTCTTCAAGTGCCGAAACGGTGGCAGGGAGATTTCATGGCTGTCTGAAACATATTATGGAATGGAATGGATACACCAGAACTACCTTAAATTAAACATGGAGGATATGCAGTTTGGGACTGGGTCACTGCTCTGGAACCAAGAGTGGTGGCTGGCGGAGGCAGGTTAATGGCCAGTACCACCAGTAAAGGTCAGGGATTTGGGAATATTAGCTTCGGAGGCCAGAATAATCAGTTAATATTGTTTCGTCCAACTAAAAATCCTACTGAATAACTTTCCTTTTTATTCCCTCAGACCTCAGAAAATTGGTTGTAGTTGCTTTGATCCATTCATGGATTGACTATTTTATGCTCTTTTGCTGAGCATAAACAAGTGCCAATTGTCTATACTACAGTCTCTGCAAAACACTGCAGCTGGAATGTAGCTGCATTAGAACACTTCATTGGCAACACCAATTACATTGTACATTAAACAGCGTAATCTCAGATCTTCTAACAAAGGTGGTGGTCCCCGGGTAAGGGGGGTCCATGAGGCCCCCTATACTATT
Organism: Lissotriton vulgaris; assembly: GCF_964263255.1. Taxonomy (NCBI): domain Eukaryota; kingdom Metazoa; phylum Chordata; class Amphibia; order Caudata; family Salamandridae; genus Lissotriton; species Lissotriton vulgaris. The sequence continues at coordinate 437,060 of NW_028250382.1, forward strand.
GAAATTAGCCCTATGGAGGTGGCGGTACCAGGGGCTGAGGGCGGGGCCAGTGAGCCCACCCACATCAATAATGTAAAGTGCCCTGGGGAGATGGTGGTCCCTGGGGCTTTGTTAAATCCTAGGGGGGGGCATGTATCCCCTCCTACATTAACCATATGCCCCCAGGAACTGGCCCGCCTGGGAGTTATTTTAAATTAAGTTTAGGTGTCCGCGCTTGCTTTAAATAAAAAGAAAATTGCTAAAAATTCGCAATATTCACATATTTTTGTGGCAACATTTAAAAAAAATGCTTTTATGTCGTGACAGTGTCCTAGGGGGACCCCAAGACTATGACTTAAGGGTCTGAGTATTCTTACCCTGCCCTCTTTTCTTTATTTTTTTTTAAGCCAAGACTGAAGATGGCTGCCAACACTTCCTGTTTGAAGTGTTGGCAGCCAATCAGAGCAGTACATCTTCTTGCATGAGCGCTCTTTGTTCACAAAGACTTTGCTACCAGAGATATCACTTACATTTTAACCTTAAATTACTCAAAAACTACTTAACGGATTTACACCAAATGAACAAAAAAACACTTTCTTGAGTCAACATCTATCTCCTTGCAAAATTTGGTGTGAGACCGTTCTGCGGTTCGGGCTGTAGGTGTGGCTAAAGTTTCCTATGAGAATTAAAATTACAAAAACACCCTTATTTTGCACCCCTAATTCTCGGCCACCACAGCACGGATCACCCCCAAACTTTCCACCATGAAAACCAGAACCTACCTTGCCACTTTTTTGGGAAATGTTTATGAAGATTGACCAAATGATACCAAAGTTATAGCCAAGTCAAAAAATGCTTTTCAAAAAATGCTTTTCCTATGGAAACTAGGTCCTAACTATATATATATATATATATATATGTATATATATATATATATATATATATATATGAAGAAAACGCCATTCTCATCCAAAGTCAAGTAGAATAACGAGAGTGAGCCCAGATTTGGTGCTGATTTTTTTCGGTGATTTATTTAAATATTCCACCAGCCATCCGCCATATATATATATATATATCAATCACAGCATTTTTTTTATATAGCGCATCACTCACCCAAGAGGGTCTCAAGGCGCTAGAGAAGGGGGGGTCCGCTACTGCTCGAACAGCCAGGTCTTGAGTTGCTTCCTGAAGGCGAGGTGGTCCTGGGTCAGGCGGAGGTGGGTCGGGAGGGAGTTCCATGTTTTGGCGGCGAGGTAGGAGAAGGACCGTCCTCCTGTGGTGGCTCTTCGGATGCGGGGGACGGCGGCGAGGGTGTGGCCGGTCGATCGAAGCTGGCGTTTGGGAGCGTAGAAGTTGAGCCGGCTGTTGAGGTATCCCGGGCCTTGGTTGTGTAGGGCTTTGTGTGCGTGGGTGAGGAGTCGGAAGGTGATTCTTTTTGTTGACCGGGAGCCAGTGCAGGTCTCTCAGGTGTCTGGAGATGTGGCTGCGACGGGGGATGTCCAGGATGAGACGTGCTGAGGCGTTCTGGACCCGCTGGAGTCTCTTCTGGAGCTTGGCGGTGGTTCCGGCGTAGAGGGAGTTACCGTAGTCCAGACGGCTGGTGAAGAGGGCCTGGGTGACTGTCTTCCTGGTCTTGGTAGGGATCCACCGGAAGATCTTACGTAGCATGCGCAGGATGTTGAAGCACGGCGAGGAGACGGCGTTGACTTGTCTGGTCATGGAGAGGGTGGAGTCCAGGATGAAAACTAGGTTTTGGCATGGTCCGTTGGTTGGGGTGCGCTGCCCAGGGTGGGGGGCCACCAGGAATCGTCCCAGGCGGAGGGTGAGGATCCCAGGATGAGGACTTCCGTCTTGTCCGAGTTCAGTTTCAGGCGGCTGTTCTTCATCCATTCGGCTACCTCTTTCATCCCTTCGTGTAGGTTGTCTCTGGCGGTGGCGGGGTCGTTGGTGAGGGAGAGGATCAGCTGGGTATCGTCGGCATAGGAAATGATGTTGAGGTTGTGCTGGCGTGCGATGTCTGTGAGGGGGCCCATGTAGACGTTGAAGAGGGTTGGACTGAGCGATGACCCTTGTGGAACGCCGCAGATGACTTCGGTGGCTTCCGATCTGAACGAAGGGAGGCGGACTCTCTGTGTCCTTCCAGCGAGGAAGGAGATGATCCACTCCAGTGCCTTCTCCTGGACTCCGACGTTGCTGAGGCGCTGTACTAGGGTACGGTGGCAGACAGTGTCGAAGGCCGCGGAGAGGTCTAGGAGGATGAGGGCCGCTGTTTCTCCGTTGTCGAGCAGGGCTCGGATGTCATCGGTGCCTGCGATCAGGGCGGTCTCGGTGCTGTGGTTTGCCTGGAAGCCAGACTGCGAGGGGTCGAGGGATCCGTTCGTCTCGAGGAAGGCGGCCAGTTGCTTGTTGACGGTCTTCTCGATGACTTTTGCAGGAAACGGGAGCAGCGAGATGGGGCGGTAGTTCTTGAGGTCGGTGGGGTCGGCTGAAGGCTTCTTGAGTAGGGCGCTGAGTTCGGCGTGCTTCCAGCTCTCCGGGAAGGTAGCGGTGTCGAAGGAGGTGTTGATGATGTCCCGCAGGTGGGGTGCGATGACAGCGGCGGCCTTGTTGAAGATGTGGTGAGGGCAGGGGTCGGTCGGAGATCCGGAGTGGACGGAGTTTATCGTGCGGATGGTGTCTTCGGTGTTGATCGGAGTCCAGGCGCGGAGGGTGGTGGTGGGGGGCGGGGGTTCGGTTGTGGCGTGCGTCGGTTGAGTGCTGAAGCTGTTGTGTATGTCCGCGATCTTGTTGTGGAAGTAGGAGGCGAGGGAGTTGCAGAGTTCTTGCGAAGGGGTGATGTCGTTGTTTCCGGCGTTAGGGTTGGAGAGCTCTTTGACGATGTTGAAGAGTTCCTTGTTGTTGTGTGCGTTGTTGTCCAGTCGTTCCTTGAATGCGGTTTTCTTGGTGGCGCGGATGAGTTGGTGGTGCTTTCGGGTGGCGAGCTTGAGGGCAGCCATGTTGTCCGGAGTTGGGTCTCTGCGCCAGGTTCTCTTGAGGGCTCGGCAGTTCTTCTTGGAGTTTTTGAGTTCGTTGGTGAACCATGGGGCTTTCTTGCTGCCGGGTCTGCTTGGCAGCAATATATATATATATATATATATATATATTACCTACTGGCGGTCGCCAGTAGGTATATATAGTTAGGATTTTTTCTCTATGGGATTTTTGAAAATTCTATGTCCAATAACTTTGGCGTTTGTGGACGGAATTGGCTGAAATTTTCAGGAAAATGGAACATTTTGTTTCTGAGCAGCCCCTGGCAATTTGGGGGGGTTTCATCAAGGGGGGGCCGAGAAAAAAGGGGGGTCCCAAAACACGTTTTTCCCATGTTAATTTCCATAGGGCGGTTGGCCTCACTTTTAGCTCGAACGGCTGAATGGATTTGCACGAAACTTGGCAAAATTGTAGGGACTGTTAGCCCGATGTGCCTTTGCTAGGTCTCAATATATGTGCTCCAGTGGATTTTGAGTAATTTAGGTTCAAAAAAAGATATATATCTGGGCGGAGCCTAACCACACATCTGATCTGATTGGCTGTCAGCACTTCATCCAAGAAGTGTTGGCAGCCATCTTGGGACCAATATACATGATAGCACCTCATTAAAAAGCATTGTAGTTAATAGAGGGTTTTAGGACTTTAGTTACATTATAAATCATTTGTTGATGGTACCATACTCGTTTTAGGAATTGTGGTGGGTTCTAAGGTGATTTTACCATGTGAAAAAACCTTCTGCTGTGAAATCATGAATATTGTTTGAAAGAAAACTAATATCTCATGATTTTCCCACAGTGGTTTGGAAGGGGATCTATAAGCTAAACTGAAAGCATATTTTCTGTAAATTCACATTATCTTTCTCAGTCATGTGAAAATGAAGTCTGACATTCTCAGTAAAACATGTACATCCAACAAGGACAGAGACTGTCAGTTGATTCCTTTGTGTTCTACTGCAGCCTCCTAGAGTGTTCTAAAGAACAACTAGAGCGCTAACAGTCCTACTTATTACAAAGGTATGGCACACCTGAAGCCATCTTGATTGGAATAAAGTGGTAACTCTTAAAACATTTAATTTAAAAAGAAACAACATGAGGGGGTATATTTTGCCATAGAAAGTATGATTAGTGCTGCAGAATGAAAAATGAGGGCACATTTTGAGTGACTTCTCAAATCCTTTTCTATTTCATTAAAACATTCTGACATGCAGTCTCCCAAAATGGCCACCAGAGACAAAAGAGCCCAAATGTAGCCCAAATATCACCCAGATGTAGCCCAAGTATAGCCCAATGACAGAATGTCCCAGAGTGTTCTAAAGAACAACTAGAGCGCTAACAGTCCTACTTATTACAAAGGTGTGGCACACCTGAAGCCATCTTGATTGGAATAAAGTGGTAACTCTTAAAACATTTAATTTAAAAAGAAATAACATGAGAGGGTATATTTTGCCATAGAAAGTATGATTAGTGCTGCAGAATGAAAAATTAGGGCACATTTTGAGTGACTTCTCAAATCCTTTTCTATTTCATTAAAACATTCTGACATGCAGTCTCCCAAAATGGCCACCAGAGACAAAAGAGCCCAAATGTAGCCCAAATATCACCCAGATGTAGCCCAAGTATAGCCCAATGACAGAATGTTCCAGAGTGTTCTAAAGAACAACTAGAGCGCTAACAGTCCTACCTACTTATTGCAAAGGTATAGCACACCTGGAGCCATCGTGATGGGAATAAAGTGGTAACTCTTAAAACATTTAATTTAAAAAGGAACAAAATGAGGGGGTATATTATGCAATAGAAGGTATTATTAGTGCTGCAGAAAGAAAAATTAGGGCACATTTTGAGTGACTTTTCAAATCCTCTTCTATTTCATTAAAAAATTCTGACATGCAGTCTCCCAAAATGGCCACCAGAGACAAAAGAGCCCAAATGTAGCCCAAATATCACCCAGATGTAGCCCAAGTATAGCCCAATGACAGAATGTCCCAGAGTGTTCTAAAGAACAACTAGAGCGCTAACAGTCCTACTTATTACAAAGGTATGGCACACCTGAAGCCATCTTGATTGGAATAAAGTGGTAACTCTTAAAACATTTAATTTAAAAAGGAACAAAATGAGGGGGTATATTTTGCCATATGAATTATGATTAGTGCTGCAGAAAGAAAAATTAGCACACATTTTGAGTGACTTCTCAAACCCTCTTCAATTTCATTAAAAAATTCTGACATACAGTCTCCCAAGATGGCCACCAGAGACAAAAGAGCCTAAATGTAGCCCAAATATCACCCAGATGTACCCCAAGTATAGCCCAATGACAGAATGTCCCAGAGTGTTCTAAAGAACAACTAGAGCGCTAACAGTCTTACTTATGACAAAAGTATGGCACACCAGAAGCCATCTTGATTGGAATGAAGTGGTAAGTCTGAAAACACTCAAGTTAAAAAGGAACAACATGAGGGGGTTAATTTTGCCATAGAAAGTATGATTAGTGCTTCAGAAAGAAAAATTAGGGATCATTTTGAGTGACTTCTCAAATCCTCTTCTATTTCATTAAAAAAATTCTGACATGCAGACTGAAACATGCACTTTGAATACCAGCAGCAGACGTCCCTGGTGAGCAGTAGCTTTACTACAGTGATCTAATGTGCAACTAGAGTGCTAACATTCAGAATTTATGGCAAATGTGTGACACATCTGAATGCCTTCTTGATGGAACCAAAGTAAACAAGCATTGAAAATGCAATAGATCTCGCCCTCGTTTAAGTTAAAGCCATTCTGTTTGTAATGAGGTGACTTTTTAGCTTTGCTTTTATTAGTGTTTTTTCAACTTTCATGTAAATAACATGCATCTGTATGCATATAAGTATATGTATGCATGCATTTATGTTTGTATTTATATAGATATACAGATGATATGTTTATATATGTATGTATATATATATATTCACTGAAAAAAACATAGGTTATAGACCATATATAGTTAGGAATTAGCATTTACAAAACCTTGAGAATTCACTAAAAAAACCATAGGTTATAGACTATATATAGTTAGGAATTAGCATTTACAAAACCTTGAAAATTCACTGAAAAAACCATAGGTTATAGACCATATATAGTTAGGAATTCGCATTTACAAAACCTTATTTTACTCACACAAAACCATTGAAATTCCATATATAGTTAGTTGCACTAACTATATATCGCGCACCCGCAATCCACTGCTGATGATGTCACATATTACATCATTCATGACATGGTCAGTGACATCACTGATGACATCACTGATGACATCTCAAATGACATCACTGATGACATCACTGATGACAACATCCAGTGACTGTATGTTTCTGTAAAGTTAAAATATGTCTTACATGTTGAAGAATGAGTGGATGTATAAGTGTCTGGATGAAGGATTTAGTAGGTGCATGACTGACTGTATGAGTGAGTGATTAAATGTGTCTCACTGAGTGCATGGGTTAGTGACTAAACTGTCTTAATTTGTGCATCATTATGTCTGTTGTTCTGTAAACTGTTGCATGTGTTGATAAGTAGCTATATGAGTAACTATATGGGTTATTGATTGGTTGCCCAAGTATTTGTATGGGAGACTGAGTGTGTGTGTGGGTGGCTGGGAGGTGTATGACTCTGTGCATAGATGTGTGAGCAGTTGATTCACTAGATATATGGTTTCAAAAGTGCATGTGGAAACAGCTGTATGGGCGGTTGACTGTGTGCATGAGTGTATTGGTGAGTGAATGGATATCTCAGTGCTACATGTCAAAGTAAGTACATATGTAAAACACAGTACATGTGAGAGTTGACATATATAAATAACTGTGCATAAGAGCCAGTGAATGTGTGAGTGGCTGTATGGATCATTGTGAACTTGTATCAGGGATTGTATAAGAGAGTAAATATGTGTTAGTATATGTTTGAATAAGTAAAGTTTGTATAACTGTATAGTTGAGGAAATGGAGGTGTGATTGATTCTTTGCATGACTGACTAGGTGTGTGAGTAACTCCATGGATGAGTGACAGTCTGTGAGTGTCTGTTTACACTGATTGTATCTAAGGTTATATTAGAGTCTGAAGAGGTTCATCGTATTATCACATGAATGATATCGTCAGTGATGTGATCAGTAATGTCAAATGAGATGTCATCAGTGATGTCATCAGTGATGTCATTTGAGATGTCATCAGTGATGTCATTTGAGATGTCATCAGTGATGTCATCAGTGATGTCACTGACCATGTCATGAATGATGTAATATGTGACATCATCAGCAGTGGATTGCGGGTGCGCGATATATAGTTAGTGCAACTAACTATATATGGAATTTCAATGGTTTTGTGTGAGTAAAATAAGGTTTTGTAAATGCGAATTCCTAACTATATATGGTCTATAACCTATGGTTTTTTCAGTGAATATATATATATATATATATATATATATATATATATATAAAAAAGGTTTATATATGTGTATATAAATATATATATTCACTGAAAATAAACAGAGGTTTCAGGGATGCTATAGTTAGTTAGACATTTCACTCGTACAAAACCAGAGAAATGTGGCCGTTATAGTTAGTTGAGCTAACTTATAATTTGTGCCCTCGCAATGCACTACTGATGACGTCACATAATACATCACTCATGACATGATCAATGACATCATTGATGACATCTCAAATAGCATCATTGATGACATCATCCACTTAATATCTGATGCACCTCTTCACACCCTCTAAAATACAAACTATGATTCTCGAAACCATAGAAACACCAATTCCAGCTAGTACATACTACTCACTGATTAATAGGTCTACACAGACATCCACTCATCCATACAGTCACTCATACACACAGTCACTCATCAATAGAGCCACTGATACATGGACTCATAAACCTATACAGATACACACAAACCACCACTCACCCATAGGGCTACTCACACACCTAGTACTTCACCAAAAGAACTAATCACACTGCCATTTACTCATTATACAGTTATACACACATCATCAATCATTGACCCACATAGACACTCATGTAGCTACTCATCAACCCATGCTGCCACTTACACACCAACTTACAATATGATACAGACATCCACAAAGATTAGTCACTCACCCATGCATTCAGTAAGACACTTTTAATCACTCACTTATACAATCAGTAATGCACCTACTAAATCAGCCATACAATCACTCAAACACCCACTTATTCTTCAATACACCTTGGCATATATACATACAAAAAAACATACTTACATTTTTCAGAAACACACAGTCACTGGATAATGTGCGTCAGTGATGTCATTAGAGATGTCCTTTGAGATGTCATCAGTGATGTAATATGTGACGTCATCAGCAGTGCATTGTGGGAGTGTGGCTGAAATTCTCTCGTTTTGTATGAGTGATATGTCCAACTAACTATAACATCCCTAAAACCTGTGGTTTTTCAGTGAATTTCTAAGGTTTTTTAAATGCTAATTTCTAACTATAACGTCCCTGAAACCTATGTTTTTTTTAAGTATGGGCGAAATTTGCGAATTCGCGGTCTGCGAAATCATGCGAAATGGCAAAAAAAATCTGCGAGTTCGCGAATTTTGCCGTGAACTTGCGGATTTTTGTGCCATGTGCACAAATATGTGACCACGTGTGCCTGTAACTTTGCCAGCGCGCAAAAAGGCGCCGAGGTCCCTTGAGTGAGCTGGCCATTATAGTGGGGACGGGCGGGAAGACGTCTCATACCGCTAGTGTATGGTGGACAGGGCCAAATGAGCGGGGCTTCTATGTGAGTTCACATGCATCTTGTTTATAAAGGGTCAGAGACCGAGCAGAGCAGCAGATGAGGAGAAAGCAGCTTCCTGGTCAAAGGAGCTACATGGGCATGTCGCTCAGGAAACTCATGGATGCAAAAATAGGTTTGGCACAGGACACCCGAATCCTTCAGATGTCCAAGATAGCTCTGCTGCGCGTGTTGGTACAAAGCCATTCTGATCCTGCTCGGTGGGTTCAGGCGCATGCAGCTGCTGCTGCTGGACAATGTCCCATCTTATACTAAACTGCCCCGTACAGGCATATGCTGGCGCTGGGCAGTAGGCTGCAGTGGCATGCGGGTGCTCCACGCCTGGTACATGCGCATATCGGTGCCAGGGGCGACACGTCTTTATTTGTGCTGTGTAGCAAGTTATGACTTTACATTTTGACTGCACCAGACGGTGGTACCACCTACACGGATCAGGAGCATCCAGGCACCAGACTTCATGGTGCAAGAGCATAAAGGTGCTGTGCGGTATGGGTATATATGTACTGTGGGCAGGGGGGCTCCCAGGCAATTGAGCATGAATGATTTTCACACTAAGAGGTAAGCATGGGCGAATTTTGCGAATCTCGCGTTCGCGAATTTTGCGGATTTGCGAACTCGCAATCCGCAAAATCCGCGAATTCTCGCGAATTTGCGGATTTTTTTTTGTGTTCGCACGGGTTTCTGCCAGTTCGCGAGGGTTTTGTACAATTTCGCAAACGCGAACTTACCTGTCGGGTCGCAAGTTTTGCGAACTTGTTGTTTCTACGTGTCCAGCCTGTTTGGGACACTCTTCTTCATCACTGCCACTCTCTGTCACCACTGCCACTCTCTGACTACTCATGCCACCCTCTGGCCCACCCATGCCACCCTCTGTTTCATCACAGCATCCTCTGGTTGTCCAGTCAGTGTACATTATTGTGGCAAAGCAAAGCACACCTTCCCTGCCTCAAGTGACCTGAATTAATTTGGGGCTGATTAATGTGTCACAGAATATTTTTTTAGCTGGCACCTGCTTCCTTAGTGCTTCCTGATTAGTGATCTTTTGCACTTGCTAAGTGCTTTCATTGTTGCAAAATTAGTTACAACACCTGCCCTGCCCCAACTGACAATAATGAATTAGGGGCTGATTAATGGATTTGAACTTCCAGCCTGGCTCCTGCTTGTCTCCCTTAGCTGTAATTCAGGACCTTTGTGGCATATGTGTAACTATTCTGAGGTTCAGAGCAGGGTCACATAATAGTTGCAACTGGCAACTGAACTCTGGAGGGGCCCCTCAGGAAGCACTACAGGAAATGGCTACTAATGATGAGCCTGAACTTTTGAAACTGGTAAGTAGTTTCAGTTTTGCTAAGATCGTATTTCTGCAATTTAGCGCTTATTCGCGGGGCGCGAAGTTGTACTGGGAAGCCGCGAACTCACGCGAACAGTGCGAGCAAGCCATAAAATCCGCTGCTCGCGGATTTGCGGATTTTGCGGGAGATTCGCGAATCTCGCGGATTGCGAATTTACCGAAAATCCGCAAAATCCACGAGCGAAACGGATTTTCCGCCCATGCTTACTAAGAGGGCTCCGGGGCAGTTCAACAGCACGGGGGCTCACACCCACTGGGCCCCGGGGCAGGTCAGTAGCACGTGGGCTCACAACCCCATGGCAGCTCAGCAGCGTGGGGTCTCACACACACAGGGCTCCTGGGCAGTTTAGCAGCGCCACCCTCTGGTTCATCACTGCCCCCTCTGGTTCATCACTGCCACCCTCTAGTACACCACTGCCACCCTCTGGTTCATCACTGCCACCATCTGGTTCACCACTGCCACCCTTTGGTTCACCACTGTCACCCTCTGGTTCATCGCTGTCACCCTCTGGTTCATCACTGCCACCCTCTGGTTCATCACAGCACCCTCAGGTTCGCCTCTGCCACCCTCTGGTTCATCACTGTCCCCCTCTGGTTCATCACTGCCACCCTCTGTTTCATCACTGTCACCCTCTGGTTCATCACTGCCACCCTCTGGTTCATCACATCACCCTCTGGTTCACCACTGCCACCCACTGGTTCATCACTGCCACCCTCTGGTTCATCACAGCACCCTCTGGTTGACCACTGCCACCCTCTGGTTTATCACTGCCACCCTCTGGTTCATCACAGCACCCTCTGGTTCACCACTGCCACCCTCTGGTTCATCACTGCCACCCTCTAGTTCATCACTGCCACCCTCTGGTTCACCACTGCCACCCTCTGGATCGTCACTGTCACCCTCTGGTTCATCACTGCCACCCTCTGGTTCATCATTGCCACCCTCTGGTTCATCACAGCACCCTCTGGTTCACCCCTGCCACCCTCTGGTTCACCACTGCCACCCTCTGGTTCACCACTGCCACCCTCTGGTTCATCACAGCACCCTCTGGTTCACCACTGCCACCCTCTGGTTCACCACTGTCACCCTCTGTTTCATCACTGTGACCCTCTGGTTATTCACTGCCACCCTCTGGTTCATCAAGCACCCTCTGGTTCACCACTGCCACCTTGTGGTTCATCACTGTCACCCTCTGGTTCATCACTGCCACCCTCTGGCTCACCACTGCCACCCTCTGGTTCATCACTGCCACCCTCTGGTTCACCACTGCCAACCTCTTGTTGATCACTGCCATCCTCTGGCTCATCACAGCACCCTCTGGTTCCCCACTGCTACCCTCTGGTTCATCACTGCACCCTCTTGTTCATCACAGCACCCTCTGGTTCACCACTGCCACCCTCTGGTTCACCACTGCCACCTTCTGGTCCATCACTGCCACCCTCTGGTTCATCACAGCACCCTCTGGTTCACCCCTGCCACCCTCTGGTTCATCACTGCCACCCTCTGGTTCACCACTGCCACCCTCTGGTTCACCACTGCCACCCTCTGGTTCATAACAGCGCCCTCTGGTTCACCACTGCCACCCTCTGGTTCACCACTGCCACCCTCTGGTTCACCCCTGCCACCATCTGGTTCACCACTGTCACCCTCTGGTTCTCCACTGTCACCCTCTGGTTCATCACTGCCACCCTCTGGTTCACCACTGCCACCCTCTGGTTCACCACGGCCACCCTCTGGTTCACCACTGCCACCCTCTGGTTCACCACTGCCACCCTCTGGTTCATCACTGCCACCCTCTGGTTCATCACTGCCACCCTCTGGTTCACCACTGCCACCCTCTGGCCCATCACAGCACCCTCTGGTTAACCACTGCCACCCTCTGGTTCACCCCTGCCACCCTTTGGTTCATCACTGCCACCCTCTAGTCATAGAGAGTGAGTAGTAGAGAGAAGTAGAGAGTGAGTAGTAGAGAGTGAGTAGTAGAGAGTAGTAGAATAGTAACGTGTGAGTAGTAGAGAGTGATTAGAGAGAGTGAGTAGTAGAGAGTGAGTATCAGAGAAGTAGAGAGTAGTCAGTCAGTGTCAGTCAGTCAGTGTCAGCTAGAGCAGCTCTGTTGACCTGGTTCTCTGCCTCAAAAGAAGCTTTGCTGACCTGGTTCTTTGGCTCTAAAGCAGCTCTGGTGACCTGGTTCTATCCCTCTAAAGCAGCTCTGCTGAACTGTTTTTTCTGGCTCTACAGCAGGTCTGCTGACCTGGTTTTCTGGCTCTAGAGCAGCTCTGCTGACCTAGTTCTTAGGCTATAGAGCAACTCTACTGATCTGGTTCTCTGGCTCTACAACAACTCTGCTGACCTGGTTCTCTGGCTATGAAGCAGCTCTGCTGACCACGGTTCTATGGCTCTAAAGCAGTTCTGTTGACATGGTTCTCTGGCTCTAGAGCAGCTCTGCTGACCTGGTTCTCTCCCTCTAAAACAGCTCTTCTGTCCTGGTTCTCTCCCTCTAAAGCAGATCTACTGACCTGGTTTCTCTGGCTCTACAGCAGCCCTGCTGACCTGGTTCTCTGGCTCTAGAGCAGCTCTGCTGACCTGGTCCTTAGGCTCTAGAGCAACTTTGCTGACCTGGTTCTCTGACTCTAAAGCAGCTCTTTTGGCCTGGTTCTATGGCTTTAAAGCAGCTCTGCTGTCTTCGTTCTCTTGCTCTAGAGCAGCTCTGCAGACCTGGTGCTCTGGCTCCAAAGCATCTCTGCTGACCTGGTTCTATGGCTCTAAAGCAGCTCTGCTGGCCTAGTTCTCTGGCTCTAAAGCAGCTCTGCTGACCTGGTTCTCTCCCTCTAAAGCAGCTCTGCTGACCTGGTTTCTCTGGCTCTCCAGAAGCTCTGCTGACCTGGTTTTCTGGCTCTAGAGAAGATCTGCTGACCTAGTTCTCTGGCTCTAAAGCAGCTCTGCGGGCCTGGTTCTCTGGCTCTAAACCAGCTCTGCTGACCTGGTTCTCTCCTTTTAAAGCAGTTTGGCTGACCTGGTTTCTCTGGCTCTCCAGCAGCTCTGCTGACCTGGTTCTCTGGCTCTAGAGAAGCTCTGCTGACCTAGTTCTTAGTCTCTAAAGCAGCTCTGTTTACCTGGTTCTCTGGTTCTAAAGCAGTTCTGCTGATCTGGTTCTCTGTCTCTAGAGCAGCTCTGCTGACCTGGTCACTTGGCTCCAAAGCAGCTCTGCTGACCTGGTTCTCTGACTCTAAATCAGCTTTTCTGGACTGGTTCTATGGCTTTAAAGCAGCTCTGCTGTCTTGGTTCTCTTGCTCTAGAGCAGCTCTACTGACCTTGTGCTCTGGCTCCAAAGCAGCTCTGCTGACCTGGTTCTCTGGCTCTAAAGCAGCTCTGCTGGCCTGGTTCTCTGGCTCTAAAGCATCTCTGCTGACCTGGTTCTCTCCCTCTAAAGCAGCTCTGCTGACCTGGTTTCTCTGGCTCTCCAGCAGCTCTGCTGACCTGGTTCTCTGGCTCTAGAGAAGCTCTGCTGACCTAGTTCTCTGGCTCTAAAGCAGTTCTGCTGGCCTGGTTCTCTGGCTCTAAACCAGCTCTGCTGACCTGGTTCTCTCCTTTTAAAGCAGCTCTGCTGACCTGGTTTCTCTGGATCTCCAGCAGCTCTGCTGACCTGGTACTCTGGCTCTAGAGAAGCTCTGCTGACCTAGGTCTTAGTCTCTAAAGCAGCTCTGTTGACCTGGTTCTCTGGTTCTAAAGCAGATCTGGTTCTCTTGCTCTAGAGCAGCTATGCTGACCTGGTCACTTGGCTCTAAAGCAGCTCTGCTGACCTGGTCACTTGGTTCTAAAGCAGCTCTGCAAACCTGGTTCTATGGCTCTAAAGCAGCTCCACTGGCCTGGTTCTCTGGCTCTGGTGCAGTTCTGCTGACCTGGTTCTCTGGCTCTGAAGCAGCTCTGCTGACCTGGTTCTTTCCCTTTAAATCAGCTCTGCTGACCGGGTTTTTTGGCTCTAAAGCAGCTCTGCTGACCTGGTTCTATGGCTCTAGAGCAGCTCTGCTGACCTGGTTCTCTGGCTCTAAAGCAGCTCTTCTGACTTGGTTCTCTCCCTCTAAACCAGCTCTGCTCACCTGGTTTCTTTGGCTCTTGAACAGCTCTGCTGACCTGGTTCTCTGGTTCTGAAGCAGCTCTGCTGACCTGGTTCTATGGCTCTAAAGCAGCTCTGCTGACCTGGTTCTCTTGCTCTACGGCAGCTCTGCTGACCTGCTTCTCTGGCTCCGAAGCAGCTCTGCTGACCTGGTTTTCTCCCTCTAAATCAGCTCTGCTGACCTGGTTCTATGCCTCTAGAACGGCTCTGCTGACCTGGTTCTTTGGCTCTAAGGCAGCTCTGCTGACTTGGTTCTCGTGCTCTAGAGCAGCTCTGCTGACCTGGTTATCTTGCTCTAAAATAGCTCTGCTGGCCTGGTTCTCTGGCTCTAAAGCAGCTCTGCTGACCTGGTTTTCTCCCTCTAAATCAGTTCTGCTTACCTGGTTCTATGCCTCTAGAACAGCTCTGCTGACCTGGTTCTTTGGCTCTAAGGCAGCTCTGCTGACTTGGTTCTCTTGCTCTAGAGCAGCTCTGCTGACCTGGTTCTCTTGCTCTAAAATAGATCTGCTGACCTGGTTCTCTGGCTCTAAAGCAGCACTGCTAGTATGGTTCTCTGGCTCTAGAGCAGCTCTGCTGACCTGGTTCTTAGGCTCTAGAGCAACTTTGCTGACCTAGTCCTCTGACTCTAAATCAGCTCTTCTGGACTGGTTCTATGGCTTTAAAGCAGCTTTGCTGTCTTGGTTCTCTTGCTCTAGAGCAGCTCTGCTGACCTGGTTCTCTTGCTCTAAAATAGCTCTGCTGACCTGGTTCTCTGGTTTTAAAGCAGCACTGCTAGTATGGTTCTCTGGCTCTAGAGCAACTTTCCTGACCTGGTTCTCTGACTCTAAATCAGCTCTTCTGGACTGGTTCTATGGCTTTAAAGCAGCTCTGCTGTCTTGGTTCTCTTGCTCTAGAGCAGCTCTACTGACCTGGTGCTCTGGCTCCAAAGCAGCTCTGCTGACCTGGTTCTCCGTCTCTAAAGCAGCTCTGCTGACCTGGTTCTGTGGCTCTAAAGCATCTATGCTGACCTTGTTCTCTCCCTCAAAAGCAGCTCTGCTGACCTGGGTTCTCTGGCTCTCCAGCAGCTCTGCTGACCTGGTTCTCTGGCTCTAGAGAAGCTCTGCTGACCTAGTTCTTAGTCTCTAAAGCAGCTCTGTTGACCTGGTTCTCTGGTTCTAAAGCAGTTCTGCTGATCTGGTTCTCTGGCTCCAGAGCAGCTCTGCTGACCTGGTCACTTGGCTCTAAAGCATCTCTGCTGACCTGGTCACTTGGTTCTAAAGCAGCTCTGCTAACCTGGTTCTCTGGCTCTGGAGCAGCTCTGCTGACCTGGTTCTCCGGCTCTGAAGCAGCTCTGCTGACCTGGTTCTCTCCCTCTAAATAAGCTCTGCTGACCTGGTTCTCTGGCTCTAGAGCAGCTCTGCTGACCTGGTTCTCTGGCTCTAAAGCAGCTCTTCTGACTTGGTTCTCTCCCTCTAAATTAGCTCTGCTGACCTTATTCTCTGGCTTTAGAGCAGCTCTGCTGACCTTGTTTCTCTGGCTCTAGAGCAGCTCTGTTGACCTGGTTCTTAGGTTCTTGAACAGCTCTGCTGACCTGGTTCTCTGGTTCTGAAGCAGCTCTGCTGACCTGGTTCTATGGCTCTAAAGCAGCTCTGCTGACCTGGTTCTCTTGCTCTAGAGCAGCTCTGCTGACCTGGTTCTCTGGCTCCGAAGGAGCTCTGCTGACCTGGTTCTATGCCTCTAGAACAGCTCTGCTGACCTGGTTCTTTAACTCTAAGGCAGCTCTGCTGACTTGGTTCTCTTGCTCTAGAGCAGCTCTGCTGACCTGGTTCTCTGGCTCTAAAGCAGCTCTGCTAGTATGGTTCTCTGGCTCTAAAGGAGCTCTGTTGACCTGGTTCTCTCCCTCTAAAGCAGCCCTGCTGACCTGGTTTCTCTGGCTCTAAAGCAGCTCTGGTGACCCGGTTTCTCTGGCTTTCCAGCAGCTCTGCTGACCTGGTTCTCTGGCTCTGGAGCAGCTCTGCTGACCTAGTTCTTAGGCCCTAGAGCAGCTCTGCTAACCTGGTTCTCTTGCTCTAAAGCAATTCTGCTGATCTGGTTCTCTGGCTCTGAAGCAGCTCTGCTGACCTGGTTTTCTCCCTCTAAATCAGCTCTGCTGACATGGTTCTATGCCTCCAGAGCAGATCTGTTGACCTGGTTATTTGGCTCTAAAGCAGCTCTGCCAACCTGGTTTTCTGGCTCTAAAGCAATTCTGCTAATCTGGTTCTCTGGCTCTGGTTCAATGGCTTTAAAGCAGCTCTGCTGTCTTGGTTCTCTTGCTCTAGAGCAGCTCTGCTGACCTGGTGCTCTGGCTCTAAAGCAGCTCTGCTGGCCTGGTTCTCTGACTCTAAACCAGCTCTGCTGACTTGGTTCTCTCCCTCTAAAGCAGCTCTGCTGACCTGGTTTCTCTGGCTCTCCAGCAGCTCTGCTGACCTGGTTGTCTGGCTCCAGAGAAGCTCTGCTGACCTAGTTCTTAGTCTCTAAAGCAGCTCTGTTGACCTGTTTTTTTGGCTCTAACACAGCTCTGCTGACCTGGTTCTCTAGTTCTAAAGCAGTTCTGCTGATCTGATTCTCTGGCTCTAGAGCAGCTCTGCTGACCTGGTCACTTGGCTCTAAAGCAGCTCTGCTGACCTGGTCTATTGGCTCTAAAGCAGCTCTGCTGACATGGTTCTCTCCCTCTAAAATAGCTCCACTGACCTGGTTCTCCCGGCTCTAGAACAGCTCTGCTGACCCGGTTCTCTGGTTCTAAAGCAGCTCTGCTAACCTGGTTCTATGGCTCTAAAGCAGCTCTGCTGACCTGGTTCTCTGGCTCTAGAGCAGCTCTGCTGACCTGGTTCACTGGCTCTGAAGCAGCTCTGCTGACCTAGTTCTCTGGCTCTGGAGCAGCTCTGATGACCTGGTTCTCTGGCTCTGAAGCAGCTCCGCTGACCTGGTTCTCTCCCTCTAAATCAGCTCTGCTGACCTGGTTCTTATGCTCTAAAGCAGCTCTGCTGACCTGCTTCTCGGGCTCTAGAGCAGCTATGCTGACCGGGTTCTCTGGCTGTAAAGCAGCTCTTCTGACCTGGTTCTCTACCTCCAAAGCAGCTCTGCTGACCTGGTTTCTCTGGTTCTAGAGCAGCTCTGCTGACCTGGTTATACTGGCTCTAGTGCAGCTCCATTGACCTGGTTCTTAGGCTCTTGAACAGCTCTGCTGACCTGGTTCTCTGGTTCTGAAGCAGCTCTGCTGACCTGGTTCTATGGCTCTAAAGCAGCTCTGCTGACCTGGTTCTCTTGCTCTAAAGCAGCTCTGCTGACCTGGTTTTCTCCCTCTAAATCAGCTCTGCTGACCTGGTTCTATGCCTCTAGAGCAGCTCTGCTGACCTGGTTCTTTGGCTCTAAATCAGCTCTGCTGACCTGTTTCTCTGGCTCTAGAGCGGCTCTGCTGACCTGGTTCACTGGTTTTTATGCAGCTCTGCTGACCTGGTTCTCGTCCTCTAAAGCAGCTCTGCTGACCTGGTGCTATGGCAATAAGCAGGCTCTGCTGACTTGGTTCTCTTGCTCTAGAGCAGCTCTGCTGACCTGGTGGTTCTTTTGCTCTAAAATAGCTCTGCAGACCTGGTTCTCTGCCTCTAAAGCAGCTCTGCTAGTATGGTTCTCTGGCTCTAAAGCAGCTCTGCTCACCTGGTTCTCTCCCTCTAAAGCAGCTCTGCTGACCTGGTTTCTCTGGCTCTCCAGCAGCTCTGCTGACCTGGTTCTCTGGCTCTGGAGCAGCTCTGCTGACCTAGTTTTTAGGCCCTAGAGCAGGTCTGCTAACCTGGTTCTCTGGCTCTAAAGCAATTCTGCTGATCTGGTTCTCTGGCTCCAAAGCAGCTCTGCTGACCTGGTTTTCTCCCTCTAAATCTGCTCTGCTGACCTGGTTCAATGCCTCTAGAGCAGATCTGCTGACCTGGTAATTTGGCTCTAAAGCAACTCTGCCAACCTGGTTCTCTGGCTCTAAACCAATTCTGCTAATCTTGTTCTCTGGCTCTAAAGCAGCTATTCTGGCCTGGTTCTATGGCTTTAAAGCAGCCCTGCTGTCATGGTTCTCTTGCTCTAGAGCAGCTCTGCTGACCTGGTGCTCTGACTCCAAAGCAATTCTGCTGACCTGGTTCTCTGGCTCTAAAGCAGCTCTGCTGGCCTGGTTCTCTGGCTCTAAACCAGCACTGCTGACCTGGTTCTCTCCCTCTAATGCAGCTCTGCTGACCTGGTTTCTCTGGCTCTCCGGCAGCTCGGCTGACCTGGTTCTCTGGATCTAGAGAAGCTCTGCTGACCTAGTTCTTAGACTCTAAAGCAGCTCTGTTGATCTGTTTCTTTGGCTCTACAACAGCTCTGCTGACGTGGTTCTCTAGTTCTAAAGCAGTTCTGCTGATCTGGTTCTCTGGCTCTAGAGCAGCTCTGCTGACCTGGTCACTTGGCTCTAAAGCAGCTCTGCTGACCTGGTCACTTGGCTCTATAGCAGCTCTGCTGACCTGGTTCTCTCCCTCTAAAACAGCTCTGCTGACCTGGTTCTCTGGCTCTAGAGAAGCAATGCTGACCTGGTTCTCTGGCTCTGGAGCAGCTCTGCTGACCTAGTTCTAAGGCCCTAGAGCAGCTCTGCTAACCTGGTTCTCTGGCTCTAAAGCAATTCTGCTGATCTGGTTCTCTGGCTCCAAAGCAGCTCTGCTGACCTGGTTTTCTCCCTCTAAATCAGCTCTGCTGACCTGGTTCTATGCCTCTAAAGCAGCTCTGCCAACCTGGTTCTCTGGCTCTAAAGCAATTCTGCTAATCTGGTTCTCTGGCTCTAAAGCAGCTATTCTGGCTTGGTTCTATGGCTTTAAAGCAGCCCTGCTGTCATGGTTCTCTTGCTCTAGAGCAGCTCTGCTGACCTGGTGCTCTGACTCCAAAGCAGTTCTGCTGACCGGGTTCTCTGGCTCTAAAGCAGCTCTGCTGGCCTGGTTCTCTGGTTCTAAAGCAGCTCTGCTGACCTGGTTCTCTCCTCTAAAGCAGCTCTGCTGACCTGGTTTCTCTGGCTCTCCAGCAGCTCTGCTGACCTGGTTCTCTGGATCTAGAGAAGCTCTGCTGACCTATTTCTTAGTCTCTAAAGCAGCTCTGTTGGCCTGTTTCTTTGGCTCTACAACATATCTGCTGACCTGGTTCTCTAGTTCTAAAGCAGTTCTGCTGATCTGGTTCTCTGCCTCTAGAGCAGCTCTACTGACCTGGTCACTTGGCTCTAAAGCAGCTCTGCTGACCTGGTCACTTGGCTCTATAGCGGCTCTGCTGACCTGGTTCTCTCCCTCTAAAACAGCTCTACTGACCTGGTTCTCCCGTCTCTAGAACAACTCTGCTGACCTGGTTCTTTGGCTCTAAAGCAGCTCTGCTGACCTGGTTCTCTGGCTCTAAAGCAGCTCTGCAGACCTAGTTTATCTGGCTCTAGAGCAGCTCTGCTGACCTGGTTTCTCTGGCTCTAGAGCAGCTCTGTTGACCTGCTTCTTACGCTCTAGAACAGCTCTGCTGACCTGGTTATCTGGTTCTGGAGCAGCTCTGCTGACCTGGATCTATGGCTCTAAAGCAGCTCTGCTGACCTGGTTCTCTGGCTCTAGAGCAGCTCTGCTGACCTGGTTCTCTGGCTCCGAAGCAGCTCTGCTGACCTAGTTTTATTCCTCTAAATCAGCTCTACTGACCTGGTTTTATGCCTCTAGAGAAGCTCTGCTGACCGGGTTTTTTGGCTCTAAAGCAGCTCTGCTGACCTGTTTCTCTGGCTCTAAAGCAATTCTGCTAATCTGGTTCTCTGGCTCTGGTTCAATGCCTTTAAAGCAGCTCTGCTGTCTTGGTTCTCTTGCTCCAGAGCAGCTCTGGTGACCTGGTGCTCTGGCTCTAAAGCAGCTCTGCTGGCCTGGTTCTCTGGCTCTAAAGCAGCTCTGCTGACCTGGTTCTCTCCCTCTAAAGCAGCTCTGCTGATCTGGTTTCTCTGGCTCTCCAGCAGCTCTGCTGACCTGGTTCTCTGGCTCTAGAGAAGCTCTGCTGACCTAGTTCTTAGTCTCTAAAGCAGCTCTGTTGACCTGTTTCTTTGGCTCTACAACAGCTCTGCTGACCTTGTTCTCTAGTTCTAAAGCAGTTCTGTTGATCTGGTTCTCTGGCTCTAGAGCAGCTCTGCTGACCTGGTCACTTGGCTCTAAAGCACCTCTGCTGACCTGGTTCTCTGGCTCTAGAGCAGCTCTGCTGACCTGGTTCTCTGGCTCTGAAGCAGCTCTGCTGACCTAGTTCTCTGGCTCTGGAGCAGCTCTGATGACCTGTTTCTCTGGCTCTGAAGCAGCTCTGCTGGCCTGGTTCTCTCCCTCTAAATCAGCTCTGCTGACCTGGTTCTCTGGCTCTGAAGCAGCTCTGCTGACCTAGTTCTCTGGCTCTGGAGCAGCTCTGATGACCTGTTTCTCTGGCTCTGAAGCAGCTCTTCTGACCTGGTTCTCTCCCTCCAAAGCGGCTCTGCTGACCTGGTTTCTCTGGCTCTAGAGCAGCTCTGCTGACTTGGTTTCACTGGCTCTAGAGCAGCTCTGTTGACCTGGTTCTTAGGCTCTTGAACAGCTCTGCTGACTTGGTTCTCTGGTTCTGAAACAGCTCTGCTGACCTGGTTCTATGGCTCTAAAGCAGCTCTGCTGTCCTGGTTCTCTGGCTCTAGAGCAGTTCTGCTGACCTGGTTCTCTGGCTCCGAAGCAGCTCTGCTGACCTGGTTTTATCCCTCTAAATCAGCTCTACTGACCTGGTTCTATGCCTCTAGAGCAGCTCTGCTGACCTGGTTTTTTGGCTCTAAAGCAGCTCTGCTTACCTGTTGCTCTGGCTCTAGAGCAGCTCTGCTGACTTGGTTCATTGGCTTTAATGCAGCTCTGCTGACCTGGTTCTCTTCCTCTAAAGCAGCTCTGCTGACCTGGTTCTTTGGCTCTAAAGCAGCTCTGCTGACTTGGTTCTCTTGCTCTAGAGCACCTCTTCTGACCTGGTTCTCTGGCTCTAAAGCAGCTCTGCTGGTATGGTTCTCTGGCTCTAAAGCAGCTCTGCCGACCTGGTTCTCTCCCTCTAAAGCAGCTCTGCTGACCTGGTTTCTCTGGCTCTCCAGCAGCTCTGCTGACCTGGTTCTCTGGCTCTACAGAAGCTCTGCTGAACTAGTTCTTAGGCCCTAGAGCAGCTCTGCTAGCCTGGTTCTCTGGCTCTAAAGCAATTCTGCTGATCTGGTTCTCTGGCTCTAGAGTAGCTCTGCTGACCTGATCCCTTGCCTCTAAAGCAGCTCTGCTGACCTCGTTCTCTCCCTCTAAAACACCTCTACTGACCTGGTTCTCTCGCTATAAAGCAGCTCTACTGACCTGGTTTCTCTGGCTTAAAGCAGCTCTGTTGACCTGGTTCTTAGGCTCTAGAACAGCTTTGCTGACCAGTTTCTCTGGTTCTAAATCAGCTCTGCTGACCTGGTTCTATGGCTCTAAAGCAGCTCTGCTGACCTGGTTATACTGGCTCTAGTGCAGCTCCATTGACCTGGTTCTTAGGCTCTTGAACAGCTCTGCTGACCTGGTTCTCTGGTTCTGAAGCAGCTCTGCTGACCTGGTTCTATGGCTCTAAAGCAGCTCTGCTGACCTGGTTCTCTTGCTCTAAAGCAGCTCTGCTGACCTGGTTTTCTCCCTCTAAATCAGCTCTGCTGACCTGGTTCTATGCCTCTAGAGCAGCTCTGCTGACCTGGTTCTTTGGCTCTAAATCAGCTCTGCTGACCTGTTTCTCTGGCTCTAGAGCGGCTCTGCTGACCTGGTTCACTGGTTTTTATGCAGCTCTGCTGACCTGGTTCTCGTCCTCTAAAGCAGCTCTGCTGACCTGGTGCTATGGCAATAAGCAGGCTCTGCTGACTTGGTTCTCTTGCTCTAGAGCAGCTCTGCTGACCTGGTGGTTCTTTTGCTCTAAAATAGCTCTGCAGACCTGGTTCTCTGCCTCTAAAGCAGCTCTGCTAGTATGGTTCTCTGGCTCTAAAGCAGCTCTGCTCACCTGGTTCTCTCCCTCTAAAGCAGCTCTGCTGACCTGGTTTCTCTGGCTCTCCAGCAGCTCTGCTGACCTGGTTCTCTGGCTCTGGAGCAGCTCTGCTGACCTAGTTTTTAGGCCCTAGAGCAGGTCTGCTAACCTGGTTCTCTGGCTCTAAAGCAATTCTGCTGATCTGGTTCTCTGGCTCCAAAGCAGCTCTGCTGACCTGGTTTTCTCCCTCTAAATCTGCTCTGCTGACCTGGTTCAATGCCTCTAGAGCAGATCTGCTGACCTGGTAATTTGGCTCTAAAGCAACTCTGCCAACCTGGTTCTCTGGCTCTAAACCAATTCTGCTAATCTTGTTCTCTGGCTCTAAAGCAGCTATTCTGGCCTGGTTCTATGGCTTTAAAGCAGCCCTGCTGTCATGGTTCTCTTGCTCTAGAGCAGCTCTGCTGACCTGGTGCTCTGACTCCAAAGCAATTCTGCTGACCTGGTTCTCTGGCTCTAAAGCAGCTCTGCTGGCCTGGTTCTCTGGCTCTAAACCAGCACTGCTGACCTGGTTCTCTCCCTCTAATGCAGCTCTGCTGACCTGGTTTCTCTGGCTCTCCGGCAGCTCGGCTGACCTGGTTCTCTGGATCTAGAGAAGCTCTGCTGACCTAGTTCTTAGACTCTAAAGCAGCTCTGTTGATCTGTTTCTTTGGCTCTACAACAGCTCTGCTGACGTGGTTCTCTAGTTCTAAAGCAGTTCTGCTGATCTGGTTCTCTGGCTCTAGAGCAGCTCTGCTGACCTGGTCACTTGGCTCTAAAGCAGCTCTGCTGACCTGGTCACTTGGCTCTATAGCAGCTCTGCTGACCTGGTTCTCTCCCTCTAAAACAGCTCTGCTGACCTGGTTCTCTGGCTCTAGAGAAGCAATGCTGACCTGGTTCTCTGGCTCTGGAGCAGCTCTGCTGACCTAGTTCTAAGGCCCTAGAGCAGCTCTGCTAACCTGGTTCTCTGGCTCTAAAGCAATTCTGCTGATCTGGTTCTCTGGCTCCAAAGCAGCTCTGCTGACCTGGTTTTCTCCCTCTAAATCAGCTCTGCTGACCTGGTTCTATGCCTCTAAAGCAGCTCTGCCAACCTGGTTCTCTGGCTCTAAAGCAATTCTGCTAATCTGGTTCTCTGGCTCTAAAGCAGCTATTCTGGCTTGGTTCTATGGCTTTAAAGCAGCCCTGCTGTCATGGTTCTCTTGCTCTAGAGCAGCTCTGCTGACCTGGTGCTCTGACTCCAAAGCAGTTCTGCTGACCGGGTTCTCTGGCTCTAAAGCAGCTCTGCTGGCCTGGTTCTCTGGCTCTAAAGCAGCTCTGCTGACCTGGTTCTCTCCTCTAAAGCAGCTCTGCTGACCTGGTTTCTCTGGCTCTCCAGCAGCTCTGCTGACCTGGTTCTCTGGATCTAGAGAAGCTCTGCTGACCTATTTCTTAGTCTCTAAAGCAGCTCTGTTGGCCTGTTTCTTTGGCTCTACAACATATCTGCTGACCTGGTTCTCTAGTTCTAAAGCAGTTCTGCTGATCTGGTTCTCTGCCTCTAGAGCAGCTCTACTGACCTGGTCACTTGGCTCTAAAGCAGCTCTGCTGACCTGGTCACTTGGCTCTATAGCGGCTCTGCTGACCTGGTTCTCTCCCTCTAAAACAGCTCTACTGACCTGGTTCTCCCGTCTCTAGAACAACTCTGCTGACCTGGTTCTTTGGCTCTAAAGCAGCTCTGCTGACCTGGTTCTCTGGCTCTAAAGCAGCTCTGCAGACCTAGTTTATCTGGCTCTAGAGCAGCTCTGCTGACCTGGTTTCTCTGGCTCTAGAGCAGCTCTGTTGACCTGCTTCTTACGCTCTAGAACAGCTCTGCTGACCTGGTTATCTGGTTCTGGAGCAGCTCTGCTGACCTGGATCTATGGCTCTAAAGCAGCTCTGCTGACCTGGTTCTCTGGCTCTAGAGCAGCTCTGCTGACCTGGTTCTCTGGCTCCGAAGCAGCTCTGCTGACCTAGTTTTATTCCTCTAAATCAGCTCTACTGACCTGGTTTTATGCCTCTAGAGAAGCTCTGCTGACCGGGTTTTTTGGCTCTAAAGCAGCTCTGCTGACCTGTTTCTCTGGCTCTAAAGCAATTCTGCTAATCTGGTTCTCTGGCTCTGGTTCAATGCCTTTAAAGCAGCTCTGCTGTCTTGGTTCTCTTGCTCCAGAGCAGCTCTGGTGACCTGGTGCTCTGGCTCTAAAGCAGCTCTGCTGGCCTGGTTCTCTGGCTCTAAAGCAGCTCTGCTGACCTGGTTCTCTCCCTCTAAAGCAGCTCTGCTGATCTGGTTTCTCTGGCTCTCCAGCAGCTCTGCTGACCTGGTTCTCTGGCTCTAGAGAAGCTCTGCTGACCTAGTTCTTAGTCTCTAAAGCAGCTCTGTTGACCTGTTTCTTTGGCTCTACAACAGCTCTGCTGACCTTGTTCTCTAGTTCTAAAGCAGTTCTGCTGATCTGGTTCTCTGGCTCTAGAGCAGCTCTGCTGACCTGGTCACTTGGCTCTAAAGCACCTCTGCTGACCTGGTTCTCTGGCTCTAGAGCAGCTCTGCTGACCTGGTTCTCTGGCTCTGAAGCAGCTCTGCTGACCTAGTTCTCTGGCTCTGGAGCAGCTCTGATGACCTGTTTCTCTGGCTCTGAAGCAGCTCTGCTGGCCTGGTTCTCTCCCTCTAAATCAGCTCTGCTGACCTGGTTCTCTGGCTCTGAAGCAGCTCTGCTGACCTAGTTCTCTGGCTCTGGAGCAGCTCTGATGACCTGTTTCTCTGGCTCTGAAGCAGCTCTTCTGACCTGGTTCTCTCCCTCCAAAGCGGCTCTGCTGACCTGGTTTCTCTGGCTCTAGAGCAGCTCTGCTGACTTGGTTTCACTGGCTCTAGAGCAGCTCTGTTGACCTGGTTCTTAGGCTCTTGAACAGCTCTGCTGACTTGGTTCTCTGGTTCTGAAACAGCTCTGCTGACCTGGTTCTATGGCTCTAAAGCAGCTCTGCTGTCCTGGTTCTCTGGCTCTAGAGCAGTTCTGCTGACCTGGTTCTCTGGCTCCGAAGCAGCTCTGCTGACCTGGTTTTATCCCTCTAAATCAGCTCTACTGACCTGGTTCTATGCCTCTAGAGCAGCTCTGCTGACCTGGTTTTTTGGCTCTAAAGCAGCTCTGCTTACCTGTTGCTCTGGCTCTAGAGCAGCTCTGCTGACTTGGTTCATTGGCTTTAATGCAGCTCTGCTGACCTGGTTCTCTTCCTCTAAAGCAGCTCTGCTGACCTGGTTCTTTGGCTCTAAAGCAGCTCTGCTGACTTGGTTCTCTTGCTCTAGAGCACCTCTTCTGACCTGGTTCTCTGGCTCTAAAGCAGCTCTGCTGGTATGGTTCTCTGGCTCTAAAGCAGCTCTGCCGACCTGGTTCTCTCCCTCTAAAGCAGCTCTGCTGACCTGGTTTCTCTGGCTCTCCAGCAGCTCTGCTGACCTGGTTCTCTGGCTCTACAGAAGCTCTGCTGAACTAGTTCTTAGGCCCTAGAGCAGCTCTGCTAGCCTGGTTCTCTGGCTCTAAAGCAATTCTGCTGATCTGGTTCTCTGGCTCTAGAGTAGCTCTGCTGACCTGATCCCTTGCCTCTAAAGCAGCTCTGCTGACCTCGTTCTCTCCCTCTAAAACACCTCTACTGACCTGGTTCTCTCGCTATAAAGCAGCTCTACTGACCTGGTTTCTCTGGCTTAAAGCAGCTCTGTTGACCTGGTTCTTAGGCTCTAGAACAGCTTTGCTGACCAGTTTCTCTGGTTCTAAATCAGCTCTGCTGACCTGGTTCTATGGCTCTAAAGCAGCTCTGCTGACCTGGTTCTCTGGCTCTAGAGCAGCTCTGCTGACCTGGTGCTCTGGCTCCGAAGCAGCTCTGCTGACCTGGTTTTATTCCTCTAAATCAGCTCTACTGACCTGGTTCTATGCCTCTAGAGCAGCTCTGCTGACCTGGTTTTTTGGCTCTAAAGCAGCTCTGCTGGCCTGTTTCTCTGGCTCTAAAGCAATTCTGCTAATCTGGTTCTCTGGCTCTGGTTCAATGGCTTTAAAGCAGCTCTGCTTTCTTGGTTCTCTTGCTCTAGAGCAGCTCTGGTGACCTGGTGCTCTGGCTCTAAAGCAGCTCTGCTGGCCTGGTTTTCTGGCTCTTAACCAGCTCTGCTGACCTGGTTCTCTCCCTCTAAAGCAGCTCTGCTGACCTGGTTTCTCTGGCTCTCCAGCAGCTCTGCTGACCTGGTTCTCTGGCTCTGGAGAAGCTCTGCTGACCTAGTTCTTAGTCTCTAAAGCAGCTCTGTTGACCTGTTTCTTTGGCTCTACAACAGCTCTGCTGACCTTGTTCTCTAGTTCTAAAGCAGTTCTGCTGATCTGGTTCTCTGGCTCGAGAGCAGTTCTGCTGACCTGGTCACTTGGCTCTAAATCAGCTCTGCTGACCTGGTCACTTGGCTCTAAAGCAGCTCTGCTGACATGGTTCTCTCCCTCTAAAACAGCTCTACTGACCTGGTTCTCCCGGCTCTAGAACAGCTCTGCTGACCCGGTTCTCTTGTTCTAAAGCAGCTCTGCTAACCTGGATCAATGGCTCTAAAGCATCTCTGCTGACCTGGTTCTCTGGCTCTAGAGCAGCTCTGCTGACCTGGTTCTTAGGCTCTAAAGCAGCACTGCTGACCTGCTTTTCTGGCTCTAGAGCAGCTCTGCTGACCTGGTTCCCTGGCTCTAGAGCAGATCTGCTGACCTGGTTTCACTGGCTCTAGAGCAGCTCTGTTGACCTGGTTCTTAGGCTCTTGAACAGCTCTGCTGACTTGGTTCTCTGGTTCTGAAGCAGCTCTGCTGACCTGGTTCTATGGCTCTAAAGCAGCTCTGCTGTCCTGGTTCTCTGGCTCTAGAGCAGCTCTGCTGACCTGGTTCTCTGGCTCCGAAGCAGCTCTGCTGACCTGGTTTTATCCCTCTAAATCAGCTCTACTGACCTGGTTCTATGCCTCTAGAGCAGCTCTGCTGACCTGTTTTTTTGGCTCTAAAGCAGCTCTGCTGACCTGTTGCTCTGGCTCTAGAGCAGCTCTGCTGACTTGGTTCATTGGCTTTAATGCAGCTCTGCTGTCCTGGTTCTCTTCCTCTAAAGCAGCTCTGCTGACCTGGTTCTTTGGCTTTAAAGCAGCTCTGCTGACTTGGTTCTCTTGCTTTAGAGCAGCTCTGCTGACCTGGTTCTCTGGCTCTAAAGCAGCTCTGCTTACCTGGTTCTCTGGCTCTAAAGCAGGTCTGCTGGTATCGTTCTCTGGCTCTAAAGCAGCTCTGCTGACCTGGTTTTCTCCCTCTAAAGCAGCTCTGCTGACCTGGTTTCTCTGGCTCGCCAGCAGCTCTGCTGACCTGGTTCTCTGGCTCTACAGCAGCTCTGCTGAACTAGTTCTTAGGCTCTAGAGCAGCTCTGCTAGCCTGGTTCTCTGGCTCTAAAGCAATTCTGCTGATCTGGTTCTCTGGCTCTAGAGTAGCTCTGCTGACCTGATCCCTTGGCGCTAAAGCAGCTCTGCTGACCTCGTTCTCTCCCTCTAAAACACCTCTACTGACCTGGTTCTCTCGCTATAAAGCAGCTCTACTGACCTGGTTTCTCTGGCTCTAAAGCAGCTCTGTTGACCTGGTTCTTAGGCTCTAGGACAGCTCTGCTGACCTGTTTCTCTGGTTCTAAATCAGCTCTGCTGACCTGGTTCTATGGCTCTAATGCAGCTCTGCTGACCTGGTTCTCTGGCTCTGAAGCAGCTTTGATGACCTGGTTCCCTCCCTCTAAATCAGCTCTGCTGACCTGGTTCTATGGCTCTAATGCAGCTCTCCTGACCTGGTCACTTGGCTCTAAAGCAGCTCTGCTGACCTGGTGACTTGGCTCTATAGCAGCTCTGCTGACCTGGTTCTCTCCCTCTAAAACAGCTCTACTGACCTGGTTCTTCCGGCTCTAGAACAGCTCTGCTGACCGGTTCTCAGGCTCTAGAGAAGCTCTGCTGACCTGGTTCTCTGGCTCTGGAGCAGCTCTGCTGACCTAGTTCTAAGGCCCTAGAGCAGCTCTGCTAACCTGGTTCTCTGGCTCTAAAGCAATTCTGCTGATCTGGTTCTCTGGCTCCAAAGCAGCTCTGCTGACCTGGTTTTCTCCCTCTAAATCAGCTCTGCTGACCTGGTTCTATGCCTCTAGAGCAGATCTGTTGACCTGGTTATTTGGCTCTAAAGCAGCTCTGCCAACCTGGTTCTCTGGCTCTAAAGCAATTCTGCTAATCTGGTTCTCTGGCTCTAAAGCAGCTATTCTGGCTTGGTTCTATGGCTTTAAAGCAGCCCTGCTGTCATGGTTCTCTTGCTCTAGAGCAGCTCTGCTGACCTGGTGCTCTGACTCCAAAGCAGTTCTGCTGACCGGGTTCTCTGGCTCTAAAGCAGCTCTGCTGGCCTGGTTCTCTGGCTCTAAAGCAGCTCTGCTGACCTAGTTTTCTCCTCTAAAGCAGCTCTGCTGACCTGGTTTCTCTGGCTCTCCAGCAGCTCTGCTGACCTGGTTCTCTGGATCTAGAGAAGCTCTGCTGACCTATTTCTTAGTCTCTAAAGCAGCTCTGTTGACCTGTTTCTTTGGCTCTACAACATATCTGCTGACCTGGTTCTCTAGTTCTAAAGCAGTTCTGCTGATCTGGTTCTCTGCCTCTAGAGCAGCTCTACTGACCTGGTCACTTGGCTCTAAAGCAGCTCTGCTGACCTGGTCACTTGGCTCTATAGCGGCTCTGCTGCCCTGGTTCTCTCCCTCTAAAACAGCTCTACTGACCTGGTTCTCCCGGCTCTAGAACAACTCTGCTGAACTGGTTCTTTGGCTCTAGAGCAGCTCTGCTGACCTGGTTCTCTGGCTCTAAAGCAGCTCTGCAGACCTAGTTTATCTGGCTCTAGAGCAGCTCTGCTGACCTGGTTTCTCTGGCTCTAGAGCAGCTCTGTTGACCTGCTTCTTACGCTCTAGAACAGCTCTGCTGACCTGGTTATCTGGTTCTGGAGCAGCTCTGCTGACCTGGATCTATGGCTCTAAAGCAGCTCTGCTGACCTGGTTCTCTGGCTCTAGAGCAGCTCTGCTGACCTGGTTCTCTGGCTCCGAAGCAGCTCTGCTGACCTGGTTTTATTCCTCTAAATCAGCTCTACTGACCTGGTTCTATGCCTCTAGAGAAGCTCTGCTGACCGGGTTTTTTGGCTCTAAAGCAGCTCTGCTGACCTGTTTCTCTGGCTCTAAAGCAATTCTGCTGATCTGGTTCTCTGGCTCTGGTTCAATGCCTTTAAAGCAGCTCTGCTGTCTTGGTTCTCTTGCTCCAGAGCAGCTCTGGTGACCTGGTGCTCTGGCTCTAAAGCAGCTCTGCTGGCCTGGTTCTCTGGCTCTAAACCAGCTCTGCTGACCTGGTTCTCTCCATCTAAAGCAGCTCTGCTGATCTGGTTTCTCTGGCTCTCCAGCAGCTCTGCTGACCTGGTTCTCTGGCTCTAGAGAAGCTCTGCTGACCTAGTTCTTAGTCTCTGAAGCAGCTCTGTTGACCTGTTTCTTTGGCTCTACAACAGCTCTGCTGACCTTGTTCTCTAGTTCTAAAGCAGTTCTGCTGATCTCGTTCTCTGGCTCGAGAGCAGTTCTGCTGACCTGGTCACTTGGCTCTAAATCAGCTCTGCTGACCTGGTCACTTGGCTCTAAAGCACCTCTGCTGACCTGGTTCTCTGGCTCTAGAGCAGCTCTGCTGACCTGGTTCTCTGGCTCTGAAGCAGCTCTGCTGACCTAGTTCTCTGGCTCTGGAGCAGCTCTGATGACCTGTTTCTCTGGCTCTGAAGCAGCTCTGCTGACCTGGTTCTCTCCCTCTAAATCAGCTCTGCTGACCTGGTTCTTAGGGTCTAAAGCAGCTCTGCTGACCTGCGTTTCTGGCTCTAGAGCAGCTCTGCTGACCTGGTTCTCCAGCTCTAAAGCAGCTCTTCTGACCTGGTTCTCTCCCTCCAAAGCGGCTCTGCTGACCTGGTTTCTCTGGCTCTAGAGCAGCTCTGCTGACTTGGTTTCACTGGCTCTAGAGCAGCTCTGTTGACCTGGTTCTTAGGCTCTTGAACAGCTCTGCTGACTTGGTTCTCTGGTTCTGAAACAGCTCTGCTGACCTGGTTCTATGGCTCTAAAGCAGCTCTGCTGTCCTGGTTCTCTGGCTCTAGAGCAGCTCTGCTGACCTGGTTCTCTGGCTCCGAAGCAGCTCTGCTGACCTGGTTTTATCCCTCTAAATCAGCTCTACTGACCTGGTTCTATGCCTCTAGAGCAGCTCTGCTGACCTGGTTTTTTGGCTCTAAAGCAGCTCTGCTGACCTGTTGCTCTGGCTCTAGAGCAGTTCTGCTGACTTGGTTCATTAGCTTTAATGCAGCTCTGCTGACCTGGTTCTCTTCCTCTAAAGCAGCTCTGCTGACCTCGTTCTTTGGCTCTAAAGCAGCTCTGCTGACTTGGTTCTCTTGCTCTAGAGCACCTCTTCTGACCTGGTTCTCTGGCTCTCAAGCAGCTCTGCTGGTATGGTTCTCTGGCTCTAAAGCAGCTCTGCCGACCTGGTTCTCTCCCTCTAAAGCAGCTCTGCTGACCTGGTTTCTCTGGCTCTCCAGCAGCTCTGCTGACCTGGTTCTCTGGCTCTACAGCAGCTCTGCTGAACTAGTTCTTAGGCCCTAGAGCAGCTCTGCTAGCCTGGTTCTCTGGCTCTAAAGCAATTCTGCTGATCTGGTTCTCTGGCTCTAGAGTAGCTCTGCTGACCTGATCCCTTGCCTCTAAAGCACCTCTACTGACCTGGTTCTCTCGCTATAAAGCAGCTCTACTGACCTGGTTTCTCTGGCTTAAATCAGCTCTGTTCACCTGGTTCTTAGGCTCTAGAACAGCTCTGCTGACCAGTTTCTCTGGTTCTAAATCAGCTCTGCTGACCTGGTTCTATGGCTCTAAAGCAGCTCTGCTGACCTGGTTCTCTGGCTCTAGAGCAGCTCTGCTGACCTGGTGCTCTGGCTCCGAAGCAGCTCTGCTGACCTGGTTTTATTCCTCTAAATCAGCTCTACTGACCTGGTTCTATGCCTCTAATGCAGCTCTGCTGACCTGGTTTTTTGGCTCTAAAGCAGCTCTGCTGACCTGTTTCTCTGGCTCTAAAGCAATTCTGCTAATCTGGTTCTCTGGCTCTGGTTCAATGGCTTTAAAGCAGCTCTGCTTTCTTGGTTCTCTTGCTCTAGAGCAGCTCTGGTGACCTGGTGCTCTGGCTCTAAAGCAGCTCTGCTGGCCTGGTTCTCTGGCTCTAAACCAGCTCTGCTGACCTGGTTCTCTCCCTCTAAAGCAGCTCTGCTGACCTGGTTTCTCTGGCTCTCCAGCAGCTCTGCTGACCTGGTTCTCTGGCTCTGGAGAAGCTCTGCTGACCTAGTTCTTAGTCTCTAAAGCAGCTCTGTTGAACTGTTTCTTTGGCTCTACAACAGCTCTGCTGACCTTGTTCTCTAGTTCTAAAGCAGTTCTGCTGATCTGGTTCTCTGGCTCTAGAGCAGCTCTGCTGACCTGGTCACTTGGCTCTAAAGCAGCTCTGCTGACCTGGTCACTTGGCTCTAAAGCAGCTCTGCTGACATGGTTCTCTCCCTCTAAAACAGCTCTACTGACCTGGTTCTCCCGGCTCTAGAACAGCTCTGCTGACCCGGTTCTCTTGTTCTAAAGCAGCTCTGCTAACCTGGATCAATGGCTCTAAAGCATCTCTGCTGACCTGGTTCTCTGGCTCTAGAGCAGCTCTGCTGACCTGGTTCTTAGGCTCTAAAGCAGCTCTGCTGACCTGCTTTTCTGGCTCTAGAGCAGCTCTGCTGACCTGGTTCCCTGGCTCTAAAGCAGCTCTTCTGACCTGGTTCTCTCCCTCCAAAGCAGCTCTGCTGACCTGGTTTCTCTGGCTCTAGAGCAGCTCTGCTGACCTGGTTTCACTGGCTCTAGAGCAGCTCTGTTGACCTGGTTCTTAGGCTCTTGAACAGCTCTGCTGACTTGGTTCTCTGGTTCTGAAGCAGCTCTGCTGACCTGGT
The DNA here is from genome assembly GCF_964263255.1 of Lissotriton vulgaris. Taxonomy (NCBI): domain Eukaryota; kingdom Metazoa; phylum Chordata; class Amphibia; order Caudata; family Salamandridae; genus Lissotriton; species Lissotriton vulgaris. Next base: position 469,386 of record NW_028250382.1, read on the forward strand.
TCTATGGCTCTAAAGCAGCTCTGCTGTCCTGGTTCTCTGGCTCTAGAGCAGCTCTGCTGACCTGGTTCTCTGGCTCCGAAGCAGCTCTGCTGACCTGGTTTTATCCCTCTAAATCAGCTCTACTGACCTGGTTCTATGCCTCTAGAGCAGCTCTGCTGACCTGTTTTTTTGGCTCTAAAGCAGCTCTGCTGACCTGTTGCTCTGGCTCTAGAGCAGCTCTGCTGACTTGGTTCATTGGCTTTCATGCAGCTCCGCTGTCCTGGTTCTCTTCCTCTAAAGCAGCTCTGCTGACCTGGTTCTTTGGCTCTAAAGCAGCTCTGCTGACTTGGTTCTCTTGCTTTAGAGCAGCTTTGCTGACCTGGTTCTCTGGCTCTAAAGCAGCTCTGCTGACCTGGTTCTCTGGCTCTAAAGCAGCTCTGCTGGTATGGTTCTCTGGCTCTAAAGCAGCTCTGCTGACCTGGTTCTCTCCCTCTAAAGCAGCTCTGCTGACCTGGTTTCTCCGGCTCTCCAGCAGCTCTGCTGACCTGGTTCTCTGGCTCTACAGCAGCTCTGCTGAACTAGTTCTTAGGCTCTAGAGCAGCTCTGCTAGCCTGGTTCTCTGGCTCTAAAGCAATTCTGCTGACCTGGTTCTCTGGCTCTAGAGTAGCTCTGCTGACCTGATCCCTTGGCTCTAAAGCAGCTCTGCTGACCTCGTTCTCTCCCTCTAAAACACCTCTACTGGCCTGGTTCTCTCGCTATAAAGCAGCTCTACTGACCTGGTTTCTCTGGCTCTAAAGCAGCTCTGTTGACCTGGTTCTTAGGCTCTAGAACAGCTCTGCTGACCTGTTTCTCTGGTTCTAAATCAGCTCTGCTGACCTGGTTCTCTGGCTCTAATGCAGCTCTGCTGACCTCGTTCTCTGGCTCTGAAGCAGCTTTGATGACCTGGTTCCCTCCCTCTAAATCAGCTTTGCTGACCTGGTTCTATGGCTCTAATGCAGCTCTCCTGACCTGGTTCTATGGCTCTAATGCAGCTCTGCTGACCTGGTTCTCTGGCTCTGAAGCAGCTTTGATGACCTGGTTCTCTCCCTCTAGATCAGCTCTGCTGACCTGGTTCTATGGCTCTAATGCAGCTCTGCTGACCTGGTTCTATGGCTCTAATGCAGTTCTGCTGACCTGGTTCTCTGGCTCTGAAGCAGCTTTGATGACTTGGTTCTTTCCCTCTAAATCAGCTCTGCTGACCTGTTTTTCGTGGCTCTAAAGCAGCTCTATGAACCTGGGTCTCTGGCTCCAGAGCAGCTCTGCAGACCTGGTTTTCTTGCTCTAAAGCAGCTCTGCTGACCTGGTTCTCTCCCTCTACAGTAACTCTACTGATCTGTTTTCTCTGGCTCTAGAGCATCTCTGCTGACCTGGTTTCTCTGGCTCTAGAGCAGCTCTGCTGACCTGGTTCTCTTCCCCTAAAGAAGCTCTGCTGACCTGGCTCTCTGCCTTTAGAGCAGCTCTGCTGACCTGGTTCTCTGGCTCTGAAGCAGCTTTGATGACCTGGTTCCCTCCCTCTAAATCAGCTCTGCTGACCTGGTTCTATGGCTCTAATGCAGCTCTCCTGACCTGGTCACTTGGCTCTAAAGCAGCTCTGCTGACCTGGTCACTTTGCTCTATAGCAGCTCTGCTGACCTGGTTCTCTCCCTCTAAAACAGCTCTACTGACCTGGTTCTTCCGGCTCTAGAACAGCTCTGCTGACCTGGTTCTCTGGCTCTAGAGAAGCTCTGCTGACCTGGTTCTCTGGCTCTGGAGCAGCTCTGCTGACCTAGTTCTAAGGCCCTAGAGCAGCTCTGCTAACCTGGTTCTCTGGCTCCAAAGCAGCTCTGCTGACCTGGTTTTCTCCCTCTAAATCAGCTCTGCTGACCTGGTTCTATGCCTCTAGAGCAGATCTGCTGACCTGGTTATTTGGCTCTAAAGCAGCTCTGCCAACCTGGTTCTCTGGCTCTAAAGCAATTCTGCTAATCTGGTTCTCTGGCTCTAAAGCAGCTATTCTGGCTTGGTTCTATGGCTTTAAAGCAGCCCTGCTGTCATGGTTCTCTTGCTCTAGAGCAGCTCTGCTGACCTGGTGCTCTGACTCCAAAGCAGTTCTGCTGACCGGGTTCTCTGGCTCTAAAACAGCTCTGCTGGCCTGGTTCTCTGGCTCTAAAGCAGCTCTGCTGACCTGGTTCTCTCCTCTAAAGCAGCTCTGCTGACCTGGTTTCTCTGGCTCTCCAGCAGCTCTGCTGACCTGGTTCTCTGGATCTAGAGAAGCTCTGCTGACCTATTTCTTAGTCTCTAAAGCAGCTCTGTTGACCTGTTTCTTTGGCTCTACAACATATCTGCTGACCTGGTTCTCTAGTTCTAAAGCAGTTCTGCTGATCTGGTTCTCTGCCTCTAGAGCAGCTCTACTGACCTGGTCACTTGGCTCTAAAGCAGCTCTGCTGACCTGGTCACTTGGCTCTATAGCGGCTCTGCTGACCTGGTTCTCTCCCTCTAAAACAGCTCTACTGACCTGGTTCTCCCGGCTCTAGAACAACTCTGCTGACCTGGTTCTTTGGCTCTAGAGCAACTCTGCTGACCTGGTTCTCTGGCTCTAAAGCAGCCCTGCAGAACTAGTTTATCTGGCTCTAGAGCAGCTCTGCTGACCTGGTTTCTCTGGCTCTAGAGCAGCTCTGTTGACCTGCTTCTTTCGCTCTAGAACAGCTCTGCTGACCTGGTTATCTGGTTCTGGAGCAGCTCTGCTGACCTGGATCTATGGCTCTAAAGCAGCTCTGCTGACCTGGTTCTCTGGCTCTAGAGCAGCTCTGCTGACCTGGTTCTCTGGCTCCGAAGCAGCTCTGCTGACCTGGTTTTATTCCTCTAAATCAGCTCTACTGACCTGGTTCTATGCCTCTAGAGAAGCTCTGCTGACCGGGTTTTTTGGCTCTAAAGCAGCTCTGCTGACCTGTTTCTCTGGCTCTAAAGCAATTCTGCTAATCTGGTTCTCTGGCTCTGGTTCAATGCCTTTAAAGCAGCTCTGCTGTCTTGGTTCTCTTGCTCCAGAGCAGCTCTGGTGACCTGGTGCTCTGGCTCTAAAGCAGCTCTGCTGGCCTGGTTCTCTGGCTCTAAACCAGCTCTGCTGACCTGGTTCTCTCCCTCTAAAGCAGCTCTGCTGATCTGGTTTCTCTGGCTCTCCAGCAGCTCTGCTGACCTGGTTCTCTGGCTCTAGAGAAGCTCTGCTGACCTAGTTCTTAGTCTCTAAAGCAGCTCTGTTGACCTGTTTCTTTGGCTCTACAACAGCTCTGCTGACCTTGTTCTCTAGTTCTAAAGCAGTTCTGCTGATCTGGTTCTCTGGCTCTAGAGCAGCTCTGCTGACCTGGTCACTTGGCTCTAAAGCACCTCTGCTGACCTGGTTCTCTGGCTCTAGAGCAGCTCTGCTGACCTGGTTCTCTGGCTCTGAAGCAGCTCTGCTGACCTAGTTCTCTGGCTCTGGAGCAGCTCTGATGACCTGTTTCTCTGGCTCTGAAGCAGCTCTACTGACCTGGTTCTCTCCCTCTAAATCAGCTCTGCCGACCTGGTTCTTAGGCTCTAAAGCAGCTCTGCTGACCTGCGTTTCTGGCTCTAGAGCAGCTCTGCTGACCTGGTTCTCCGGCTCTAAAGCAGCTCTTCTGACCTGGTTCTCTCCCTCTAAAGCGGCTCTGCTGACCTGGTTTCTCTGGCTCTAGAGCAGCTCTGCTGACTTGGTTTCACTGGCTCTAGAGCAGCTCTGTTGACCTGGTTCTTAGGCTCTGAAACAGCTCTGCTGACCTGGTTCTATGGCTCTAAAGCAGCTCTGCTGTCCTGGTTCTCTGGCTCTAGAGCAGCTCTGCTGACCTGGTTCTCTGGCTCCGAAGCAGCTCTGCTGACCTGGTTTTATCCCTCTAAATCAGCTCTACTGACCTGGTTCTATGCCTCTAGAGCAGCTCTGCTGACCTGGTTTTTTGGCTCTAAAGCAGCTCTGCTGACCTGTTGCTCTGGCTCTAGAGCAGCTCTGCTGACTTGGTTCATTGGCTTTAATGCAGCTCTGCTGTCCTGGTTCTCTTCCTCTAAAGCAGCTCTGCTGACCTGGTTCTTTGGCTCTAAAGCAGCTCTGCTAACTTGGTTCTCTTGCTTTAGAGCAGCTCTGCTGACCTGGTTCTCTGGCTCTAAAGCAGCTCTGCTGACCTGGTTCTCTGGCTCTAAAGCAGCTCTGCTGGTATGGTTCTCTGGCTCTAAAGCAGCTCTGCTGACCTGGTTCTCTCCCTCTAAAGCAGCTCTGCTGACCTGGTTTCGCTGGCTCTCCAGCAGCTCTGCTGACCTGGTTCTCTGGCTCTACAGCAGCTCTGCTGAACTAGTTCTTAGGCTCTAGAGCAGCTCTGCTAGCCTGGTTCTCTGGCTCTAAAGCAATTCTGCTGATCTGGTTCTCTGGCTCTAGAGTAGCTCTGCTGACCTGATCCCTTGGCTCTAAAGCAGCTCTTCTGACCTCGTTCTCTCCCTCTAAAACACCTCTACTGACCTGGTTCTCTCGCTACAAAGCAGCTCTACTGACCTGGTTTCTCTGGCTCTAAAGCAGCTCTGTTGACCTGGTTCTTAGGCTCTAGAACAGCTCTGCTGACCTGTTTCTCTGGTTCTAAATCAGCTCTGCTGACCTGGTTCTATGGCTCTAATGCAGCTCTGCTGACCTGGTTCTCTGGCTCTGAAGCAGCTTTGATGACCTGGTTCCCTCCCTCTAAATCAGCTCTGCTGACCTGGTTCTATGGCTCTAATGCAGCTCTCCTGACCTGGTTCTATGGCTCTAATGCAGCTCTGCTGACCTGGTTCTCTGGCTCTGAAGCAGCTTTGATGACCTGGTTCTCTCCCTCTAGATCAGCTCTGCTGACCTGGTTCTATGGCTCTAATGCAGCTCTGCTGACCTGGTTCTCTGGCTCTAGAGCAGCTCTGCTGACCTGGTTCTTAGGCTCTAAAGCAGCTCTGCTGACCTGCTTTTCTGGCTCTAGAGCAGCTCTGCTGACCTGGTTCCCTGGCTCTAAAGCAGCTCTTCTGACCTGGTTCTCTCCCTCCAAAGCAGCTCTGCTGACCTGGTTGCTCTGGCTCTAGAGCAGCTCTGCTGACCTGGTTTCACTGGCTCTAGAGCAGCTCTGTTGACCTGGTTCTTAGGCTCTTGAACAGCTCTGCTGACTTGGTTCTCTTGTTCTAAAGCAGCTCTGCTAACCTGGATCAATGGCTCTAAAGCATCTCTGCTGACCTGGTTCTCTGGCTCTAGAGCAGCTCTGCTGACCTGGTTCTTAGGCTCTAAAGCAGCTCTGCTGACCTGCTTTTCTGGCTCTAGAGCAGCTCTGCTGACCTGGTTCCCTGGCTCTAAAGCAGCTCTTCTGACCTGGTTCTCTCCCTCCAAAGCAGCTCTGCTGACCTGGTTGCTCTGGCTCTAGAGCAGCTCTGCTGACCTGGTTTCACTGGCTCTAGAGCAGCTCTGTTGACCTGGTTCTTAGGCTCTTGAACAGCTCTGCTGACTTGGTTCTCTGGTTCTGAAGCAGCTCTGCTGACCTGGTTCTATGGCTCTAAAGCAGCTCTGCTGTCCTGGTTCTCTGGCTTTAGAGCAGCTCTGCTGACCTGGTTCTCTGGCTCCGAAGCAGCTCTGCTGACCTGGTTTTATCCCTCTAAATCAGCTCTACTGACCTGGTTCTATGCCTCTAGAGCAGCTCTGCTGACCTGTTTTTTTGGCTCTAAAGCAGCTCTGCTGACCTGTTGCTCTGGCTCTAGAGCAGCTCTGCTGACTTGGTTCATTGGCTTTAATGCAGCTCTGCTGTCCTGGTTCTCTTCCTCTAAAGCAGCTCTGCTGACCTGGTTCTTTGGCTCTAAAGCAGCTCTGCTGACTTGGTTCTCTTGCTTTAGAGCAGCTCTGCTGACCTGGTTCTCTGGCTCTAAAGCAGCTCTGCTGACCTGGTTCTCTGGCTCTAAAGCAGCTCTGCTGGTATGGTTCTCTGGCTCTAAAGCAGCTCTGCTGACCTGGTTCTCTCCCTCTAAAGCAGCTCTGCTGACCTGGTTTCTCTGGCTCTCCAGCAGCTCTGCTGACCTGGTTCTCTGGCTCTACAGCAGCTCTGCTGAACTAGTTCTTAGGCTCTAGAGCAGCTCTGCTAGCCTGGTTCTCTGGCTCTAAAGCAATTCTGCTGATCTGGTTATCTGGCTGTAGAGTAGCTCTGCTGACCTGATCCCTTGGCTCTAAAGCAGCTCTGCTGACCTCGTTCTCTCCCTCTAAAACACCTCTACTGACCTGGTTTTCTCGCTATAAAGCAGCTCTACTGACCTGGTTTCTCTGGCTCTAAAGCAGCTCTGTTGACCTGATTCTTAGGCTCTAGAACAGCTCTGCTGACCTGTTTCTCTGGTTCTAAATCAGCTCTGCTGACCTGGTTCTATGGCTCTAATGCAGCTCTGCTGACCTGGTTCTCTGGCTCTGAAGCAGCTTTGATGACCTGGTTCCCTCCCTCTAAATCAGCTCTGCTGACCTGGTTCTATGGCTCTAATGCAGCTCTCCTGACCTGGTTCTATGGCTCTAATGCAGCTCTGCTGACCTGGTTCTCTGGCTCTGAAGCAGCTTTGATGACCTGGTTCTCTCTCTCTAGATCAGCTCTGCTGACCTGGTTCTATGGCTCTAATGCAGCTCTGCTGACCTGGTTCTCTGGCTCTAGAGCAGCTCTGCTGACCTGGTTCTTAGGCTCTAAAGCAGCTCTGCTGACCTGCTTTTCTGGCTCTAGAGCAGCTCTGCTGACCTGGTTCCCTGGCTCTAAAGCAGCTCTTCTGACCTGGTTCTCTCCCTCCAAAGCAGCTCTTCTGACCTGGTTGCTCTGGCTCTAGAGCAGCTCTGCTGACCTGGTTTCACTGGCTCTAGAGCAGCTCTGTTGACCTGATTCTTAGGCTCTTGAACAGCTCTGCTGACTTGGTTCTCTTGTTCTAAAGCAGGTCTGCTAACCTGGATCAATGGCTCTAAAGCATCTCTGCTGACCTGGTTCTCTGGCTCTAGAGCAGCTCTGCTGACCTGGTTCTTAGGCTCTAAAGCAGCTCTGCTGACCTGCTTTTCTGGCTCTAGAGCAGCTCTGCTGACCTGGTTCCCTGGCTCTAAAGCAGCTCTTCTGACCTGGTTCTCTCCCTCCAAAGCAGCTCTGCTGACCTGGTTGCTCTGGCTCTAGAGCAGCTCTGCTGACCTGGTTTCACTGGCTCTAGAGCAGCTCTGTTGACCTGGTTCTTAGGCTCTTGAACAGCTCTGCTGACTTGGTTCTCTGGTTCTGAAGCAGCTCTGCTGACCTGGTTCTATGCCTCTAAAGCAACTCTGCTGTCCTGGTTCTCTGGCTCTAGAGCAGCTCTGCTGACCTGGTTCTCTGGCTCCGAAGCAGCTCTGCTGACCTGGTTTTATCCCTCTAAATCAGCTCTACTGACCTGGTTCTATGCCTCTAGAGCAGCTCTGCTGACCTGTTTTTTTGGCTCTAAAGCAGCTCTGCTGACCTGTTGCTCTGGCTCTAGAGCAGCTCTGCTGACTTGGTTCATTGGCTTTAATGCAGCTCTGCTGTCCTGGTTCTCTTCCTCTAAAGCAGCTCTGCTGACCTGGTTCTTTGGCTCTAAAGCAGCTCTGCTGACTTGGTTCTCTTGCTTTAGAGCAGCTCTGCTGACCTGGTTCTCTGGCTCTAAAGCAGCTCTGCTGGTATGGTTCTCTGGCTCTAAAGCAGCTCTGCTGACCTGGTTCTCTCCCTCTAAAGCAGCTCTGCTGACCTGGTTTCTCTGGCTCTCCAGCAGCTCTGCTGACCTGGTTCTCTGGCTCTACAGCAGCTCTGCTGAACTAGTTCTTAGGCTCTAGAGCAGCTCTGCTAGCCTGGTTCTCTGGCTCTAAAGCAATTCTGCTGATCTGGTTCTCTGGCTCTAGAGTAGCTCTGCTGACCTGATCCCTTGGCTCTAAAGCAGCTCTGCTGACCTCGTTCTCTCCCTCTAAAACACCTCTACTGACCTGATTCTCTCGCTATAAAGCAGGTCTACTGACCTGGTTTCTCTGGCTCTAAAGCAGCTCTGTTGACCTGGTTCTTAGGCTCTAGAACAGCTCTGCTGACCTGTTTCTCTGGTTCTAAATCAGCTCTGCTGACCTGGTTCTATGGCTCTAATGCAGCTCTGCTGACCTGGTTCTCTGGCTCTGAAGCAGCTTTGATGACCTGGTTCCCTCCCTCTAAATCAGCTCTGCTGACCTGGTTCTATGGCTCTAATGCAGCTCTCCTGACCTGGTTCTATGGCTCTAATGTAGCTCTGCTGACCTGGTTCTCTGGCTCTGAAGCAGCTTTGATGACCTGGTTCTCTCCCTCTAGATCAGCTCTGCTGACCTGGTTCTATGGCTCTAATGCAGCTCTGCTGACCTGGTTCTATGGCTCTAATGCAGTTCTGCTGACCTGGTTCTCTGGCTCTGAAGCAGCTTTGATGACTTGGTTCTCTCCCTCTAAATCAGCTCTGCTGACCTGTTTTTCGTGGCTCTAAAGCAGCTCTGCTAACCTGGGTCTCTGGCTCCAGAGCAGCTCTGCAGACCTGGTTTTCTTGCTCTAAAGCAGCTTTGCTGACCTGGTTCTCTCCCTCGACAGCAACTCTACTGATCTGTTTTCTCTGGCTCTAGAGCATCTCTGCTGACCTGGTTTCTCTGGCTCTAGAGCAGCTCTGCTGACCTGGTTCTCTTCCCCTAAAGAAGCTCTGCTGACCTGATTCTCTGCCTTTAGAGCAGCTCTGTTGACCTAGTTCTCTGGCTCTATAGCATCTCCGATGACCTGGTTCTGTGGCTCTAAAGCAGCTCTGCTGACCTGGTACTCTGGTTTTAAAGCAGCTCTACTGGCCTGGTTCTCTCTCTCTAAAGAGCTCTGCTGACCTGGTTCTCTGGCTCTAAAGCAGTTCTGCTGACCTGGTGGTTCTCGGCCTGTAAAGCAGCTCTGCTGACCTCGGTCTCTGGTTCTAGAGCAGCTCTGCTGACCTGCTTCCTAGGCTCTAGGGAAGCTCTGCTGGCCTGGTTCTCTGGCTCTACAATGGCTCTGCTGACTTGGTTCTCTGGCTCTAAAGCAGCTCTGCTGACCTGGTTCCTGTGGCTTTACAGCAGCTCTGTTGACCTGGTTCTATGGCTCTAAAACAGCTCCTACAGCAACTCTGCTGACCTGGGTCTCCGGCTCTACAACGGCTCTGCTGACCTGGTTCTCCGGCTCCAAAGCAGCTCTGCTGACCTGTTCTATGGTTCTAAAGCAGCTCTGTCCACTCCTACAATCATCGTGATGGAAGCATGTCCTTATCTAATCACTCTGCTGAAACATAAGTGCTTTTAAACGTATCCTGCTGTCAACTACTAGCACTGTAGGAACCCAGTCACTGTCTGTGCAATTGCAGAATGACTCAGGCATTGGTACAAGCAGTGGTACAGTCAAATTTGCACAATAAATGTGGTCCTTTACCCCCTTGCAGACTACTGAGTCAGTCCTGCAAAAGTCCAGGTAATAGTCATGCTTGTCTGGAATCCCAATGTGAGTCTCTGTCCACTCCTACAATCATCCTGACAGAAGCATGTCCTTATCTAATCACTCTGCTGAAACATAGGCGCTTATAAACTTATCCTGCTGTCAACTACTAGCACTCTAGGTACCCAGTCACTGTCTATGCACTTGCAGAATGACTCAAGCATTGAGGCAAGCAGTGGTACAGTCAAATGTGCACAATGTATGCGGTCCGCTAACCCCTTGCAGACTACTCAGTCAGTCCTGCAAAACTCCAGGTAATAGTCATGCTTGTCTGGAATTACACTGCGAGTCTGTGTCCACTCCTACAATCACCCCGACAGAAGCATATTCTTATCTAATCACTCTGCTGAAACATAAGCGCTTATAAACTTATTGTGTTGTCAACTACTAGCAATCTAGGAAACCAGTCACTGCCTATGCACTTGCAGAATGAATCAGGCATTGAGACAAACACTTGTACAGTGAAATGTGCACAATTGAGGAGGTCCCTTAACCCCTTGCAGACTACTCAGTCAGTCCTGCAAAACTCCAGGTAATAGTCATGCTTGTCTGGAATTACACTGCGAGTCTGTGTCCACTCCTACAATCACCCCGACAGAAGCATATTCTTATCTAATCACTCTACTGAAACATAAGCGCTTATAAACTTATTGTGTTGTCAACTACTAGCAATCTAGGAAACCAGTCACTGCCTATGCACTTGCAGAATGACTCAGGCATTGAGACAAACACTGGTACAGTGAAATGTGCACAATTTAGGAGGTCCCTTAACCCCTTGCAGACTACTGAGTCAGTCCTGCAAAAGTCCAGGTATTAGTCATGCTTGTCGGGAATCACACTGTATGTGTCCACTCCTACAAACATCCTGACAGAAGCATGTCTTTATCTAATATCTCAGCTGAAATATACATGCGTATAAATGTATCCTGCTGTCAACTACTAGCACTATAGGAACATTGTCACTGTCTATTCACTTGCAGAATGACTCAGGCACTGAGGCAAGCAGTGGTACAGTCAAATGTGCACAATATATGCAGCCCCTTAACTCCTTGGTGACTACTGAGTCAGTCCTGCAAAGTCCAGGTAATAGTCATGCTTGTCTGGAATCACTCTGTGAGTCTATGTCAACTCCTATAATCATCCTGACAGAAGCATGTCCTTATCTAATCACTCTGCTGAAACATAAGTGCTTATAAACGTATCCTGCTGTCAATTACTAGCACTCTAGGAACCCAGTCACTGTGTATGCACTTGCAGAATGACTCAGGCATTGAGACAAGCAGTGGTACAGTCAAATGTGCACAATATGCGGTCCCTTAACCCCTTGCAGACTACTGAGTCAGTCCTGCAAAAGTCCAGGTAATAGTCATACTTGTCTGGAATCACACTGTAAGTCTGTGTCCACTCCTAAAATCATCCTGACAGAAGCATGTCCTTACCTAATAACTATGTTGAAACATGAGTGCTTATAAACTTATCCTGCTGTCTACTACTAGCACTCTAGGAACCCAGTCACTTTATATGAACTTGCCGAATGACTCAGGAATTGAGACAATACCTAACCACTTATAAATTAACTGAGCACTCTGTTTGCACACTGTCATCATTTCTAGGTACTAGTGATGTTCTTATAGAAGGACCTAGGCACCAACACAAGTACACGTACAATATTTTGTGCACAATCCCTACAAACCTCTAAGCAGATTCATACTATTGGTATACTCCACTAAATACTGAAGTAGTACTCATGAGGCCTAGGATACCTCCTGTCAGTCTCATGCAGTTTGTCAATTAGCCATTCAGCACTATGTTCTTATTGTATCACTCTGCCAATACCTAAGCACTTATGGGGCGGATTTACAATCCCCCTGCACCACCAGTACGTCACTTTTTGTAACGTAGTGATGGCGCTGGGGACTCCCCACACTTACAAGGAGTGGAAAAGCCACCCTGCGTGGCTTTTCTCCTCCTTAAAAATACGACCCATTCAAACACAGCACTTTGCGTTTAAGCGGCGTTCCATGGGTGTTGCTGTGTCTGTTCCCACACAACATCCATGAAATAAAACATCTCAAGATTTACGAGAAAGTGTAAATCTGTAGATACGTGTGAATGGTGCGCCACCCTAGAGGTGGTGTAGCGAGACACAACAAGGAGAAATGTTTTCATTTCTGCTCGTTTTTTCCTGTTTCAATGCCTGCTGCATTCCACAGTACACATTGAGGGAGGAAAATGACTTTAGTGATTGTTGAAGTAGTCCCTTCCTGCACAAAAACAATCTCCCCAGGACACAGATATCCTCGCACCATGGTGCAAGGGTGCCTGTGTCACTGCATGGCTGCAGTTTGTGTGCTAGTGCAGGGGGAGAACAGAATTGCGACATTTTCATGCTTCAGAAGTGCCGCAGTGCGGTGCAGCTAAAGGGCTTGCAGTGTCACGCTGCAGCACTTCCTTACAGATCATTTGAGATGTCATCAGTGATGTCATCAGTGATGTCACTGCCCATGTCATGAATGATGTAATAAGTGACATCATCAGCAGTGCATGCGGACACGCAAGTTTTAGTTAGCACAACTAACTATAATGGAGGAAATTCAATGGTTTTGTACGAGTGAAATGTCCAGCTAACGATAACACTCATGAAACCTATGTTTTTTTCAGTGAATTTCAAAGGTTTTTTTAAATGCTAATTCCTAACTATAACGTCTTTGAAACATATGGTATTTTCAGCGAATATATATATATATATATATATATATATATATATATATATATATATATATATATATATATTCACTGAAAAAACCATAGGTTATAGACCATATATAGTTAGGAATTTGCATTTACAAAACCTTGAAAATTCACTGAAAAAACCATAGGTTAGAGACCATATATAGTTAGCTGGACATTTTATTGACATAAAACCAATGAAATTCCATATATAGTTAGTTGCACTAACTATATATCGCGCACCCGCAATCCACTGCTGATGATGTCACATATTACATCATTCATGACATGGTCAGTGACATCACTGATGACATCACTGATGACATCTCAAATGACATCACTGATGACATCATCTAGTGTCTGTGTGTTTTTGTAAAGTTTAAATATGTTTTACATATTGAAGAATGAGTGGATGTATGGAAGACTGAGTGTGTGTGTGGCTGGCTGGGAGGTGTGTGACTCTGTGCATATCAATGTGTACTTGTATCAGTGATTGTATAAGAGAGTAAGTATGTGTTAGTATATGTGTGAAAAGTATGGTGTTCTGTGTTTAACTGTATAGATGAGGAAATCGAAGTGTGATTGATTCTTCACAGGACTGACTAGGTGTATGAGTGCATATGATAGTGTTGTAATAATGAGTGACTGTATGTATGAGTGATTGTATGGGTGAATGAGTGAATGTGTGTGTAGACGTAGGAATCAGTGAGTGCGTATGTAGTAACTGGTATTGGTGTGTCATGATGTCATCAGTGATGTCATTTGAGATGTCATCAGTGATGTCATTTGAGATGTCATCAGTGATGTCATCAGTGATGTCACTGAAGTATGGTGTTCTGTGTTTAACTGTATAGATGAGGAAATGGAAGTGTGATTGATTCTTTACAGGACTGACTAGGTGTGTGAGTAACTCCATGTATGAGTGGCAGTGTGTGAGTGTCTGCATAGGTGTATGAGTGCATATGATATTGTTGTAATAATGAGTGACTGTATGTATGAGTGATTGTATGGGTGAATGAGTGAATGTGTGTGTAGACGTAGGAATCAGTGAGTGCGTATGTAGTAACTGGTATTGGTGTGTCATGATGTCATCACTGATGTCATTTGAGATGTCATCAGTGATGTCATCAGTGATGTCATTTGAGATGTCATCAGTGATGTCATCAGTGATGTCACTGACCATGTCATGAATGATGTAATATGTGACATCATCAGCAGTGGATTGCGGGTGCGCGATATATAGTTAGTGCAACTAACTATATATGGAATTTCATTGGTTTTATGTCAATAAAATGTCCAGCTAACTATATATGGTCTCTAACCTATGGTTTTTTCAGTGAATTTTCAAGGTTTTGTAAATGCAAATTCCTAACTATATATGGTCTATAACCTATGGTTTTTTCAGTGAATTTCATTGGTTTTTTAAAAGCTAATATCTATAGCTGTAAAATATATTCTTTATTACGTGACGTATCACGTAGCCACGTGAGACGCCTCATGACGCGTCGCATAACCGTGACGTATCGGTTCTGCAGCGCAAACAAAACCCGTAACGTAAGCGTGCCGGAGCACGCTTACAGATATATATTTTTTTTTTAACCTTAATTAGACAAAATCCACACGTGCACATATCTTGAGGCCTTGCAAAGGCACATCAAACAAACAGTCCCTACAATTTTGCCAAGTTTGCTGGAAATCTATTCCCTTAATTTTTTTTTTACTGTTTCTCTTGGTTTTCCCATTGTTACGCTTACCGGGACGCTACCCGGTACGCGAACCGGACGCTCCAAAAACACAAGATGGCGGACTCCCGTTACGCTGCCGGTTAGCTGCCCGGTTCGCGTACCGGGAAGCGCCTCTACCGCGAAAAATCGCCCCTTCGTTTTTTACCACATCTTGACAAGATGGCGGCCGCTCCGGTTTGTTTAGACTGTTGACAGACACCGGAGAGCCAATCAGATTCACTTCGCGAAGTTCCGTTACGCGTCAGGTACGCGAACCGGGGCGCTAACCGGAGCGCTGTCACAGATATATATATTTTTTTAAACGTTAATTTCTCAAAATCCACTGGAGCACATATATTGAGACATAGCAAAGGCACGTCGGGCAAACCATATCTACAATTTTGCCAAGTTTCATGTAAATCTATTCAGCCGTTCGAGCTAAAAGTGAGTCCAACCGCCCTATGGAAAAATGAATGGGAAAAACGCGTTTTGGGACCCCCCCTTTGTTCTCGGCCCCCCCTTAACGAAACCCCACCAAATTTTCAGGGGCTGCTCAGAAAAAAAATGTGCCATTTTCCTGAGAATTTCAGCCAATTCCGTCCACAAACGCCAAAGTTATTAGACATAGAATTTTCAGAAATCCCATAGAGAAAAAATCCTAACTATATATACCCACTGGCTATCGCCAGTAGGTAATATACATATATAAACATATGTAATCTGCATATCTATATAAATATAAATGCATGCATACATATACATATATGCATACATATGCATGTTATTTACATGAAAGTTTTAAAAACACTAATAAAAGCAAAGCTAAAAAGCAACCTCATTACAAACAGAATGGCTTTAACTTAAACGAGGGCGAGATCTATTGCATTTTCAATGCTTGTTTACTTTGGTTCTATCAAGAAGGCATTCAGATGTGTCACACATTTGCCATAAATTCTGAATGTTAGCACTCTAGTTGCTCATTAGATCACTGTAGTAAAGCTAGTGCTCACCAGGGAAGTCTGCTGCTAATCATGGTTTGCAGCCATTTTCCCGCATTTTTTATCCCGCAGACTTTCAGTCCGCATACCATTATCCCGCAAGGTCATTGAGCTTGCATACCATTATCCCGCATTTTTTCAAAACGCATGTGCATTTATCGCGCATGCCTTTACAAAGAATTACGTTTTAAAGGCATGTATGGTAAATGCATTTGCGTTGTGAAAACCACGATGACGAGAGAGGTAAGTGGGTTTGTGTTAATTTTTTCGTGGGTTAGTGATTGTGTAGTGTAGTGTAGTGTTGTGTAGTGTAGTGTTGTGTTAGTGTAGTGTAGAGTTGTGGTGGTTGTTTAGTGTAGGGTCATGCTGGGGGTAGTGTTTTAGGGTTTAGGGTTGTGTTGTAGTGTTTGCGTAGTGTAGGGTCATGCAGGGGGTAGTGTTTTAGGGTTCAGGGTAGTGTTGGAGTGTTTGCGTAGTGTAGGGTCATGCTGGGGGTAGTGTTTTAGGGTTTAGGGTTGTGTTGTAGTGTTTGCGTAGTGTAGGGTCATGCTGGGGCTAGTGTTTTAGGGTTTAGGGTAGTGTTGTAGTGTTTGCGTAGTGTAGGGTCATGCTGGGCGTAGTGTTTTAGGGTTTAGGATAGTGTTGTAGTGTTTGCGTAGTGTAGGGTCATGCTGGGGGTAGTGTTTTAGGGTTTTGGGTAGTGTTGTAGTGTTTGCGTAGTGTAGGGTCATGCTGGGGTGTAGTGTTTTAGGGTTTTGGGTAGTGTTGTAGTGTTTGCGTAGTGTAGGGTCATGCTGGGGGTAGTGTTTTAGGGTTCTGGGTAGTGTTGTAGTGTTTGCGTAGTGTAGGGTCATGCTGGGGTGTAGTGTTTTAGGGTTTTGGGTAGTGTTGTAGTGTTTGCGTAGTGTAGGGTCATGCTGGGGGTAGTGTTTTAGGGTTTTGGGTAGTGTTGTAGTGTTTGCGTAGTGTAGGGTCATGCTGGGGGTTAGTGTTTTAGGGTTTTGGGTAGTGTTGTAGTGTTTGCGTAGTGTAGGGTCATGCTGGGGGTAGTGTTTTAGGGTTTTGGGTAGTGTTGTAGTGTTTGCGTAGTGTAGGGTCATGCTGGGGGTAGTGTTTTAGGGTTTAGGGTAGTGTTGTAGTGTTTGCGTAGTGTAGGGTCATGCTGGGGGTAGTGTTTTAGGGTTTAGGGTAGTGTTGTAGTGTTTGCGTAGTGTAGGGTCATGCTGGGGGTAGTGTTTTAGGGTTTAGGGTAGTGTTGTAGTGTTTGCGTAGTGTAGGGTCATGCTGGGGGTAGTGTTTTAGGGTTTAGGGTAGTGTTGTAGTGTTTGGGTAGTGTAGGGTCATGCTGGGGTGTAGTGTTTTAGGGTTTAGGGTAGTGTTGTAGTGTTTGCGTAGTGTAGGGTCATGCTGGGGTGTAGTGTTTTAGGGTTTTGGGTAGTGTTGTAGTGTTTGCGTAGTGTAGGGTCATGCTGGGGGTAGTGTTTTAGGATTTAGGGTAGTGTTGTAGTGTTTGCGTAGTGTAGGGTCATGCTGGGGGGTAGTGGTTTAGGGTTTTGGGTAGTGTTGTAGTGTTTGCGTAGTGTAGGGTCATGCTGGGGGTAGTGTTTTAGGGTTTTGGGTAGTGTTGTAGTGTTTGCGTAGTGTAGGGTCATGCTGGGGGTAGTGTTTTAGGGTTTTGGGTAGTGTTGTAGTGTTTGCGTAGTGTAGGGTCATGCTGAGGGTAGTGTTTTAGGGTTTAGGGTAGTGTTGTAGTGTTTGCGTAGTGTAGGGTCATGCTGGGGGTAGTGTTTTAGGGTTTAGGGTAGTGTTGTAGTGTTTGCGTAGTGTAGGGTCATGCTGGGGGTAGTGTTTTAGGGTTTAGGGTAGTGTTGTAGTGTTTGCGTAGTGTAGGGTCATGCTGGGGGTAGTGTTTTAGGGTTTAGGGTAGTGTTGTAGTGTTTGCGTAGTGTAGGGTCATGCTGGGGGTAGTGTTTTAGGGTTTAGGGTAGTGTTGTAGTGTTTGCGTAGTGTAGGGTCATGCTGGGGTGTAGTGTTTTAGGGTTTTGGGTAGTGTTGTAGTGTTTGCGTAGTGTAGGGTCATGCTGGGGTGTAGTGTTTTAGGGTTTTGGGTAGTGTTGTAGTGTTTGCGTAGTGTAGGGTCATGCTGGCGGTAGTGTTTTAGGGTTTAGGGTTGTGTTGTAGTGTTTGCGTACTGTAGGGTCATGCTGGGGGTAGTGTTTTAGGGTTTAGGGTTGTGTTGTAGTGTTTGCGTAGTGTAGGGTCATGCTGGGGGTAGTGTTTTAGGGTTTAGGGTAGTGTTGTAGTGTTTGCGTAGTGTAGGGTCATGCTGGGGTGTAGTGTTTTAGGGTTTTGGGTAGTGTTGTAGTGTTTGCGTAGTGTAGGGTCATGCTGGGGGTAGTGTTTTAGGGTTTAGGGTAGTGTTGTAGTGTTTGTGTAGTGTAGGGTCATGCTGGGGGTAGTGTTCTAGGGTTTAGGGTAGTGTTGTAGTGTTTGTGTAGTGTAGGGTCATGCTGGGGGTAGTGTTTTAGGGTTTAGGGTAGTGTTGTAGTGTTTGTGTAGTGTAGGGTCATGCTGGGGGTAGTGTTTTAGGGTTTAGGGTAGTGTTGTACTGTTTGTGTAGTGTAGGGTCATGCTGGGGGTAGTGTTTTAGGGTTTAGGGTAGTTTAGTTGTTTAGTGTATGCTAAAGGCATATTCGTTCTAAAAGTTTTCGTTATTTTAATTTGCGGCCTAATAGTACATGCAGGATTTTTTTTGCGGACTGATGGTATGCGGGATTTCGTCATATATTCGCTAATCATACTTTCTATGGCAAAATGAACCCCCTCATTTTGTTCCTTTTTAAATTAAATGTTTTAAGAGTTATCACTTTATTCCAATCAAGATGGCTTCAGGTGTGCCATACCTTTGTAATAAGTAGGACTGTTAGCACTCTAGTTGTTCTTTAGAACACTCTGGGACAATCTGTCATTGGGCTATAGTTGGGCTACATCTGGCTGATATTTGGGCTACATTTGTTTTTTTTTGTCTCTGGTGGCCATCTTTGGGCTACATTGGGCTACATTGGGCTACATTGGGCTACATTTGGGCTCCAACATATATATAGCCCAATGTAGCCCAATATATATTTTTCAAAGTTAATTTTCGTAAAAACCACTGGAGCCTATATCTTGAGACATAGCAAAGGCACATCGGGCTACCAGTCCCTACAATTTTGCCAAGTTTGGTGTAAATCCATTCAGCCGTTCAGGCTAAAAGTGAGGCCAACCGCCCTATGGAAAATTGCATGGGAAAAACACGTTTTGGGACCCCCCTTTTTTCTCGGCCCCCCCTTGACGAAACCCCCCCAAATTTTCAGGGGCTGCTCAGAAACACAATGTTCCATTTTCCTGAAAATTTCAGCCAATTCTGTCCTCATAAGCCAAAGTTATTCGACATAGAATTTTCAAAAATCCCATAGGAAAAAAATCCTAACTATATATACCTACTGGCTATCGCCAGTAGGTAATATATATATATATATATATATATATATATATATATATATATATATATATTCACTGAAAAAACCATAGGTTATAGACCATATATAGTTAGGGATTTGCATTTACAAAACCTTATTTTACTCGCATAAAACCATTGAAATTCCATATATAGTTAGTTGCGCTAACTATATATCGCGCACCCGCAATCCACTGCTGATGATGTCACATATTACATCATTCATGACATGGTCAGTGACATCACTGATGACATCACTGATGACATCTCAAATGACGTCACTGATGACATCACTGATGACATCTCAAATGACATCACTGATGACATCTCAAATGACATCACTGATGACATCTCATTTGATATTACTGATCACATCACTGATGATATCATTCATGTGATAATACGATGAACCTCTTCAGACTCTAATATAACCTTAGATACAATCAGTGTAAACAGACACTCACAGACTGTCACTCATCCATGGAGTTACTCACACACCTAGTCAGTTATGCAAAGAATCATTCACACCTCCATTTCCTCAACTATACAGTTAAACAAACTTTACTTATTCAAACATATACTAACACATATTTACTCTCTTATACAATCCCTGATACAAGTTCACAATGATCCATACAGCCACTCATACATTCACTGGCTCTTATGCACAGTTATTTATATATGTCAACTCTTACATGTACTGTGTTTTACATATGTACTTACTTTGACATGTAGCACTGAGATATCCATTCACTCACCAATACACTCATGCACACAGTCAACCGCCCATACAGCTGTTTCCACATGCACTTTTGAACCCATACATCTAGTGAATCAACTGCTCACACATCTATGCACAGAGTTATACACCTCCCAGCCACCCACACACACACTCAGTCTCCCATACAAATATTTGGGCAACCAATGAATATCCCATATAGTTACTCATATAGCTACTTATCAACACATGCAGCAGTTTACAGAACAACAGACATAATAATGCACAAATTAAGACAGTTTAGTCACTAACCCATGCACTCAGTGAGACACATTTAATCACTCACTCATACAGTCAGTCATGCACCTACTAAATCCTTCATCTAGACACTTATACATCCACTCATTCTTCAATATGTAAGACATATTTACACTTTACAGAAACATACAGTCACTGGATGTTGTCATCAGTGATGTCATCAGTGATGTCACTGACCATGTCATGAATGATGTAATATGTGACATCATCAGCAGTGGATTGCGGGTGCGCGATATATAGTTAGCGCAACTAACTATATATGGAATTTCAATGGTTTTATGCGAGTAAAATAAGGTTTTGTAAATGCAAATCCCTAACTATATATGGTCTATAACCTATGGTTTTTTCAGTGAATTTTCAAGGTTTTGTAAATGCAAATTCCTAACTATATATGGTCTATAACCTATGGTTTTTTCTGTGAATTTCATTGGTTTTTTAAAAGCTAACATCTGTAGCTGTAAAATGTATTCTTCTTTAAATCTTAAAATATATTTTAGATCTTTATTAATAATTTTTTTTTAAATATTTTTTTTCTTCGCTTCTAGTTCGCGAACCGGGAAGCTTTCCGTTAGCTCATCTTGATGCCGCGACCTAGTCCGCGAACCGGTCAACGTTACGTTAGCGGAACTGTGACGCGTCACGGAAGCGCGACGTATCACGTTGTCGCGTAATGCGTCTAATGACGCGCTGCGTTAGCGCTCCCGGAAGTGCTCCGGACCGCGAACCGGAAGCGATCCGGGACGCGGCGCGCACCGCGTAACGTAAGCGGAACAGGTCATGTGACTTGTTTATCAAACTTTTCATTGGTTCATTTCACTTTTGGTTTCCAAATGATGTATGACTAGGTCATGTGACCTAAAAATAACACTTTTCATTGGTTCAGAACTTTTGCTTTTCCCAAATCATGTAAACCCCTCCTTCTTTCCTCACTCTGACTTTCATCTTGGTGAGAGAAAGACCATTTACCTGGAGTTCAACAATGGCTTCCATACTTGCTGCAGCTGGTGCACCCCCACCACCACCTCCACCTCCTCATAAGAAGAGAGGACCACCAAGTCAATTTACCTCCAACAGAGAGCAGGAAGAGGAGGAAGAAGAAGAAGAGGATACAGATCAACCACAATTTATCCCGGAGTTGCCCCGTGTTTCTAAGAGAAAAACAAGTTTCATCTGGCAGTTTTTTTCCATCCCTCCAGGGGAGAAGAAGGTGAATGCGAAATATGCCACCTGCCTCATCTGTGATTACAGATTGTCTAGAGGCACAGAGAAGAAATATAGTATGGGCAACTATACTATGCATCGACATATGACCAGGTGGCATCCCTTAAACTACAGCCGGGCTGAGTTAAGGGACCTACAAGACAATCCCCCGACAACTCCTGTGGCCAGATCTACCTCAACAATGTCTTTGACAGGAAGAGAGGCACAGGAAACTGTGCCAAACATTCAACCAAATTTTAAACATATGAGGTTAACTTGTATATATTGTGGTGCAATGCTGTCGTATGGGAACATGAGCATCAACTTGATTAATGTGGTGTTCGAAAACCATAAGTGCCCTAATGCACCCAAGCAGTAATTTTTTTTTTGCTCCTGTTGAGCCGTTTTCAATGCCTGTTTTTTTGTTGTTTCCCCTCCATAAAAAACACAAAAAAACATAAAACTGTTCTAAAAATACAAAAAAATCAAAAAATGTTCAGAAAAAAAAAAATATATATATAAAACAACAAAAACAAAAAAAAAAAGTTCTTTTCAGAACTACCTTCCCTTTCAAATAAAATTGCTAGAATGTTTATCACTCTGGCAAGCTCTATTTCTTTTGGTTCGCTTCAAGTTCGCTGACCGGTTCGCGAACTGTAAGCGAACTAAAAAAATATTTTTTTAAAAAAAAGAAGAGTTAGTATAAGGGAAGTAAACAGAGAATAATGTAAAAAGAAAGACAGCTATAGAGAGTAAATGAGAGATAGTGTCAGTGACATCATCAGCAGTGCATTGCGGGTAAAAAGAGTAGAAAACATTTACCTTATAATTCTTGTTACCTTTTTAAAATATTTTTTCATACTTTCAATCTGTAAAACAGAGAACAAACATTTCCAAAAATATTAAAACATGTATTTAAAAATTAGAAAAGACAAGGGAAAAGGTTCAAGAACAAACAGTTTTTCAACAACTTTGACATTTACAGAAGTCTCTGCTTCTCTACGTCCCCTACACAATCCTAAATATATATATTTTAAAAAAACTGTATCTTGATGTTGATGAACTGAGGCCTATTTTGGAACATGGTGCTTTTTTTGCACTGCTAATGTCTCACAATAGTGATGCAATTGCAGCGGAAAAAAGATGTAAAGCCATCATAAAATTGTGTCTAACATTTTAAATGATTGTTTCAGGATGCAAATAAGATGTGTGCTTTCAACAGCTTTCTTTGAGGTGAGGCCTATTCATTTTTTTTTTTTAAAAAACAGTACCCAGAAGTACAGCACTGTAAGGATTAAAATTGACACTTACAGAAGACTCAGTTTCTCCATATCTACTTCACATTTCTAAATGTATATCATAAGTACAAAAAGCAAAACATTAATTATACATGTTAAATGGTTTATTTTTGCTGTTCTCAGAATGTATCAAATTTCACTTAAATCAGTGACTTGAAGGTATTCATCATGTAACAGCGGGGAAAAAAAACCACAATCAAAATGATTGTGTTTAAAAAACCCATTCAACATAAGAAATCTGAATTCAAAACTCCTTAAAATTAACTTACTTTCAATGACGTCGAAGGATGTCCTATGAACAGCGTCCACTGTGTTGTGCTATAAATATTGTCAGCCCGCCACTTTCTGAAAGAAAACCTCCAACGATTCGAAAAATATGCTACATACAAGAAAAGACTTCTCACATTCTACCACATGTTTCCACTTGGCCAAATCATGTTGCAGCTATTCACAAGTCTTGTAATTCTTCCAATCAAATCCCGTCATTTTCTATATTCGCAACTTTCAAAAAGAAAACATTTAAGATAATTTTCACAATCCTGGACTACTAATATCTTACCCTTCTTTGTCACTCATGTTCTCCTTTTCCTATGACACTGATACTGCTTACTATGAAGCAGACTTACTTGCATCAGGTTTATATAGTCGGATTTTACAAAATAACATTACAATTAAAAGTTTTGGACCAATAATCTAGACAGCATTGCAGACTTACATTCCCTCAACTTGATGAACCTTTTCCAATTCTTCATAGGAAATCTCGAGATTCTTTCTTTAAAATTTTGGTTTTAAAAACACCAGGTAAGAATTTTTAAGGTCAAACGGCAATTTTTTTTTTAAACTTACAACGGAATCATTGCAGAATGACCAGCCGTTTCGAGACTTTAAATAAGCTGTATAATGTCCTGAAGTAGTTGAAGGACCATCGTGATAGATAATTGCTACAGTTACAAAAGTCCTTCCTGATATTGAAAGCTGAGAAGCCACAACATTTTTTATTAAATTTGACAATTTTGATCCATCAGGCCTACATCGTTGCATCATTAAAATGACATACTGGCCATATCTACGTATAAGTAATGTTGACATCATTTCAGATTTACATTGGCTACACTCCATGTTGTGATCAGCTGCATTTACTAGCTTATTAAAGGAGACTGATTTACTGTCTGGCAAAGTTAAATATATAAATCTTTCTGAGTCTACACTAGTAGTACTTGATACCCTACAATTCTCGCAGTCATGCTGCCATTGATAAGAAAGCCCAAACAGTTGATCTACATCTACACCCTCATCTTGCAATATATCAAGCATATACATTAAAAACTCCTGACAATCTTGCTGATTATTTTCAGAGAAGTCTGTTTGACCTGAACATTCATCTAACAGATAACGAACTTCAGACACACTTTCTACTTTTGTTCGATCAGTGCTACATTTCTCGAAAACAGAATTCAACAAACTGCATAAAATTTGTTCTGAATTCAACAGAATCTGTTCTTTTAAACTCTCTAGTGAAAAGAGAACATTAACCACTACATTTGCATAGCAGTTGACACCAGAACTGTTTTCAAATTGAAAACCAACAACATCTTCAACAGAATCCACTTTCTTTCTGCTAACAATTTTCGGTTCATTGACTTTTAGTCTTTTTGCAACAACCTCCCTACTATTGCTGCTATTTCTACGTTTCCGGCCTACCACACGTTTCTCAAACAAAGGATATTGAGGCAAATGTGGCGCATACTCTCTTCTTAACCTATTGTATTCCTTAACACAATCTAGATCCGCACAAATGTTTCTGACATCACAGTCAATTAAGTACAATCCCGATAAAGTTCTAACTCGTGACAATGCCACATATGCCATACCCTCCTTGAACACAGAACTGCCAATATTCACCAATGCACAGTCTACACTTAAACCTTGCGATTTATGGATTGTCACCGCATATGCCAAGCAAACAGGAAACTGTTTACGGCGAACATATAAGTCTTTAACAAGCAAAAACCTAGCAGAACAACGACCAATTTGCTGTACTTCCTCAATGCCATCAAATTTAATTCTTAAAAATTCTATTCCATCTCTATTTCTGTATTTCTCAAAATCAACAACATTACCCATTGATCCATTTACCAGACCTCTTTCTACATGTAAATTCCTTCTCAAAATGATTCGGCAATTTAAACACACATTCAAAGTCTTTTCAAAACCCGCTGTTTTAGATATAGTCTTCTCTAATGAATCCAATTTTGATTTCAAATTGTCTGACAAAATAATTTTTGATCCCATATGCTCTAATTTGTCGATAGCTTCAAGTTTCATAATCTCTTGCTTTTCTAAATTCAACATTTTGTTGTTGAAGATGGCACATTCTGCAAGAGTTGGCATGAGACATATCCCGGATTTCTTCTCAGTAATTTTCTGAAAAATATTCTCAGGCACAATCTCTTGTTTGGGATATAAATTTGACAGTAATCGTGCATTTAAAGCTTCTTTCCCATGCTCAGTCACTTTTCCAATTCTAATATCTTGTAGAATATTCTTGTAATCTTCATCCTTTGCCTGACGCATATTTTGATGCAGTTCTGCATAATTGAAGTTTAACCATATATTGACGTTGCCAATGCTCCCTAGGCACTTCCTGGTATCTTCATGCGTGAGTATTTTGAACACAGGTTGACCTTTTACTGGTGTCAGCTGCAGAAGATCTCCGAAAACAATGATGTGTTTCCCACCAAATAACACATCATATTCAGTTTTAAGTACTTCTTGCATTCTCAAATGCACAAAGGCAAGCATGACATTGGAAACCATGCTTACTTCGTCAATGATAAGTAGTTTCATTTTCCTCAAGACTCTTGAAACTTCACAGCAAGCATCTCCAGATAACTTGTTGTATTGTAATTTGTTGTCATGCTCCACCGGCAGCATCAGTAGACGATGCAAAGTAATACCTTTAATGTTATGTGCTGCCAGTCCAGTAGGAGCGGTGACAACACAAGACAGCGATGACTCAGTCCTTTCCTGCAAATAACAAGAGATTGCTTTAATGAGGAAACTTTTTCCAGTTCCCGCTTCTCCACTCACGTACAGTCGGACAGGCTTCAACGATGTACATGAGCACTTGTTCTTCTCATGACTTAATCCGTGCTCAATTTCCTTGGTAACTTCATCATATATTTTCCTCTGCTCAACGTTGAGTTGTTTTTCCAAGTCTTCTAAGTTAACTGAATCCTCCTGAGCATGTGCCATGGCTCTTTCTACTTCATTCATAGCAGTGGCAGCTTCATTTTCGATAATAGGTCCTCCAAGTGGATCTTGACTCAATGAAACAGAACTCTGACTGTCCTGAGAACTGTCTCTGGCAATCTCGGCTGCAATCGTTGCTTCCTGCTCAATTTCCAAAGTTAGCATTTCTTGATATTTAGAAAAAGCAGGACATTCTATGGACTCCTTGGCTGCATTGAAAGAGTCTTCGTAACAGAGGAAATCTCCAAGCAGTTCCTCTTCTGCACGCCAAGGCTTGAAAAGTTGCAAAAGTGCTAAATAAAAAAACTCCTTTTTTTCTGGAGATTCACCACTCAATTTTCGATGGTTTACTAATTGGCATTTTCTTTGCTTGACCAGGCATCCCTCACTTCCAATTACAGCATACACTCTTTTCTCAATATCTTCTTTGATGTTCCTCTTGAATATATAATTTTGGAGAACCTCATATAGACAAACATTCTCAAGGTGACTGCTTCGATTTGGATAATATGTATCCAACATGTTGGTCTTCAAAATGTCGGTACTGTTTGGTTCCTTTTCTGCCAAATACTCAATTTCCCGGACAGGTTTTAGAACTCGATTTCGCGTTGCAGCAAGACCAAGACTCGCCCAAACGAGACTCCTGGATTTGGCATAGAGACTTGCTGAAGACAACCGGTCAGAACATTCGTAAGCTCCGATTTCTCGATGCGACAACATCTTCAGACTGAAACTGTACAACTTCTTGCTGAGGCTCTTTTCATGGGAAATGTCCTCCCACATATCCTTCAGTTCGGTCTTTTCTTTTTTGGTGATGTAAGATGTCACATACCGAGCCACAGCCATACAGTTGTCAGCCACAAACTGTATATCCATGTTAGCATTCCACATGGACAAAATCACTGGGTTGTAGTCATTGATGTACTTGGACTCTTCGTTCCTTTTCAAATTGTATGTATTCTTGGGTGATTTCCTCGTCACATTATGTCGCAGCGAAGACATCAAACTGTTCACTCTTCCTTTAGAAATCACCGGTCGTGGAAAGTTGAAACGACATTTGGTGTAGAACTTGTCCTTGTTTCTGAATTTACGACGACAGTACTTTCCACAACGATGGCTTTGGAAACGTAGAACTTGTTCTCTTAGACTTTTCTT
This sequence comes from Lissotriton vulgaris, assembly GCF_964263255.1. Taxonomy (NCBI): domain Eukaryota; kingdom Metazoa; phylum Chordata; class Amphibia; order Caudata; family Salamandridae; genus Lissotriton; species Lissotriton vulgaris. The sequence goes on from NW_028250382.1 coordinate 495,793, forward strand.
CTCCCTTGCGTTTGGAACAGCACACGTAGAATACTGTTCAATGAAATTCATCACTAAGTCCTCCGGATCTGTTCCAAATTTAGGTGCATCCTTGATCCACAACAACATATGTATATGAGGGGCACCTCTTGCTTGGTACTCCTTTCTCCAGAAGAAATCCAACACCTCTCCAAGAGGTGGATTCTTTTTATTTGTGATGAAAGACATCATAGCTTCAAATCTATGATTGAAGTACCTGCATACATTCACTGGATCCAAAGAACACAGTTCTCCAGGTGTCTTGAATTCAATGTTTTCAATATTTCCATTTGCCTCTCGTAGAAATTCAAGTAAGTCTTCCCAGCCATACTCGGCACAGCTCAGAGTGAGGAACCATGTTGGAGTTCCTAAGTTCCTCAGCATACATTTTAAATCACCATGACGACGGTACCAGTACTCATTAGTACCACGCTGACACGCCATGAGATTAATTAAGTGAGAATCCAAAATACTGTCTTGGACATTGACTTTATGCATAAAGTCACTTGCCGAGATGTTTCGCATCTGTATACCACTTTTTAAGATGTGGTTCACTGCATATGACAGTCCAGACAGATCGCTTTCAAACAGGAGATGAAACAAATAGGGAATGCATTGCCGAAACCTAGGATCTTCTGCATACAATCGTAAAGTCCGGTATTCAGACGCAGGAATTTGATGAGGTCGCTCATCATATCTTCCTCCTTGACCTGTGGGAAATAACTGTGGGAAACACCGAGCTTCCAAACTTTCCTCCCAAACACTAATGGGACTCCCTTTGGCTTGTTTCATTTGAAACAACTCAATAGCATTCCCCATGACTTCCTTGGAATGCAAAGGATGAACACTATAATGTTCATATATTTCTTCACTTTTAGAGGCCTCTACTTTCTCAATTTGGCCAGCACACAAATCGCTATCCTCTTCATCACTTACTTCCTCTTCTGCAACATATACATTCTTATAGTACTTATTATTTTTCTTCAAATACACTGTTGCCTTTTTGACTTTCCTAACATCCACTAAATCTTGCCATATTTTCTTATTCTTTGTCGGAACCCCATTAACCAAGATAACCAGAGGTTCCTCTTCCACTTTTTCTATTCCAATTGTGTTAATGTTTTTGTTCAAATCTAGAGGCAAATAAACAACTCTTCCCTTTAATCCTCTCTGTAAATCTGCTGGAGGCAACTTCCCTGTCTTTGGCTCCATTCTTACAATAGCCTGAAAGGGATGGATACTTTGAATCAAAATAGATTCATAAGTATTTAAATCCTTCAATTCAGAAGGAATCTCAACCAATTCCAGATTATTATGAACTGCACTAGCAGGCATCTGGTTTTGGTTTAATTTATTACAACAATAAGTACACACACGTTGATCCGATCCCAAATCAAAATAATTTTCTACCATCAAGTATGTGGCAAAATCCTTCCATTCACTATTATTTTCCCTTTCACTTTTTGCATATAAATCCACTACCTTAGTCTGATTCTTATAATAAGTGCGTCGACAACATACACAAGTGAAATTAGGCCTCTCACTTGATTTCATCTGAAACGTGGCAATTTCCTTCTGAAAATTATTTGTACTGGAAACCTGTACATTATCTTCCACATTACCCTCTACTTCAGGGTCAATTTGAACATTCTCATCTTTACTACCAAAGTAACAAAACTCAATTTCTTCACAAATATTCTTCACATCTATTTCAGAACCATGCAAAAGAGCAGCACATAATTGTTTAAGCATAATTGCTGGACTCTTAGCATAATACAACATTCTCACTAATTTTCTCACTTTATTATGATGCACTGCTAGCATCCTGAAATGATGAAAAACACTCTGGCATACTCTCCTGGAAAGACAAGCCAGTGAATGACCACGCAAACCTGTCATTTGTCTCACTCTGCAAGGATCTAAATCTTGCAACAACTTCATTTTCTGCTTCAAACTTTTCTTATTAAATGTCCGTATAAAATCACAAAGCAAATTGATGGAAACCTGTCGCACACTGCAAATAGAACTACACTTCCAAATGTACACAGGACCCTTAGGACGTCTTCCTAAAACCTCATCACTTAGCGCCTCTTCTGTCTCTGTTGTCACAAGTTGTTCTTTTTCAACTGGACAACCATCCTTCACTTCATAAGCTCGACCACTGATGTCAACTGCATGCACCAAATCATTATCCTGAAAATAAGTCTCCTCATTAAAAAATGCCTCAGAACTTGAACTATGCATCCATTCTCCGGAAAAAACTTCACAAAAGTTAGTACGATTTACTACTCTCTTCCATCTACTTTTTGTTTTGAAATCAGAAATTACCTTGCTTAGTTTCCTAATTCTATTGATTACCAAAATAAACAACTTTCGCTTAATTTCAAAAGCATGATCAATAATTTTCTCTACATTTTTCTTCTTCTTATAAAATGCCACTTTCTGTTGGCCTTTCTTTTTAATATTTTTCAATAAATTAACTAATATCCTATTACGGAACATTCGATTTCGAATGTCCCTAAACTGTTGTTTCCTTCTACTATCATGCACAGAGTTATCTCTTCCTCTACCAGTAACATTTGTGATGGGTCTCTCCTTTCCATTTAAATTACTTTTCTTTTTGTGAACTGAAACATTTTTTTGAGCAAAACTTTTTTTACTACAAATATTTCTTAAGAATGATTTCGTGCTCTTACCCGGACCTTTCTTGGTGTTTTGACAAGTATTTGGGGAAGAGGACTGCTGCAATAAAACATCATCCTGCTGTCTTTGACGTTTTCTAGCCTTTCTTATTCTACTTTTGGAAGGCATTTTACAAACTATGAAAGAATCTGCAGTTGAATCTGTGGAAAAATATAATATAAAATGTTATTAACCACTATTACCAAACAGTAAATAAATAACAGTCATCTAAAACTTAATGCCGTACTAATTATTTAACATAGCAAATATTTTCCACCAGCACTGCATCACAAAAATGACACTCAATGGTACAAAACAGGCATACAACACTCATAAATCACTCCCTAATATTTTAAATCATTAATTCAGGATGACGATAAGATGTAGCCTATCTAAAGATTTGTTTAGGCCCAGATCTTTAGACTGGGGTGAATGTGTGTCATTGATCCACATTCAGTCCATCACCTGTTTTGTTTATTTGAGGTGAGGCCAACACATGGTTGCAGATAAGATTATCACTGAAAAAAACCAAGGTAAAAAAACATGTGAAGGCCTACCAATGAAGTAAATCATTAAATGAAAACCAATACATTTCTGGAAATATGCACTACTAGTGCTTCATAAGATGTTTTGGGTCATATTTATAAGGCATTTGAGTGTCTAGTATGCTATTTTACGTTCTTCATGGTGCAAATTTATTGTAAATACGCTCCCACCTGCGGTTGGCAAATTTAGATTTTGATTATGGGAGTTAGATAGGCATGTTAATAATTTCCCAAAAATGGTGTATAACCCCAAACAACCTTTGAAGCAAATGCTCTTAGCCATGTTATCCACCTCCCATTGGATAACATGGCTAAGAAGTGCTTGCAAATGTGAAAAAAAACGGCCGCAATGCATGAATATCGCAGAAAAATCTGCGATATTCATGCATTTTCCAGCAAATGCTCTTAGCCATGTTATCCACTTCCTATTAAATAACATGGCTAAGAACTGCTCAGGGCCCCATGAGGAACGCTTTCCATTTAAAAAGGGAAAAATAACATCAAAAACACTAAAATGCCTTCTAAATATGACCCCAAACAACCTATGAAGCTCTAACAGTACATATCCTGAAATTTAATTGATTTCATAATTCGTTTTTAAACACAGCATATAAATCAATTGTATACCTGCATTCATGAAGAAATGACTAAAAATGTCCTTGAGACACATGATTGTGTTTTCTGGAATGCCCTAGCACCATTTTTGAGACACTATTAACATGGCTAGGTAACTCCCATAATCAAAATCTAAATTTGCCAAGCGCAAGTGGGAGCGTATTTACAAGACACTTGCCCCAAGAGGAACGCTTTCCATTTAAAAAGGTAAACATAACATCAAAGACACTAAAATGCCTTCTAAATATGGCCCCAAACAACCTATGAAGCTCTAAAAGTACATATCAAGAAATGTAATTGTTTATCACAAATGCGATTAAAAACAGCCGCAATGCATGAATATCGCTGAAAAGTCAACGATATTCATGCATTATCCAGCAAATGCTCTTAGCCATGTTATCCACCTCCCATTGGATAACATGGCTAAGAACTGCTTGCAAATGCGAAAAAAAACGGCCGCAATGCATGAATATCGCAGAAAAGTCAGCGATATTCATGCATTTTCCAGCAAATGCTCTTAGCCATGTTATCCACTTCCTATTAAATAACATGGCTAAGAACTGCTCAGGGCCCCATGAGGAACGCTTTCCATTTAAAAAGGGAAAAATAACATCAAAGACACTAAAATGCCTTCTAAATATGACCCCAAACAACCTATGAAGCTCTAACAGTACATATCCTGAAATTTAATTGATTTCAAAATTCGTTTTTAAACACAGCATAGAAATCAATTGTATACCTGCATTCATGAAGAAATGACTAAAAATGTCCTTGAGACACATGAAAGTGTTTTCTGGAATGCCCTAGCACCATTTTTGGGACACTATTAACATGGCTAGGTAACTCCCATAATCAAAATCTAAATTTGCCAAGCGCAAGTGGGAGCGTATTTACAAGACACTTGCCCCAAGAGGAACACTTTCCATTTAAAAAGGTAAACATAACATCGCAGAAAAGTCAGCAATATTCATGCATTTTCCAGCAAATGCTCTTAGCCATGTTATCCACTTCCTATTAAATAACATGGCTAAGAACTGCTCAGGGCCCCATGAGGAACGCTTTCCATTTAAAAAGGGAAAAATAACATCAAAGAAACTAAAATGCCTTCTAAATATGACCCCAAACAACCTATGAAGCTCTAACAGTACATATCCTGAAATTTAATTGATTTCAAAATTCGTTTTTAAACACAGCATATAAATCAATTGTATACCTGCATTCATGAAGAAATGACTAAAAATGTCCTTGAGACACATGAAAGTGTTTTCTGCAATTCCCAAGCACCATTTTTGGGACACTATTAACATGGCTAGGTAACTCCCATAATCAAAATCTAAATTTGCCAAGCACAAGTGGGAGCGTATTTACAAGACACTTGCCCCATGAGGAACACTTTACATTTTAAAAGGAAAACATAACATCTTAGACACTCAAATACCTTATAAATATGGCTCAAAACAACCTATGAAGCTCTAGCAGTACATATCCAGAAATGTAATTGATTTCTTAAATCGTTTTTAAAAGCAACATATCTGTTTCACCTTACATAACAGACCATGGAATGGGCTCCATGTACCACAATAACTTGTGTTACTGCATGCCAGAATGTTACACCAAATATGCAATTACAATTTCTCTATGAAACTAATTCTATTACTATATCACTAGAGACAAAACCACATTTTAAAAACACAGCTTTCTTCATCATTTTCTCCTTAAATCATACTATTCTCTATCTAAATTAAATAAATCTTTTCTCACCTTAGCAAATATTTTTTGAGTTTTGAAAACAGTCTAAGAAATACACCAAATTGTCTTCAGCAGAAGAAAAAGGATGCACTCCAAATGCTGCAGCTATTAAAAGCACAGAAATACAGATATTCATTTCACATATGTCTCATATTAGCCAATCATACCTCTTCCCTCACTTTTTTCAAATCAAAACCCTTCCCCCCTCTGCCCTGTCTGCCTTGTTTCCATAGCAACCACCTCCTGGAAGACCTCTCATGTTTGCAAATTCACACAACAATGTTTCAATTGAACTCTGAACTCTCAGTGCACCTGCATATCCAGTGCAATCTTTCATTAAATGTTTCTTCCTTGACCATTCAAATTACATGTTTCAAAGAACACACCCATGCACCCTAACTTTCTGTTTTCAGAAATGGAAATGCACCAATCACTGCTAATGAATCATTAGCATTGTAAATCCACAGTTTTTTTTCTTTAGAAACTCCTACTGTTTCAACTGCCCTTTCATTACCACACTTCATCTGACTGCAGAACAACCTTCTCCCACCATGTTTAAGGTCTGGATTGTTGGACATAGTTACATCCACTGGGCTCAAAGGTATGCTGAGAACAGAAATTTACCTAACCTCAATTTACAAGATGTGGAAATTAAGTGGTTGGGCCAAAGAGGATTAAAATGTCACCAATTGATACCATTGGTGAAAACCTTTATGCATTTGCCAAAACCTGACCTGTTAATTGTGCACTGTGGAGGTAATGATTTGGGCACTTTGACAGGGGTAGGTCTAGAAATGCTTTTAAAGGACACCTTTGAGCAATTAATGGCACTTTTTCCTCAAACTGCCTTGGTATATTCCAATATATGCCAAAGACAGAAATGGAAGTGGTCCAACCAATTTTGTCCACAAATTGAGAAAGCGAGGAAGCATGTAAACAATTCTGTTTCAGCTTTCATTAGAGACCATGGAATGGGCTCTCTGTACAACAATAACTTGCGTTACTACATGCAAGATATCTACAGAGGAGATGGAGTTCACTTCTCAGATGAGGGCAACAGAATTTTCATTCTGAATTTAAGACTGTGCATTGGTACCTACTTATAAGTACCTAAATGTACCATAAACCCAAAAGCTCTTCTCAGAGCTACCCTTCATCTGATCACTCACAATTATTATTTTTTTCTAACTTTTTTCATTAATTTTCCACAAAATTCGCTCCCCGGGGCGCTACCCGGTTCGCGAACCGAAAGCTAACCTCGCGGAATTTTTTAAAAAAATGTTTTTTTCCGCACATATAAGCCTCCTCAGCCACCCTCAGAAAACCTAGAGGGTCAAGATAAGTCTACCATGACCCCTTCTACCCATTCTAAACATTATTTGCCCTCCATCTTGTATCTTAATGCGACCGAAACACAAAATGGTGGACTCCCGTGACGCTTAAGGTTCGCGAACCGGGCCGCTTCCCGGAAAGCGGTCCAAAAAAAAAGGTGGGAAAGTAATTTACAGAAAAACGACTAGAGACACTCTCACCAAATATAGATTAGCTCATACTACATAACAATCCCTTCCATTCTCACAAATTTCATTGAAATTTCATTTAGCCATTTAGCCTGTAGACCTCTCCAAGTACCGTGAGGTAAATTACTTCACAAAACACATCTGAATTGTTGGAATTGACAACCAATGAAAATGTTACTTTCATTTTCTACTTTTATTACCTGACATTTGATTGGTTATATACCTGTATATATATAAAGGGAGAGAAGGAAACACAGCCATTTTGACTACTACTTCTTGTTGTACCTCCTATTTCAATAGCTTCAAAAAACTTCAACTTCTTTGTGAAGGTAAGTTATAATTTAATATATTGTGCACTATAACTTAATATAGTAGACTTTTTCTGCTAGATATACACTATCCCTCTGTAGTAGTAATGTATTTAGATAGACTTCTCTGTTATAGTTATGAATGGAGTAAGGCTTGTCTTGGTTAAATCACATACACTTTTTTATAGTCCTATTTCCACTCTCATACTATACACTGCCAAAAGATAAATTCACTGATAAAAACTGCCTATCTAAAATTAATCCCAACAGTGCCCTATCTCTACTAATATATATTTTTTTAATCCAAATTTCAGGCAAAATGGAAGGCGAGCAGCAAGTTTCTTTTGAGATGGACCTGCAAGAGAGCAGCCAGGAATTAATTGAACAAATTGACATGGAATTTATGGATGAAAGCTTGGATCATGAACTGCTGCAATGTGTCCAAGCAGTAGATGTCCTCCTTGCAAATGAGGACATTTTGCAACCTCACAGATTGCAAACAATATTTCAAGAAAATAATGACATTTCAGACACTGAAATGTTAGAAAGTTTAATAAATTATGAAAAAGAATCAAAATAAAAAAAACACTTTAAAAAAAAGAAAACAAAAAAAAACAAGAAAAACAACAAACAATTAACATACAGTATTAGAAAAGTCTTTCATTCTTTTATCCATAAAGTTCGCTGCCCAGAACGCTTTCCGGTTCGCGAACTTGGACCCTCCTAGGCCCTTTTAAAACCTCCACATAAAACCTAGGGGGTCAACGAGGATCTACTATGCCCCCTTATGGTAATTTCCCCCTTTGTTTTGGCCTCCTCTTGTCTCTCGATCCTACCGAGAGACAAGATGGCGGCCGCTCCGGACTGTTTAGAATGTTGACAGACACCGGAGGGCCAATCAGCTTCGCATCGCAAAGTTCCGATACGCGAAAGGTTCGCGAACCGGATCGCTGCCCGGAGCGCTGTTACAGATATATATCTTGATTTAAACGTTAATTTCTCAAAATCCACTGAAGCACATATATTGAGACCTAGCAAAGGCACATCGGGCTAACAGTCCCTACAATTTTGCCAAGTTTCGTGAAAATCCATTCAGCCGTTCGGGCTAAAAGTGAGTCCAACCGCCCTATGGAAATTAACATGGGAAAAAGGCGTTTTGGGACCCCCCTTTTTTCTCGGCCCCCCCTCCACAAAACCCCCCCAAATTTTCAAGGGCTGCTCAGAAACAAAATGTGCCATTTTCCTGAAAATTTCAGCCAATTCCGTCCACAAACGCAAAAGTTATTAGGCATAGAATTTTCAGAAATCCCATAGGGAAAAAATCCTAACTATATATACCTACTGGCGACCGCCAGTAGGTAAGATATATATATATATATATATATATATATATATATATATATATATATATATATATATATATATATCTTACCTACTGGCGGTCGCCAGTAGGTATATATAGTTAGGATTTTTTCTCTATGGGATTTTTGAAAATTCTATGTCTAATAACTTTGGCGTTTGTGGACGGAATTGGCTGAAATTTTCAGGAAAATGGAACATTTTGTTTCTGAGCAGCCCCTGACAATTTGGGGGGGTTTCATCAAGGGAGGACCGAGAAAAAAGGGGGGTCCCAAAACGCGTTTTTCCCATGTTAATTTCCATAGGGCGGTTGGCCTCACTTTTAGCTCGAACGGCTGAATGGATTTGCACGAAACTTGGCAAAATTGTAGGGACTGTTAGCCCGATGTGCCTTTGCTAGGTCTCAATATATGTGCTCCAGTGGATTTTGAGTAATTTAGGTTCAAAAAAAGATATATATCAGGGCGGAGCCTAACCACACATCTGATCTGATTGGCTGTCAGCACTTCATCCAAGAAGTGTTGGCAGCCATCTTGGGACCAATATACATGATAGCACCTCATTAAAAAGCATTGTAGTTAATAGAGGGTTTTAGGACTTTAGTTACATTATAAATCATTTGTTGATGGTACCATACTCGTTTTAGGAATTGTGGTGGGTTCTAAGGTGATTTTACCATGTGAAAAAACCTTCTGCTGTGATATCATGAATATTGTTTGAAAGAAAACTAATATCTCATGATTTTCCCACAGTGGTTTGGAAGGGGATCTATAAGCTAAACTGAAAGCATATTTTCTGTAAATTCACATTATCTTTCTCAGTCATGTGAAAATGAAGTCTGACATTCTCAGTAAAACATGTACATCCAACAAGGACAGAGACTGTCAGTTGATTCCTTTGTGTTCTACTGCAGCCTCCTAGAGTGTTCTAAAGAACAACTAGAGCGCTAACAGTCCTACTTATTACAAAGGTATGGCACACCTGAAGCCATCTTGATTGGAATAAAGTGGTAACTCTTAAAACATTTAATTTAAAAAGAAACAACATGAGGGGGTATATTTTGCCATAGAAAGTATGATTAGTGCTGCAGAATGAAAAATTAGGGCACATTTTGAGTGACTTCTCAAATCCTTTTCTATTTCATTAAAACATTCTGACATGCAGTCTCCCAAAATGGCCACCAGAGACAAAAGAGCCCAAATGTAGCCCAAATATCACCCAGATGTAGCCCAAGTATAGCCCAATGACAGAATGTCCCAGAGTGTTCTAAAGAACAACTAGAGCGCTAACAGTCCTACTTATTACAAAGGTATAGCACACCTGGAGCCATCGTGATGGGAATAAAGTGGTAACTCTTAAAACATTTAATTTAAAAAGGAACAAAATGAGGGGGTATATTATGCAATAGAAGGTATTATTAGTGCTGCAGAATGAAAAATTAGGGCACATTTTTAGTGACTTCTCAAATCCTTTTCTATTTCATTAAAACATTCTGACATGCAGTCTCCCAAAATGGCCGCCAGAGACAAAAGAGCCCAAATGTAGCCCAAATATCACCCAGATGTAGCCCAAGTATAGCCCAATGACAGAATGTCCCAGAGTGTTCTAAAGAACAACTAGAGCGCTAACAGTCCTACTTATTACAAAGGTATGGCACACCTGAAGCCATCTTGATTGGAATAAAGTGGTAACTCTTAAAACATTTAATTTAAAAAGAAACAACATGAGGGGTATATTTTGCCATAGAAAGTATGATTAGTGCTGCAGAATGAAAAATTAGGGCACATTTTGAGTGACTTCTCAAATCCTTTTCTATTTCATTAAAACATTCTGACATGCAGTCTCCCAAAATGGCCACCAGAGACAAAAGAGCCCAAATGTAGCCCAAATATCACCCAGATGTAGCCCAAGTATAGCCCAATGACAGAATGTCCCAGAGTGTTCTAAAGAACAACTAGAGCGCTAACAGTCCTACTTATTACAATGGTATAGCACACCTGGAGCCATCGTGATGGGAATAAAGTGGTAACTCTTAAAACATTTAATTTAAAAAGGAACAAAATGAGGGGGTATATTATGCAATAGAAGGTATTATTAGTGCTGCAGAATGAAAAATTAGGGCACATTTTGAGTGACTTCTCAAATCCTTTTCTATTTCATTAAAACATTCTGACATGCAGTCTCCCAAAATGGCCACCAGAGACAAAAGAGCCCAAATGTAGCCCAAATATCACCCAGATGTAGCCCAAGTATAGCCCAATGACAGAATGTCCCAGAGTGTTCTAAAGAACAACTAGAGCGCTAACAGTCCTACTTATTACAAAGGTATGGCACACCTGAAGCCATCTTGATTGGAATAAAGTGGTAACTCTTAAAACATTTAATTTAAAAAGAAACAACATGAGGGGGTATATTTTGCCATAGAAAGTATGATTAGTGCTGCAGAATGAAAAATTAGGGCACATTTTGAGTGACTTCTCAAACCCTCTTCAATTTCATTAAAAAATTCTGACATACAGTCTCCCAAGATGGCCACCAGAGACAAAAGAGCCTAAATGTAGCCCAAATATCACCCAGATGTACCCCAAGTATAGCCCAATGACAGAATGTCCCAGAGTGTTCGAAAGAACAACTAGAGCGCTAACAGTCTTACTTATGACAAAAGTATGGCACACCAGAAGCCATCTTGATTGGAATGAAGTGGTAAGTCTGAAAACACTCAATTTAAAAAGGAACAACATGAGGGGGTTAATTTTGCCATAGAAAGTATGATTAGTGCTTCAGAAAGAAAAATTAGGGATAATTTTGAGTGACTTCTCAAATCCTCTTCTATTTCATTAAAAAAATTCTGACATGCAGACTGAAACATGCACTTTGAATACCAGCAGCAGACGTCCCTGGTGAGCAGTAGCTTTACTACAGTGATCTAATGTGCAACTAGAGTGCTAACATTCAGAATTTATGGCAAATGTGTGACACATCTGAATGCCTTCTTGATGGAACCAAAGTAAACAAGCATTGAAAATGCAACAGATCTCGCCCTCGTTTAAGTTAAAGCCATTCTGTTTGTAATGAGGTGGCTTTTTAGCTTTGCTTTTATTAGTGTTTTTTTAACTTTCATGTAAATAACATGCATCTGTATGCATATAAGTATATGTATGCATGCATTTATGTTTGTATTTATATAGATATACAGATGATATATGTTTATATATGTATGTATATATATATATTCACTGAAAAAACCATAGGCTATAGACCATATATAGTTAGGAATTAGCATTTACAAAACCTTGAAAATTCACTGAAAAAACCATAGGTTATAGACCATTATATAGTTAGGAATTCGCATTTACAAAACCTTATTTTACTCACACAAAACCATTGAAATTCCATATATAGTTAGTTGCACTAACTATATATCGCGCACCCGCAATCCACTGCTGATGATGTCACATATTACATCATTCATGACATGGTCAGTGACATCACTGATGACATCACTGATGACATCTCAAATGACATCACTGATGACTGTCACTCATCCATGGAGTTACTCACACACCTAGTCAGTCATGCAAAGAATCAATCACACCTCCATTTCCTCAACTATACAGTTATACAAACTTTACTTATTCAAACATATACTAACACATATTTACTCTCTTATACAATCCCTGATACAAGTTCACAATGATCCATACAGCCACTCACACATTCACTGGCTCTTATGCACAGTTATTTATATATGTCAACTCTCACATGTACTGTGTTTTACATATGTACTTACTTTGACATGTAGCACTGAGATATCCATTCACTCACCAATACACTCATGCACACAGTCAACCGCCCATACAGATGTTTCCACATGCACTTTTGAAACCATACATCTAGTGAATCAACTGCTCACACATCTATGCACAGAGTCATACACCTCCCAGCCACCCACACACACACTCAGTCTCCCATACAAATACTTGGGCAACCAATCAATAACCCATATAGTTACTCATATAGCTACTTATCAACACATGCAACAGTTTACAGAACAACAGACATAATGATGCACAAATTAAGACAGTTTAGTCACTAACCCATGCACTCAGTGAGACACATTTAATCACTCACTCATACAGTCAGTCATGCACCTACTAAATCCTTCATCCAGACACTTATACATCCACTCATTCTTCAATATGTAAGACATATTTTAACTTTACAGAAACATACAGTCACTGGATGTTGTCATCAGTGATGTCATCAGTGATGTCATTTGAGATGTCATCAGTGATGTCATCAGTGATGTCACTGACCATGTCATGAATGATGTAATATGTGACATCATCAGCAGTGGATTGCGGGTGCGCGATATATAGTTAGTGCAACTAACTATATATGGAATTTCAATGGTTTTGTGTGAGTAAAATAAGGTTTTGTAAATGCGAATTCCTAACTATATAATGGTCTATAACCTATGGTTTTTTCAGTGAATATATATATATATATATATATTCCCTGAAAAAACCATTGGTTATAGACCATATATAGTTAGGGATTAGCATTTACAAAACCTTAATTTACTCGCACAAAACCATAGAAATTCGCATATATAGTTAGTTGCAATAACTATATATCGCGCACCCGCAATCCACTGCTGATGATGTCACATATGACATCATCCATGACATGGTCAGTGACATCACTGATGACATCACTGATGACATCTCAAATGACATCACTGATGACATCTCAATTGAAATCACTGATGACATCACTGATGACATTTGCACTCATAAAATGACCACAGACTCCGGAAAGATTTAAACACTTTATCTATGAAAATTTTTGAATATTTGGAGTCCATACTTATTCAGTCAGAGCTTGATCAATTAGAAAGAATATAATCAAAGCAAGATGAAGCAAAATTATTATGAGACTTTCTTTAAACATTTAAACACAGGAAGGGTAAGAAAAGGGAAACAGCACAATGACATACCCACATGTACTTTATATTTACCTAGAATTGTGTGAAGACCAAACCTCGGCCACGGGCTGGGATAAAAGACAGGACTTCTTTTAGTTCAGATGCCAGTAAGATGGCACATGTATAGATCAGGACCAATGAAGACCAAATTAGGATGGATTCAGGTGGGAACCAGGTACCCTCAGCTAAGTGCAACGCCAGCGTTATACCCCTCCCTGCGGCTAACGAACCCCGATTGGGTTATCAATTCTTCTGACAAAGTGCTCCACCAGCACCTCTGCTCCCAAATCTTCTGACAGAGTGCTCCGCCAGCACCTCTATTCTCGATTGCCTATTGAGTGCGTTGGGTCAGTGACAGGTCAGCTACTCGGACAAGTCGGACAAACTAACTAGCTAAGCCTACCTTAGATATACCATTTTCCAGGGCAGTGTACCACCCCCCAATGTTGCAAATGTGTGTATTCCCTCAATTTGATTGGTCAAAAGACGAGGAGAGGTCATCACACCATACCAGTTATGAGGTCATTTGATTCATATATTCAAATTAATGTCCCCTCCCATGGTTTTATTTTTCCATGCACTTTTATTCCTCCCAACAATGGAGATTTCAATAACAAATACAATGTATATAAAGATTGGTAAGTTGTCTTCCTTTCCGTGGGTCAATAGTACATTTTCCCAGGCGCATCCCAGGCAAGACTGTTGTTGGCATAGATTCAATGCCATGGCTTGTGGACTCGGGAGAAATCAGAACATGCACGTTGAGAGTCTCAAGATGGAGTTCAGCAGTGACACATCAGGCCCAAATACGAGCTAGTAGCAAAGTCAAAGAGAAACAGTTTTAGAACAAAGAATAAATGAATGCACTGTATACCACTTATCTCTACTATATTACCATTACTTTATTTTCACGACAGCGTTTAGGAATTAAGCGCACAAAACAATTTAGTAAAGCTGCAATGCAAGCATTAGCACATGAAAACATAGAGCATCCATCTTTAGTTCTAGTGTGTAGAAGCAAAGTTTTCCCACAAAAGCAGAAAATACGCCATGTCACGTGAGTGGGGCAGACGCATGCGCCGAAAAGTTCCCGCATTGCGGCGGCCATATTAGGTCACTCGAGTTACGGTTAGTAAGAAGCACATTATGAAGCTTCCCCAGCTTACTAGAAATGTTGTGTGGTGCATTGTTAGTAAGACAAAACATGTTTATTAGTGCATTACGGTTTATTTTGAGATGGTTGAGTACAAGCAAGTCTCTTTACATGCGAAACTTTGCTCCATCAGTTGCTGTGAGTTATAGTTAGTGCTACTAGCGACAACTCCTGAATTTTTATGTTCTTTTTAGTTCAAAACATTAACATTGTCACTGAGAAATACACCTAACTACAACACTATTTTAGCATTTGTTTTTTCAGTGAAGTTCTAACTTTTTTTTAATTGAACACTCATATTTTTATTACACCTAACTATAACATTACTTTAACCTTTAGTTTTTCAGTGAATTTCTAACTTTAAAAGAAAAGAAAATATATTAAATAAAACATGGAAACTAACTAATCCAACAATGTTTGCACTGAGAATATTCAGATTTTCACATATACAGAAATATTCCCAGATAGTTGTTATAGTCTTTGTATGTATCTTTACATAAACTTCATATTTATATCTCAAAAAGACACCAATACATTGTTTCTATACTGTAATTTATAGGTAATTATAGTGACTATTGACCCTCCGGGTAGGACGCTCCTCCACCACTGCAGCGCCTCCTCAGCCTGCCACCAACCTCTGCCTGCCTGCGACCTCGACCCTCCTGCCTGCCGCCTGCTGTTGCCTCATCCACCCGCCCTGCCAGTGTGCCTGTGCCTGCTCCCCACCTTTTCTTTCTGTACCCCGTGTGCCTGTAGCACCTGTAACCCCTCACCCGCTCCGCTACTCCCCCGTTTTTCCCACCACTGACCCCCCTGCGGCCCCGCCCCATGCCCATTGGCTTGCCTGCCCCCGCCTCCCAGCTGACCTACCCTCCCCCTCCCTCTTATGGAGACCCCGCAGCGACCGTTCAGCGGACGCGCGCAGCGGGCGCGCCGCTGGCTGCCGAAGGAGCACCAAAGGCAAGCCCGTCTACACCTGTCCGTGCCTGGACCGCGCCCAGCGCCAGGACCCCTGGCCCTTGAACAATGCCAGCCCACATGACGGACCTACGACACCGCCACTATCCACGCACTCAACGCCGGCCAGAACCCCGCCTGCTACCGAGCTATCCTGAAACGCACCCATGGACCCTTCACCTGCCAAACCTGCAAATTCTCCTGCCTCCGAACCTGCACCGCACCCGCCAAGCCAGACACCAGCAACAATCATCTCAAGTGCATCCTGCTCAACATCCGCTCCATCCACAGACACGCCATCGAACTCTGGAACCTCCTCGACACAATCTCACCAGACGTTGCATTCCTCACAGAAACATGGATGAACGCCTCCTCAGCCCCCGACATCGCCATAGCCATCCAGGATGGCTACAAAATCACCTGGAGGGACCGCATCAACCAAACCGGAGGAGGCATCGCCATCATCACGGAAACACCATCCGCATCACAACCAACTCCGACGACACCCTCACCGCCGCTGAGCACCTTCACTTCCAGATACACACCGACCCCAAGAACACCCTCAGGGGTACTCTCATCTACAGACCCCCGGGACCAAGCACCCAATTCAGTGAAGCCATCACAGACTTTGTCAGCCAGCATGCCCTAACCTCCTCAGACTACATCCTCTTAGGGGACCTCAACTTCCACCTGGAGAACAACAACGACATCAACACCGCGCCCTACTAGACAACCTCACCAACCTCGGAATCAAGCAACTGGTGAACACCCCCACCCACTACACCGGCCACACGCTAGACCCCATCTTCTCCTCCAGCAAGCACATCTCCTTCAGCCACACAACCGGACTACACTGGACAGACCACAGCTGCGTCCACTCAACTTCGAGAGAACCACGACCCACCACCACCCGCAACAGGTTCCCCGCAGAAACTGGAGCAAGATCACCACCGACCATCTCACCAACTCCCTCAGCCAGAACCCTCCCACCAACACGAAGGACCCCAACGAAGCAGCCCGCAACCTCACTCAGTGGTTCACCAACTGCGCCGCTGACCTCGCACCGCTGAAGAAACCTCCCAGCAGACCCGGCAGTAAGAGGGCCTCGTGAATCACCAACGACCTCATAAACTCCAAGAAAACATCCGCACTCTCAAGAAAGCATGGCGCCACGACCAGACAACAGAAAATATAGCAGCCCTCAAGGATGCCACCCGCAAACGCCACCAGCTGATCCGCACCACCAAGAGGACAACATTCATAGAATGATTGGACAACAACACACACAACAGCAAGGAACTCTTCAGCATCGTTAAAGAGCTCTCCAACCCCAGCGCCGGAAACAACAACATCACACCCTCGCAAGATGCTGACGACACCCAGCTGATATTCTCCCTCACCAACGACCCCACCACCACCAGAACCAGCCTCCAGGAAGGATTGAAAGATGTCGCGGAATGGATGAAGCTCAGCCGTCTGAAACTGAACTCAGCAAAGACGGAAGACTTCATCCTGGGACCTTCCCCCTCTGCCTGGGATGACTCCTGGTGGCCCCGCCCCCAAGCCAACGGACCATGCATGCAACCTGGGCTTCATCCTGGACTCCTCGCTCACAATGACCAAACAAGTCAACGCCGTCTCGTCATCCTGTTTCAACACCCTGCGCATGCTCCGTAAGATCTTTAGGTGGATCCCCACTGAAACCAGGAAGATGGTCACCCAGGCCCTCGTCACCAGCCGACTGGACGACGGGAACACCCTCTACGCGGGCACCACAGCCAAACTCCAGAAAAGACTCCAGCGCATACAGAACGCTTCTGCACGACTCATCCTGGACATCCCCCGCCACGACCACATCTCTGTTCTTTTGAGAGACCTGCACTGGCTCCCATCAGCAAGAGGATCACGTGCAGGCTCCTCACCCACGCACACAAGGCTCTCCACGACACGGGCCCCAAATACCTCAACAGCCGCCTCACATTCTACACACCCACCCGCCAGCTTCGATCCACCAGCCTCGCCTCCGTCCCACGAATCTGCAAAACCACCGCCGGAGGAAGATCCTTCTCCTACCTGGTGGCCAAGACATGGAACTCCCTCCCCGCCCAGCTTCGGCTGACCCAGGACCATCTCTCCTTCAGGAAGCAACTCAAGACCTGGCTGTTCTAGTGGGTGAGTAGCGCGCTTTAAAAATTTTGCTGATTGATTGATTGAATTAATATCTTTTGGAGCATGGAGCGGTGCCTAATTTGGCAATGCCGCACCCTGACATTTTCAAAACGCAGGGATGAGCAGTATTTACTACAATACAGCCTACCCCCGTGTTTTCCCTAGTGCTGGTGCTAAAATTAGCTGACTATCGCCAATGCAGGACCCCTGCCACCATAGTGCAAGAGTACCTGCATTGCAGGTAATGGTTGTTTATGTGCAGGAAGTTGTCCTTAATCCATAATGGCGATTTGTTACTACTGTGAGCTGCAGAATGTAGCACACACTGAAGTAGTAAATCGTCATTATTGAATGATTGTTTTTATTAAGTGTCAGATTTACACCTCCTTGCAAATCTGGGACAGTGTCAAAAAGCAGCAAACACCCATTGCATTCCCCTTTCATGGAGATACCTGTGTGAAAGGGTACCATATTTACAAAGCAGCTGTATGCCAAAAAAGTGGCTTAACAGCGCTTTGTAAATATGGAGCAGGGCATTGTGCCACAGGAACGTTATTAAAAGTGATGTTCCTTTGGCGCAATGCCCTTGTAAATATGCCCCTATGTGTTTTCACTATGTACATCAATTTATGCGATCGCTCTTACGGAAGACTTGCAGGAGGCTTGCAAGATCGCAGTTGTACTTTCCAATCTACTGTAGAGAGATGTTTTTCAGGTAGCCAATTATTGTTGAATATTAATCTTTAATAATAAAGTCAGTACAGTATGTGTAATGTATTAATTAGTTTGTTTACAAACCTATGGCTCTGGCAAGGTGCTCGCAATAGTTGAACAAACAATCCCCTCTCAGGACTATGAGGGGGATGTATTTTCTGTTGGCTCTCACAATCTGGTCATGATATAGTACATTTGGGATTAAGTTCATAGCAATATATTTTGGTCGGTTTGAACAAGTTAAGATATGAGAAGTGTTACTTAAAGTAGAAACACTGTTGATAAATTGCTGCATTTGAGATATTAAGGAAGTTGTCAGTTGTTTTACAATCTTGTGGACCTCTCATGGACTCAATCTAAAAGAATTCCCAGTACCCAGGACTCTAGTTAGTAATTATCTAGCGGGCACGAGATCCTTATCCGCCTAAATTCTTAATCGTGAAATTACGGACAACACCTATTCTCATTTCTGTATTTAGGTGTTCGTTGTCTCTAATGCCCTACTGTCCCAAACAAAAAATCTGGTTTGTAAATACTACTGATTGTGGGGGGTTCAGTATGTTTTCAACTCGGCGCAACCTAAAAAATGTTTTTATATACGTCAGCCCTACATAGGACCATACATATACCCACACATACACAGATTAGTCCAGAAAAAATGTGTGGCGGAGAGGAAGGCACCTCACGGGCGAACACCCTCGGGGCGATCTGGTCAGATGTTTACCAGAGACTTGGCCCCTTTCTCATCATAGGTGACCATTCCTATTCCAGAAATTGGTGAGTGAGTGAAGAAAAGAAAATAGTAAAGAGGCGGTGCAAAGCAAGGAGCTTAGAGCGTAACTCCTTAAACAAACATAACAGAGTGAAAAGTAAAATCAACAGTCAAACATCTTAAACTACTTTTATTATTAATTGAGGAATGCTCAGTTGAAATAAAAAGGCTGGTAGCTTAATGTCGCATACCACTACCTGCAACCGACATGTTTCAATGCCCAATAACTTTATGGCAAATTCATCAGGGTTAATACTCTGTTGCTGCACCCTCTTCCAACATCTTTTAAACAGGAAGCCTTGTTCAGCTATGCTCCCTCGTACCAGCTGAAAAAGCAGTTCTCCGCCTGGTTGTCGGTTATAATATACCTGGTTCCTGGGATGATACAACGCCCGAGGACTGAGGTGGTACGGTTGATATTATAACCGACAACCAGGCGGAGAACTGCTTTTTCAGCTCCTCTTGTTATTGAATGGACCTCTCATGGACACCAGTGAGACGTCCAGGATAGGAAAGACATCCCAAGAAAGGATTGTGGTTGGTTCACATGGATTTCTTTATTTAGCAAAGAAAGAATCCTTTCTTGTTGTTTCATTTACCTATTGGGTTTTGCAGTGGTTAGACATTTATTGGCAACCTCTCTGACATTGCAGCTTTTCTCTGATCAGAATGTCATCATCATCTGATTCAAATGAGAACCCTACTCCTGTTCTTGCAAGTAAGCCACCTCAGCCACTCAGGGGATCCTTGGGCTGGCAATTTTGTCAGATGAGGACTGGTGGAAAGAAAGTGTTTTGCAAATATGTAGTTTGTAACATATGCAAAATAGAGTTTAGGAGGGTGAGCGTGAACAAGCAATATTCTATGCACCCTCAGTGCCTTGTTCGGGCTGAGTTAGCCCATGCTGCAGAACTTGATAACTCATCAAGGGCATCAACATCTTTTTGACTTGGTGAAACTGTGCCTGCCCAGGTGCTCACCACTCAAGCAGATAACAACTCTGTTTATACGAACAAAGCCCTTTTTGCTGTTTATGCAAGAGATCATTTTTTCTTCTAAGACAAGCAAAGGGTGGATGGGACAGGCTTGTCCAGGATAAGAAATGTCCATCTAGTCAGTAGTTTTTGTTTTTACATTTTGTTTCAAAAATGTTCTTCTCTTTGTTTTGAAGGAAATGTTTTCTTTTTACTCCCAGTTTCTTGTTTTGTTCTATCCTTTAAACAAAGTAGAAAATGTTAAAAAACACAAAAAACACAGTCTTTAAAAATGTTACTTGAAGAGCTCTTTTCAGAGCCACACCTATACTTTCATTATGTATGTTGTTAATACTATGTACCCCTTTCATTTCATTCTTGACTACTCTCGTCAGACCGAAGATGCTCCATATATACCATGTGTGATTCACATGAGAGCCAGGGGCATAGTCTTCTGTGTCCACTCTGAGGGACAGGGTTTGATCTTTTACACTTGCGAGCCTCTCGCAAGAACAGACTTTTGTAATGAAATTTGCTTTTTCACAGAACATATCCTTTTGTAATATACATCATTTATAAGCACTAGATTTGTGCGACCCCTTTTTTATACGATCCCGGAAAAGTCTTGCGGGATCATAAAAATACTTCAGAGGAAAAATGTATATTTTCCTTATTTACAATACTTATCCCTTTCAATCCCCACTACTATACTTTGGGGAGACACTGCCCTCTCCACTGAGAACGTGCATGATGATAACTGGTGAGTAGAGTAGGATGAGAAGAGACATGGCCTCTCCATTCACACCTTTTGCATGCTCAGTAGTATGCATAGTACGGTTGGGATGGTATCCGCCTAACATGTAAGACCTCACTATTCCATACTAAGTATAACATGTACTAGCCTCCCCATTGACACCTCTACCCAGGAAAATAACCATACTAATAAGTGTGTGGGAATGGTTAGTTTCACTTTATTCAGCGAAAAGCCATAGAAGTCATGAGCAACACAATACACATATCATAAAACATTTCCAAAATGCTTAACACTTCAGTCACATAAGTAACAGGTTTAGGCTAGAAATTTCGTCATTAAATTGAAGAGGAGGATACTTCACAAAGAATCCTAATTATTTTAAGAAAACAGACACAATAGTTCTCTCACACAAGAGCTCCTTACAGACATAACATTGTCATATAAAAACAATATAATCATCACATACTATTTAACAACTCTGTTCCATCAGGTACACAAAGCCTATACAGTTACTTCAGAATTTTACAAAAGGAATTAACAAGCATACCATTATCATTTAAGGAATGCTATACAGTGAAATATGCTTTAGAACTGCATTCTATTATGGTACAAAAGGATGGAGCCATCTACAATAGGGGTTAACAAAAATATAATTATCTTTTAATGGATGCTGTAAAGTGACATCTGCTTTAGGTCCTATTCCATTATGGTGCAAAATATGAATAAATGATTAATAATCTTCATTCGATTTGATAAACAAACCATAAAAGCATATAAATAACAGTCATCAAAAAATGATTCACAGAAATATAGTTTTGCTAAAATGGGCTAACATATATTATCATACGTGGAATGTCTTTAATCTACTAGGCATATCCTCATTGATGTACTCAGTCCCCCCTTGTTATTCGTAATTTTAAAGCGGCCTTTAAAACATTTGCCACTCAATAAAGGGTAAAAACATCTGTTGACATTTTTAAAAACAGCAAAGCTGCCCGAGCCTGCCTGAATCTAGCTCGTCTTAACAGCTCTTTCACAAACAGTTTCCTGGGGTAGGCATAGTACCGGCATAATAAAACTAGGTGAAGTGTGTCCTGCGGAGACTCGCAGCCGCAGGGCCCTCTCTCTTCTGAGTTTATAATAAAACCTGCTGGTACTGCCAATAAGTGGTGGATATAATTTAGTCTAAAATGGGTTACCAAAAAACGATCATGGGCATTAGCCATAAATGTTAAATAGGGTTCTATACCTTCTGACGTCTTAACTAAAATATAAACTCTAACCAAGTGTTTCCCCAGGTCAAAAGTTTCGCGCTGCGCCATCGCAAACATTGGGAACAGTGTTTTAATATCGCTTATATCTTTTAACTTTATTGTCTCAGGTTTGTCAAATAAGTCTACGCGCCCTAGGTTGACAAAGGAGTCCCTGAGGTATTTCAGCCATGGGATTTTCCGCACATGTTACAGGGCGAGACAATGCCATACTACCAACCTCATCTATCTGATCACTTGCCCCTGCGCAAAACGCTATGTGGGGATGACTACCCGAAAAGTAAAAACACGCATTGACGAACACCGTAGCAACATCCGTTGCAAAAAAGTCACCACCAAACTCAGTGAACATTACCTGCAGGCAAATCATACCCCCAATGACATGACCTGGACAGTGATCCAGCAGGTCAGCAGACTGAGAAACAGAGACAACATTCTGTTTGAGAAAGAACAGCGCTGGGTATATCGACTCAGCACTCATATCCATGGGCTGAATGATCAAATCCCTTGGACCAGTGTCTTAAAACATTAACTCATTACGAGTCATGATGGACGGTGTTGGACCAACCATGGATTCCTCCATCAGTAACAGACACTACCAAATTTTTGTTCAAATGTGAACAGAAGTGGGTCTACCGTCTTCGAAGCGATAAATTTGGGTTGAATGACGAGATCCCCTGGATGTCCCTTTAATTGCAACACTGGTTCAAGTTAGCTATCAGATTGGGATCTCAGTCATACTACACGTCATGTAATAATGTGATCCGGTGGTCACCGTGTAGTTGAGAATACCCCTCTCGTAACATGATGCATCCCATTGCAGTATAACATCAGGCTGTGATGGACATAGTGACCTTGTGTCATATTGGGTTGCTGTGGTCCTTAAGTCCAACTACCTTTACCTAATACTGAGCATCGATGGGTCCCCTTGATTCATGTACATAGGGATCATTCTTTCTAAAATATTGCATAAAGACGATCTTTTAGTTTTTTTGGGAGCTCCCTGTCACCCATGTCTCCTTATGAGGTTCGGAACCTACACTGCGGGAGAGAACGCCCTTCGGGAACTACACTTCCCATGATCACCAGCGCGCTGTTCGGCCACTGAGTACTAAATGTTTTTAACAACAATAATAATGTCCCCTGACCGGATCCCTGCCTGTTCACAACAATGGTGGGATTTTTTGTGTTACGCATGTCCTCTAATGAGGACTCGAACCGGCGAACGCGGTAGTTTAACATTCTCTGGGAACTACAATTCCCATGACTACCAGCGCATTAGTGATGGCGCGTCGTATGCTATGACGCATCACACGCGTCAGGAAACGCCCGGTCCGCCCCGAACACAGAAGCCGATGAAGGCATTTAAACCTCGTCGGTGCACCGCGTCGGTTCCTCCCTACGAGAGAGCTTAGAGGGACGACCGGTGCACCGACGGAGAGGTGAGTTAGCATGTGTCTGGGTGATGAGCGGTTGGCCACTAGCTGTGGAATTTGATACTTACGATGCATCAACAATGTGTAAACAATTCTAAAGATACTATAAATGTGGCGTTTGGGCATAAGTTTTGGCATGGGAACCCAATGACTATTAATCATGAGTTACACTCTTAATAAGCTACAAACGCAACCAGGTGGGGTTCTGTGGCAGTGACAGGGTGGGACGCCGTGTGTGGCGTTTGTTGAGACCAATTGGGCTAGGACTACAGATGTAGATACATCTGTTTAATTGTTGTCTTTTTCTTA
The DNA here is from genome assembly GCF_964263255.1 of Lissotriton vulgaris. Classification (NCBI taxonomy): domain Eukaryota; kingdom Metazoa; phylum Chordata; class Amphibia; order Caudata; family Salamandridae; genus Lissotriton; species Lissotriton vulgaris. Next base: position 520,085 of record NW_028250382.1, read on the forward strand.
GTGCGGTGCATCCACTACCTGAGCTCGTGCCAGGTGAGGTGGGGCTGTTCCTTCCCATCACGTGGGTGAGTGAATTTACTTCTACACATTGATTGTAGTGGAGATTGTGACTGACTTTGATAGTCCGAGATGTTGATCAATAATTGCTTATGACCAGCACATTAAAATGATGGCACATTGTGCATGTTGTTCTTTGTTACAAGTATTCTTGACACTGTACCCTCTTATATACATATTTCTCTCCTAGGATGAGAAGATGAACATACATACACCATCAGGTGATATGGATTTTGTTATTTTAACTTAGCAGTAGCACTAATGGTCCTGAAGAAGCAGCAGGAGATCACTAGACTCCATCTGTTTGCAGAAACATGTCGACCTTACATCTCTTTTAGTGGTCATTTGTTACACCACTTATTTTGCACTGTTTTTATTGATTTAGGAGTGTGAGGGTGTCTATTAAAATTGTTTTCCCGATCACGACCTAATTTTAGAGCTTTTCTCTTTCTTTTCACACACACCTTTTCTTTGCACTGCTTTTCAGTTCCCCGAGTATACACGCCTTTTTCGCACATCTATAATAACACTGTGGTTTTTCCTGTGCATGGCTTAGTCATCTGCCAGCACAGGTTTTTTTACCCTCTATGTGTTATTTATAAACGTAAAAGATCCCAGATGATGAAGGGCGGTCTCGATGGTGGACTGATGGGAACTTGTTTATAATTAAACTACTCCCTGTTGTTGCTATATTTTTGGGTACATTGTCTGTTCTTGGACTCACTGTTAATTTTGGTTGGTGTCAATTTTGTATAGGGGGTTTAACAGTTGGGGTCGATAAACTTACCCCTAGGACCTTCCTTGTGTCTAGTAGTTTTTGTGCAGCTGTGGCTGCAGGTCCTATATGTTGCTCTTGCACCGTAACTATTTAACTATATAAGTAATCAATTTATCCAACATCTCCAGGTCTTATTGGTTGGGCTTGCGCCAATACAGGGTGTTCCCTTGTTGTGACCATGGCTACCAACCCTGGTCTAGGTTTCGATGACGCCGAGATTGATTCCATCTTGGCGGAAAATCCGAGTATACTGGGCACTATAGCATCGGCTCCAGTAATTGGTGATGATGGATGGGCCAAAGTCCTTGTACTAAAAAAGAACCAGGCAAGGGTCTGCGTCCATGGCATCATCATGGCTGAATACCTCAGGGGTAACTGTGCCCCTAGCGGGCTAATTGTTAACAATGCCCCTCGCTTGTTTCTGGATAACAAGGATTTTTGTAGGGACTGGTATCTTATCGCGTGGAAATGCACGTGCGATTGGCTAGTGCTGATCATAAAAACTGCTAAAAAGAAAGCAGACGAAATAATGGTGGAAATTCAAACCCTAGAGGGCCAAATCAGGGCGACTCTTACGAGTAAAGTTTTTGGTAAAGGACAGGAAGAAGGGAATAAAGTCAGTAAAGAACTAAGGGACTCTATCCTAGTGCAAAAACTTGCGAAATTTGAAAAAGATTTGGCCAAATTTTCTGCCGAGACCGTATATCCGTATACGGGGGACAATTATGTTCCGGCGGCATCTAACAACACTGGCCGGTCAGGATCATCATATGGCACGTCAAACTCAGATGATGCCTCCACAGACTCAGACTCTTCCAACCAGGGTGGTGCTAAGGCAGGCACAAGAGGGCGAGGTAACAATAGGAGAAATCGAAGGGGCTATAATTCTTATTATGCCCAACCTCCTATTCCACCATGGTGGCAACCATCACCTTGGGGTCCCCCATCGTTCCCCCCTCCAGCTCCCTTTGGACCTCAACAACAATACCCAGACTACAACCAGCAGCCTTTTTTAGGACAGGGTTTTGGACGTCCGAGAGGCAAACGGAGAGGCCAACAACAGGGTCAAGTACGTTGGAACCTTCCCCCAGCAACCATGGATCTGAGGGACGGCAAGAAGATACCGAGGGAACAAGCAGGGACATCAGCCTTGTAATCAATCTCAGCAAACATGTCTTGACTGACACTGAGGAATTAGTCCTTAATAAAGGACTAGGCTTTGTCAAAACCAATAAGGGTGACCCGTTTCTTATCCAAACTGAAATGGGCAAATTCTTCCGCAAGATCAGGCTCCATTATTTGTTTGCTAATAAAACAACTGTCACACAAAGTGAAGAGACAGTAAACACAGGCCTCAAGAGACCCTCTACTTTTAATCCCGGCCTAGTGGGGCTACCGGCGAAAGTACAGGCATTTGAAGAGGCAGTGGATCATGATTTGTCACAACTGTACCTCCGACCTCAAAATCATTTTGTTAATCTATCTAAAGCTGAACAGGAGGCAGTTACGACATTGGCAAACTTGACATCGGTGGTAATCAAACCAGCCGATAAGGGTGGGGCTACTGTATTGATGGACACGGACATGTACCGTGAAGAGTGTATGCGTCAACTAAATGACACCAAGGCTTATCGTAAACTCGACAAGGATCCGACTGACAGGCTGACCGTGGTCATCGGCAACATTGTTGAGGAAGGCCTTGCAGAGGGATGGATTACAGACAAGGAGTCCCAGTATCTGCGTACTGTCTATCCCAAAATGCCATATTTCTACACACTTCCAAAGGTGCACAAGCCACAACGCCCCCCTCCCGGTAGACCCATCATATCGGGGATTGGTTCTCTGTTGGAACCTTTGTCTACATTTGTAGACTTTTTCTTGCAGCCTATAGTGCGGGAGATGCCAACTTTCCTTAAGGACACTAAGGATGTCCTAAGGATTTTGCCTGACATAGAATTTAATGAAGACCTTGATTTCCTAGTGTCCTTCGATGTGGAGAGCTTATATACATCGATCCCACAAACCGAGACACTAGAGGCCATTGAAGCCCTTTTAAACACCAGAGATCTGAATTCGATCACTCCGGTCAGCTTTATCATGACTTTGGCGACTATCGCCATGACTGAGAACTTCTTCCAGTATGAGGAATCTATCTATCTTCAGGTTAGCGGGACGAGCATGGGAAGTGTCTTTGCTCCCAGCCTCGCTAATCTATATGTTCATACCTTTGAACAGACATACGTACTCGCAGACACTAACCCACATCTCCAGTGTCTGCGAGTATGGAAAAGATATATAGACGATATCTTGGTCGTGTGGCGTGGCACGGTAGAGGAACTTCACCAATTTCACACGTGGTTGAATGCTAGAAATCATTTCCTGAAATTTACTATGGAATTTGATAGACACCAGCTTGCCTTCTTGGACCTGTTGATTTCAGCGTCAGGAGGGGGTTTACAATCTGAGCTGTACCGCAAGCCAATGGCAAGGAATTCCTTGTTAAGCTATGACAGCTTTCATCCTAAGGCGTTAAGGGATAACCTACCCTTTGGACAATTCCTCCGCATTCAGAGGAATTGTTCCACTAAAACGGCTTTTGGTACACATTCTGCAGCACTTGAAAAAAACTTGCGAGACAAAAATTATCCTCAATGTCTCATTAAACATTCCAAGAAACGGGCTGCTAACAATAACAGAGAATGTTTATTAGAACCTGCACCCCCAAAGAACCAACAAGAGAGAATTACCTGTGTACACACATATAACACACTTTCCAACAAAGTTCAAAAAATTGTTAGGAAACATTGGAAAATTCTCAGGACAGGTTCAGACTCTATCCCTCCCCCACTGTTTGCCTTTAGGAGAGGCCAAAACTTGCGAGATCAGCTGGTTCATACCAGACCAAAAACCTCGGTCCCAAGGGCTGTTGGAACTCTCTGGGACTTGCCCGCAGTTACCGGACACCATCCCTGTGGCAGCTGTGCGGCTTGTCCCCAGACGACTAAAACACTCACCATAGACATTGGAACCGACAGACCATGGCAACTGAGACGGTTCACTAATTGCAATAGTTCGAACCTGATTTATTTGATAACCTGTCCTTGCAAACTGAATTATGTAGGGATGACCACCCGGAAAATCAAGCTCAGAATTTCTGAACATAAAAGTTCGATTCGTTGCTGCAAACAGGCTACCAAATTGACGAATCACTTTGTGCAGGTGGGCCATCAACCTACTGACATCCTTTGGACGGTGTTGGACCAACCATGGATTCCTCCATCAGTAACAGACACTACCAAATTTTTGTTCAAATGTGAACAGAAGTGGGTCTACTGTCTTCGAAGCGATAAATTTGGGTTGAATGACGAGATCCCCTGGATGTCCCTTTAATTGCAACACTGGTTCAAGTTAGCTATCAGATTGGGATCTCAGTCATACTACACGTCATGTAATAATGTGATCCGGTGGTCACCGTGTAGTTGAGAATACCCCTCTCGTAACATGATGCATCCCATTGCAGTATAACATCAGGCTGTGATGGACATAGTGACCTTGTGTCATATTGGGTTGCTGTGGTCCTTAAGTCCAACTACCTTTACCTAATACTGAGCATCGATGGGTCCCCTTGATTCATGTACATAGGGATCATTCTTTCTAAAATATTGCATAAAGACGATCTTTTCGTTTTTTTGGGAGCTCCCTGTCACCCATGTCTCCTTATGAGGTTCGGAACCTACACTGCGGGAGAGAACGCCCTTCGGGAACTACACTTCCCATGATCACCAGCGCGCTGTTCGGCCACTGAGTACTAAATGTTTTTAACAACAATAATAATGTCCCCTGACCGGATCCCTGCCTGTTCACAACAATGGTGGGATTTTTTGTGTTACGCATGTCCTCTAATGAGGACTCGAACCGGCGAACGCGGTAGTTTAACATTCTCTGGGAACTACAATTCCCATGACTACCAGCGCATTAGTGATGGCGCGTCGTATGCTATGACGCATCACACGCGTCAGGAAACGCCCGGTCCGCCCCGAACACAGAAGCCGATGAAGGCATTTAAACCTCGTCGGTGCACCGCGTCGGTTCCTCCCTACGAGAGAGCTTAGAGGGACGACCGGTGCACCGACGGAGAGGTGAGTTAGCATGTGTCTGGGTGATGAGCGGTTGGCCACTAGCTGTGGAATTTGATACTTACGATGCATCAACAATGTGTAAACAATTCTAAAGATACTATAAATGTGGCGTTTGGGCATAAGTTTTGGCATGGGAACCCAATGACTATTAATCATGAGTTACACTCTTAATAAGCTACAAACGCAACCAGGTGGGGTTCTGTGGCAGTGACAGGGTGGGACGCCGTGTGTGGCGTTTGTTGAGACCAATTGGGCTAGGACTACAGATGTAGATACATCTGTTTAATTGTTGTCTTTTTCTTAGTGCGGTGCATACACTACCTGAGCTCGTGCCAGGTGAGGTGGGGCTGTTCCTTCCCATCACGTGGGTGAGTGAATTTACTTCTACACATTGATTGTAGTGGAGATTGTGACTGACTTTGATAGTCCGAGATGTTGATCAATAATTGCTTATGACCAGCACATTAAAATGATGGCACATTGTGCATGTTGTTCTTTGTTACAAGTATTCTTGACACTGTACCCTCTTATATACATATTTCTCTCCTAGGATGAGAAGATGAACATACATACACCATCAGGTGATATGGTTTTTGTTATTTTAACTTAGCAGTAGCACTAATGGTCCTGAAGAAGCAGCAGGAGATCACTAGACTCCATCTGTCTGCAGAAACATGTCGACCTTACATCTCTTTTAGTGGTCATTTGTTACACCACTTATTTTGCACTGTTTTTATTGATTTAGGAGTGTGAGGGTGTCTATTAAAATTGTTTTCCCGATCACAACCTAATTTTAGAGCTTTTCTCTTTCTTTTCACACACACCTTTTCTTTGCACTGCTTTTCAGTTCCCCGAGTATACACGCCTTTTTCGCACATCTATAATAACACTGTGGTTTTTCCTGTGCATGGCTTAGTCATCTGCCAGCACAGGTTTTTTTACCCTCTATGTGTTATTTATAAACGTAAAAGATCCCAGATGATGAAGGGCGGTCTCGATGGTGGACTGATGGGAACTTGTTTATAATTAAACTACTCCCTGTTGTTGCTATATTTTTGGGTACATTGTCTGTTCTTGGACTCACTGTTAATTTTGGTTGGTGTGAACAATTAACAAGTCACGGCTAGCAGAGTTACGGTTATATTTACTGGAGCTCTGCCTTTTCGCTTTTCACCTCGGGGACCACTTCCCCGCCGCCCTATTGTAGGTAGCCATTTTATCAACAGGGAGCCACTTCTGGCCTCCCGCACGGATGGACTTAACACTGTAAGTCTCCATTTACCATCCTGTTGCCGTATTTACCACATGCAACGGACCGCGCTGGATAACACTTTTCAGTGCTAGTTGAGGCCCCTCCACCCCGGATTATGGCACAACTTCAACTACGCATCCCATGCATACCGGCCACGGCCTTTGATAGGTATGCCAGCACGTGTCACGCCACTAAGTTGCATTTATTGCCACTGAAAATGATCAATAATCATTAATTTTATGTTCTTTGTCTGTGTATCTGTTTGTTTGTCTCACTTTTATTTCCACAGACTTCTAGGTTCCTCGTAACAGAGGTAAATCCCCAAACTTACAAGTTTGTTCGTTTTTTGCACCTTTTTACACATAGTGCTATTTTTAACTTTCACGACCTTTGGCAGGGCGGGCCTTAGCGCGCCCTCTCCTGTCAAGGGCACACTCGCAAACTGGTCCTGAAGAAAGCCCTGTAAAGTCACACATATCACGGGCAGAAACATGTTGACCTTTCTCTAAAAGGGAAACACCAGTATATTTTATTTGGTTAGTTTTCCCTACACATAGCAAGTTTTTACCATGTCAGGTTGACCAGCTAATAAATGATTTATTGGTACAACCTTAGACATTTTTAATTTCACTAAAATTTTTTACTCTTCACCCTCACAAGAACCTGCTCCGCAGTCTCCTGGTGTCGTAGCACACCGGGGAGGTACTCGATCTCTCCCGGTGGACCCGATGATGAAGCATGTCACCACTAGGGTGAGTGAGGGTTTCCTGAAAAAATCTTGCATTTTTTCTTGAAATTGGTCTTATCATCTGACCACTTACAACTGGCCTCAGACTTCACGTGCTACAACCACTTTGTACCCCTCCCTTACGGACACTCTTCCTTTGTTTATTTCAAGTCAAGTCAAGTCAATAAACTTTATTCGGTTGTTCGAATTGACAACCATAAAAGCATTTACACTACAATTAAAAAGAACACATTTATACAATAAAAATAAAATACAGTTGTAATATAAGCGAAGAGAAAACAAATATACAACAAGCATTCAAAATATTTTGCGGAGTCCATTATAAAAAAGAGGTAATAGCAATTCATATATTAATATTTTTATCCTTCCATACTATTTCTAAATTTTACTGCCAATTTTAAAAAACTACATATATACAAGGTGTATTCACAACTTAGCAGCTGAAGAAAGTGCAGTGCAGGGCGAAATTGTATAAAATTTAGTTTTTTCAGACAGGGTTTTAAATATAGATTCCTCGGTACAACATAAAAGGGACAAAAAAAAAGAAAGTGTGCCAGGTCTTGCGGAGACTTATCGTCGCAGCCGCAAGCCGGCAACACTTGTCCACGATGAGATCCCCTTGGTACAGCCAGCAAAAAATGAAACAGGTTAAACCTGAACCTGATCAGTAGAAAACGGTCGTAACTGGACAATTGCCAGGATAGATAGGGTTCCATGAGCAAGGTGCTTTTTACTAGTACATGATTACGAACACTTTCTTTTTTTAGCTCACATGATTCCCTATCTTGGATTCTAAAATCAATAAAAGCTTTCTTGACCGTTATAACATCCTGTTTAGTGATCGATTCAGGGGATAAAAAGAGTTCAGGGCGACCTAAATCAGCAAAGCACTTATAAAGATACTTTAACCAGGGAACCTTCATCCTGTTATCCCATGTGAGTGTTTCTCTTAAAATAAGCTGGGTGAGTGGAATGTTATCATTTAACCAACAGTTCATCCAGCATAACATGGGATTGACAGCAATCTTGTCACTTACGAAGGAAACCCCCAGTTCCTCATGCACAGAGAAGTTAGCCGTACCCCTGGGAACCCTTAATACTTGTTTCAAAAAATTATTTTCGACAGTCTGTAGGGGATCCGGAGGAACATAACCCCAAATTTCACTACCGTAGCACGCTGTGGAAACACTTTTGGCTTGGTAAAGTTGGAGTAAGGCGGCAACTGGACTATTGCCCACTTTTCCTAGAAAAGTCCATTATTGCCGCGTTTACCCTTCTTTTTTTCAATCACGGGTCCCCAATTTAATTGACTGTCAAAGAGGACCCCGAGATAGGAAAATGTATGTGTAGTAGGGATACGTACTCCATTTACATTTAGGCAGTTTACTGTTTTATTTCCCTGTCCGACCTTCATTATGTAAGATTTAGAGTTATTAATACTTAACTCTCTTGAGGTCATAAAAGAATGGAAGGAATCTAGTAAGATTTGAAGTCCATTTGCTGTTCTTGATAGGAGAACTGCGTCGTCCGCATATAGGAGGACTGGCAGCCCCCTATGGCCAATGTACGGATAATCCGTATTGGTGCTTAAAAGGTGCTCTTCCAAATCATTTATATATAGATTAAAAAGGAACGGGGCCAGAATGCAGCCTTGTCGGACACCACGATGCACCCCAAAGTCTTTGGTCACATTTAGGTCTTGGGTGAATCTGACATTTGCATTGGTGTCCGAGTGCATGTCATCTAGCAAATCGACTAGGTTTGGATCCACGCCCATTTTTAGCATGGCGTCCCAGAGCTTCCCCCGACTCACGCAGTCGAAAGCCGAGGAAAGATCCATGAACGCCATATGGATCGTTCCTCTTCGAGCCTTAGTATACTTCCCAATAATGAGGTATAAGTTTAAACATTGTGAAATCGTGGAATGTCCAGGCCTGAATCCATACTGGATTGAAGATATTATGTTATTTTCTTCTGACCATCTGACCAATCTATTCAATATTACTCCTCCCACAACTTTAACCACGGAGTTTATTAGAGATATTGGTCGATAGCAGGCAGGGCTACTACGGTCTCCTTTCTTAAAAATAGGCACAATAGTGGATACCCCCCATGATTTTGGGCATCCACATAGCACAGCAGCATTGAGTACAGCTGTAAGAACCGGTGCCCAGAGTGTTATACATGATTTGAAAAGATCAGGGGGAAGACCGTAAGGTCCTGGGGCCTTGTTGTTTGATAGGCCTTCTATGCCCTTTATTACCTCATCAATTGTGAAGAACAAGGATTTTTCTCTGCTTTCTTTTGGACTACATTGTACCTGCGAACCGTTGCCTTTAAAAATGGAGCTGAAGTGGTTAATCCAATCTTCTTCTGGGATATTGGTGCCCATACTTGAAATACTGGGGTGATCAAATAAGGGCTTATTAATGATATCCCAGAACTTTGAGCTGTTTTTTATTATCTCTGGATCTAGCAAGGACTTCCATACGCTTTTCTTAACAGCACGTTTGCGAATGGCAAGAGACTTCTTGTACTCAGCCCGCAAGACCCTGATGGTTGATGGATCTCTTGGTTTTGTTTTTAGGGCTTTCTTAAGCTCGCGACTGGCCTTCGAACAGTTGCTGTCAAACCATTTCGGGTTATTGGATGAATTAGCTATCCTCTTAGCAGGTAACGTTAAAAGTGACTCCACCTTTTTAGCAATCTCATTAAAAGACATCAAAATTTGTAATGGTGCTGAAGCAGTAGATGTGCATATTGTCAGATCATGATGGCATACATTGTTAATAGAGGAATAAAATTGTTTACAGTCCACCATTGACCATTTTAAGCGTCGCTTACCATTAATACATTTAGTAGCACCGCAATCCTCTCGGGGGTTATGTTTTTCGAGTAAATTCACACCCATAGTAATACATATAGGATTATGGTCGCTGTAA